>NC_090269.1:237525461-237834627 GCF_040414725.1 Anabrus simplex | reverse complement strand
ACTGTCAGATCCTTGACAGTAAATTCCCCCAACTTTGCAGAATGAAGTTTTAACAAACATCACCTTCAGTCTTCGTTCAGATTCTAGCACTTGTTCTACTGAGACATTATATGTGCAGCCACTTAACCTTCTATACGCTCCGAATCTGCCCTCTAAACTGTCTGTCTGTAGCTTACCTGTCAGAATGTAGGACCATTTATATTTATTGAAAATATATCTGCATAACTGAACAACTGCAGTCAATGTGTGTGTAAAAGCTAAGAATGTTTCATTACTAAGTTTACCCTCATTGTGTGAGGTGCTGCTATGCCATATATCAGCATATGTCTTAACAGTTTCTAGAAAGATGCTTTCATTGGGTGCTGAACATTAGAAATAGTCCACCACTTAGAAACTAATTTTAAAAACTGGACAGTCCCCTCAGAAATAGTGACACCCTCACTTTTAAGCATATCCAATGCCACTGTGTTTTTAGTATCAAATATATAGCAAGAGCAACATTCTGTCTCTCTATAGCAGTGGGATACAGTGCCTTTCTTGATAAGTTTGGAGCCAGTTTTAATATCATATTTTTTTCAGAATGGAACAGGTCTCTAATATCAGATAACTTTGCCTCAACATCTGTGTACTGAAAAGTATATTGATTTGCAGTAGAGTGTAGCAAGCTTTCTATTTTTGGAAATATCTGCTCAGTGTTAGGAATGACAAAAGTTTGACTGGGTTGATTTAACCCATTGTTTCTTACACATTTCAGCAAATGTACACTGTCGAACAGAAGAAATAGTGACCTGGAAGGATTAGCTGGGTTTGCAATGCAGGATTTTAGAGTACCACCACCCTAAAGCTCAAACATCTTGCGATTCATGCTATGGTTATCTCTTATCAAGCAGACTACATCAAATTTAAGCTCCTCCATGAAGGTTAAGACATCAATAGTTAGAGTAATAGAGTTTTTGCATTCATGTTTCTCAAAGGGAAAAGACCTATTACATCTTTATTGTCTGAATGTAAAGGGGGCAACATAAAAGCCTGAATGGTAGTGGCAGAGTCACCTCCTGAGCTATTTTCAGCCATTCCTATTATTTTCCCTGCTTTATAACTGAGTTTGGAATTGACATAGATCTCATCCAGCAAAATAGCAACAACTTTCTCATCATCATTCAGGAGCTTACTTTTTTCTCTTAAAAATGACTTTTGCAAAGGGCCGATACCAGAACTGTTTGTACCTATTTTGGACAAGAACTGTCTCAGATAAACATGGTGAGGTAGTGTCATTATGTTTGTTCTTCTCAAAGATTGATAAGCCCCTGGATGTGAGTAAGAAATACTTGCAGCCCATATTAGAGATCTGATGAATATTTAATTTGACAAGAAAGAGCAAGTTCCAACTGTTCTAATGCAAACTTTATATTTCCAGCCCTCTCTACATTCATATCAGCATCGAGTAGCAAGCCCTCCTTTGTAACATTTATCAGTGCAGTTACCATTTCAGAGAGGGATACATTTTCCTCATTATAATTAGCAAGACAACTCACCAGATTCTCCAGTTTGCTCCATATATCACACTTGTAGGTTTTGTTTCCATTAGACTCCAAGATCCAGGCAAACTTTTCCACAGGCAAGCACAGATTCTTGTAAAATACACTTACATCTAAATCGCTGGACACTTTAAAGCACACAGACACTGATGGAATATCTCGATATCCATTATCATATATTTTAATGAAACTAACATAGTCTTCCTTTAGAATTGTTGAGAAACGGATTTACCTGCCTATTTTTAATTTCACATAAAAAAGAATCAAAATCTGCAATAGTATCATGTTCACACCATTCATTAAAATTATCCTCATCTCTCTGTAATATCTTTTGCCCACGTTCTTCAGGATCTTTTCTTCCTTTACTTAGCCTGACTGTTAGATGTGATGGTTGATTAGGGAAAATTGTGGGGTAAGCATCATTACTTAGTTTTGGATATTTTCGAGGAATACGAATCGGTTCTCCATTTAGAACTGGAAAAACATCTTCCCTAACCACAAACTTATCCTCAAAGTGGTGTATGCACACGACTGTTTTATCATTTACTTCAAAATTGTCACGGTGTATACTCCTAATCCACTTTTCTCTTAATGTTTTCTCCTTAGGAAACTTAAAAATACTAGTACGAGAGGCATTCGTGTAGTTTGATTTACAACCCGGCACACAGCACGAGCGACCCATATTAAAATAAACACCTTTTCACATTACTACACATAATTACATATCATGAATGTCCACTGATTCATATACACACTCCCACGCTAAAATTCTGCAAATAACCTAACGTTTATCCTCAACTTTCATGAAAAAACACCAACTGAACACGATCACAACAAACCAAAACAAACCCACGTTTCCAACAAATTCGGCTACTCTATTCGCCATCTTTGAGCAATCGAGAGTAGCATTAAGGTCTGAGGATTGGAGTCGGTCTTGGCGCGAGTACCTTCCCTTTACCTATCGATATGTATACACATCGACTATCGTACTAAACCTCTTCCTCCATAGTGTGCAAACATCGCATGTGCGTGCGCACCTCCTCTATCTACTGCTTATCGGCCTGCTATAATGAGCGCGCACTGCATGCTGATCTATGCATTCCCCCACCCGCTCAACGTAGGTATAAATACAGGTGCAAGTAAAAGCTTTCCTCGCTTGCCTCGTAAGAGGCGGCCGTGCCCTGGCCAGGGCAATATTCTTTTATAGAGGAGACATCGCTACGGCGGTGAACCTCGAGGGAGAGAGAGAGCACATCTCTCACTCACCCGTCTCTTATTTTTGGTAAGGGGAAATAGGGGAAAGAGACTACCTCTTTAATCCCCCATACTCCCCCGAATGTAATAAAGCACAAAAATTTACTTAGGTTAAGCCTACCATGCCCACGTGGTTAATGATGATAGCTGTCAAAAAAGCACGTGGATTTTCAAATTTCGCGCGTCCATGAGCATAAGGTGGCAGCCATTAAGTTTAGCGCCATAAAGATGGCAGCACGATGCTCTCTTGTTTAAAGATGGCAGCTGACAGCTGTCAAAAAAGCACGTGGCTTTGTTTACAAACAAAAGCACGTGGTTGTGACGTTACGGTCTCGTGGTCATGACGTCACGAGCTCAATGATGTTTGGCCGGTGTCAGTGAACTCGGGTGCTGACGCTGTGTATTCAGGAACCCTATTGCTCCTCTACTCACAACGTGTGAACACCGCCTTTATAAACACTTATCATATTTTGATTACCTGTCCATAATCAAATATCAGGCCTACAGGGAACGGTCTGAGTACTGGAAAATGTCACAGTTTGCAAGAGGAAAGCACTATGCTAGAATACAGCTCACCTTCTCAACGTAAGTTTGGTTCAAGAAATTGAAACCAACACGTAGACACCTTATTATCATTAAAATCACACATACATATATCATCAGGCTATCCAATACTTAAATTATATGTTAATTGTTTTTTACCACATTACATCACGTACACGTTTCGAAAGCATCAATTCTCTCTTCTTCAGCGGTTATACAAATTGCCCAAAAATCTTAGACCTATTATCTACAATATTATAATATACATTGTCATCTGGTTACAAATCTACTTATAACCTGTAAAGCTACTCATTCTTACATCTCCTAGAATCTGTGTTAATAATCAAACAATACACTTTATTCTATTTACAATCCAGCCTTGTCAAAATAACGTATTGTACGCTTTGTGCTAAAATAAATTTCTGTTTCACCCAAAGTTATTAAAACCTTCCACCCAGTGTTTGCGTCTTCTGCAATATGTAGCTTCCTCCTCTGCTATCAGCAGACTAGGCTGATGAGATAATTATGTATGGTTTTAATGATAATATGATTGTAGTCAACACAGGTCAATTATAAATATTTAACCAATTTGGTTAAGATAATAAACGAAGACACATTTCATCTTTAATAAGCATGCGTCTGGGTCATGGATGCTATCCGAGATATCTCCGCAGGATCAAGGTATTGGACACCCTTCACTACCCAGAAGACCCTGGAGAAATAGCCGACTTGAACAACATCCTACTGTCATGTAAGAAGTACTCCCAACAGCAGAACCATCTGTACTCTTCTCTAGTGAAGTTGCATATCCCACTACCAACTCAATTGTCATCCTCTTATCAAACCTAACTCCACAATTATGCACTCTAATTTGTCGACATTTATCAGATTGTAGTAATAAGTTATGACTCTGTTTCAACCACAAAATTCTATGAATGTATGCTCTGTCACTCTGTAAATGCTGGCCGCATTGTCTCCCGCAGAGGAACGCCTTTAGAAAGAGAAAAAATCCTCCCATCCCTTCTGGTGAATGAGCTGTTAATTTTTAATAGCATGTGAAGTATTACGATTATTTGTTGTAGACTTTTCGGAGTAGCCTAAATGAAATGCAACCGTTAGGACAGGGCCACCATGCGATGCAAATTATTATATATTGTGTGTGACATGGGGATATTTCAAGAGTATTCCATTTGGAATCCCCTTCATTTTATATTCCTTTGGCAGGATTTTCTAAATTGTCTCCTCTTTGCTAAGTGCAGGGAATGTAATTTTCTTTCCTTCCAATCGTAGCGGATTGGTTGCACTTTGTAGCTCCTGTGAAATTTGGCAGTTGGACCTTTATGTTTTCTTATATACCAGGTGGCTCTCGAACGCCGTACTTTCTACTTGTAAATGCCCCGCATGCACAAATGATAAATGGGATGTCTACCAACTGATTTTCACAGAAAACTACTGCCAGCAGGCAGGTTACGTCAGAATATGAAGAAATAAGAATCCGAGTGTCGCTCGCAGCATGTTACTCATCGCTGCCGGTCTAATGCACACCTTGCATTAGTAAACATCGTTTTCGACCGCATAGTTCTAGGCTGCTGTATGGTACAGCCGCACTATATTTGCTGTCTGCATATCAGAAATGGCTAATGTGATCAGCAGCAACGAATACACAGACATTATTTTAATATCGACAATCTGGTCGGAATGCAACAGAAGCTCCAAACAGACGTACGCCTTCTACACACGTACTTCAGCGAACAGTATTAGTTTTTGTTTCATACAAGCAACTCTTCCATGGAGTGGAATGTCTACACTTGTATAAATTAATTTATTAGATTTCCTTTTCTGCACCTTTGGCGTGTCTACAAACAGTAGCAGCGAATAGGGGTTGGGCGAGGAGGGAGAGTCGCCCCCCTCCATTTTGTGGAGTACACATTACATTTTTATTCCACTTTAGCCAGCTGAACTAGGAATTATTTTTTTAAAAGCTGTTTGTACAAACCGTGTTATCTTATCTGCTAATTCCTTCGTTTATTTTCTTTAATTATTAACACAATTATTGACGGAAATACGCACAAAATGCTGTTTGTCGCGGCTAACCAATTTGTATAGCACTACGGCAAGTAGTGGAGACTTTGCATATGCTGTGAAGAAGGGTAGTAGGGGTACATATGTTTTCTCCGAGGTCGTGGCCACTGAGTTATAATTCACCCACTTGCCGCGCGCATTCATCTGTCTGGCAGTCTCTTAAGTGTCTGTTAGTTTCTTAGTGAGTATTCAAATACTAAATGATTTTTAATTGAATAATCATGCCGTACTTCTATTTAATTATACTGGGTGAGGTGGCCGTGCGGTTACGGGCGCGCAGCTTTGAGCTTGCACTCGGGAGATAGTAGTTTCGAATCCCACTGTCAGCAGCCCAGAAGATGGTTTGCCGTGGTTTCCCATTTTCACACCAGGCAATTGCTGGAGCTGTACCTTATTTAAAGCCATGGAACAAAACTAACACTGTTCGGCTAAATATGTGTGTAGAAGGCGTACTATACCCGTAACACGGTTCTCGTTCAAAGTCCCGATGAATGCGGAGTTATGCTACCCACCAAACTCGTTCCCCTGCGGCCATGTCAGCTGCGCGTAGCGGGGAAGTGAAACGTCACGACTGAGTAACATGTTCCAGAGTCGTGTTGCGTCAGGTGGAATGTTCCATTCCCTTCCATCATTAATTTCTTTCAGACAGATTAATGGTATTAAAAAAATGAACAACATCACTGCATAGCCTGATTTTTATAGTTATAACCCCTAAATTTTATGGAAATCCGTTTAACGATACGACAGATATTGGTATTCACGACGCCCAGGGAACACTGGATAAATAGGCGAGCATTTCGCTCGTCAGATCAGTGTACCTTGTGCCACAGTCGAGGCCGGTCGATCGGCTGTTGGTCCTGCTGTCACCGTGATGCTCGTCGCCAGTTCGACTTTCCGACAGGAGTTCAAGTTCGCGCATCAGTGGACTTTGATTCTACGAACGCATCTCCAAGACTTAGAAAAATTACAGTGTGATTTGCGTGTGGTAATAGGAGTTGTGTACAAGTTAAGACGTGAACAATTTAGGCGTGTAACTCTTTACAGGAACAGTGCAATTTGAATTAGTACGATACTACGTTACCAAGTACTTAAATGTAATTTAAAATTTAAATTACCAGTCATGATAAAAATTGAATGACAGTATTTGAACTTCACATTGACTACTAATGGTGAGAGAACCTTGTCGTTCGAAAAACTTCGACTGTACATAATTTTTTTTTTGGTCCTAACGAGTGATAAACCTGTGCCGATAGTAAGACGTAATTCAGTACAGGTGATTGAATTTAGTGACACTGATACTATACGTTTTTTTTTTTTTTACAAGCTACTGACACCAGTAGTTGAAATTAACAATGCCATCGAACTTAAGATTTATTTCCAGCCTTAAGACTGTGGTTAAATAAACTGATATAGTTAATATTTCTCGTATCGAACCCAGGACGGTTCTAGAAAAGACAGTGTTTCTTCATTTATCGAGAGCGGGAGTAAATTCCTCCCAGAATAAATTCTTTGATTTCATTTGTTTCTAATTCGGACTTGAACTGTGTGGAATGTTGTATTTCCTACGTCACGATTCCACCGAAATTTTCATCTTTAAGTTTGATAAAGTGACTTATTTATTTCCGTGGTTGAGACCTTACAGATGCCAGTTACTTAGCGTCTATTTCCTGTCCAGTGCCACATTACAACTAAAACTACAGTTGCTCCTCGACCATCCGGACTTCGAGACACTCAGGTCCTTCCAGAGGTTCAAGACCAGCTCGGAAGATGGTGGCACCATAAGTAGACTTTCTGACCCACAATGCATCAGAGTCAATTCCACCTCAGAGAGAGGTATCCATTACAACTGAAGAGCTGAGGTGATGTTGAAACCTGATTTTCTTTCATGAATAAACTTTTTATTTTAAACAGTTATTGCTCCATTATACTTATTTGCTTCCCTCTCACCTGTAACCATTCAGATAGTGACCGGTCACCACCTGGGCCGAGTCTTATGTAGAGCTAGTCGTCAAATTAAGCTTTTACGGTTACAGTACGTCTGTTTGGAACTTCTGTTTCATTCCGACCAGATTGTCCAGATTAAAATAATGTCTGTGTATTCACAGTTGCTGATCACAATAGCCATTGCCGATATGCAGACAGAGCAAATATAGTGCGGCTGTACCATACACCAGCCTAAAACTATGCGGTCGAAAACGATGTTTACTAATGCAAGGGATGCATTAGACCGGCAGCGATGAGTAACATGCTGCGATCGACACTCGGATTCTTATTTCTTCATATTCTGACGTAACCTGCCTGCTGGCAGTAGTTCCCCTGTGAAAATCAGTTGGTAGACATCCCATTTATCATTTGTGCATGCGGGGCATTTATAAGTAGAAAGTACGATGTTCGAGAGCCAACTGGTATATAAATTGTATGAGTAAAGAAGTGGAATCAGAGATAAGACTTTTTGCAGATGATGTTATTCTGTCATCATCATCATAGCTGCCTCTGTGGATCAGTGGTAGAGTGTCGGCCTCCGGATCCCAAGATAGCGGGTTCAAACCCGGCAGAGGTAGTCGGATTTTTGAAGGGCGGAAAAAAGTCCATTCGACACTCCATGTCGTACGATGTCGGCATGTAAAAGATCTCTGGTGACACATTTGGTGTTTACCCGACAAAATTAATTAAATCTCAGCCATAGACGCCCAAGAGAGCTTCGGTTTACTCGGTCTGCCACCTAGTGCGGGCCTAGAGAGAAACGGAACGTCGAAATTGACGAGCAGACAGCCAGATGGCGTCAAATTGAAATGTCTGCACACGGTAGCTGAGGCCATACGATTATTATTATTATTATTATTATTATTATTATTATTATCATCATCATCATCTGTTTACACTCCAGGGTCGGCTTTTCCCTCGGACACAGCGAGGGATCCCACCTCTACCGCCTCAAGGGCAGTGTCCTGGAGCTTCAGACTCTTGGTCGGGGATACAACTGGGGAGAATGACCAGTACCTCGCCCAGGCGGCCTCACCTGCTATGCTGAACAGGGGCCTTGTGGAGGGATGGGAAGATTGGAAGGGATAGGCAAGGAAGAGGGAAGGAAGCGACCGTGGCCTTATGTTAGGTACCATCCCGGCATTCGCCTGGAGGAGAAGTGGGAAACCACGGAAAACCACTTCCAGGATGGCTGAGGTGGGAATCGAACCCACCTCTACTCAGTTGACCTCCCGAGGCTGAGTGGACCCCGTTCCAGCCCTCATACCACTTTTCAAATTTCGTGGCAGAGCCGGGAATCGAACCCGGGCCTCCGGGGATGGCAGCTAATCACGCTAACCACTACACCACAGAGGCGGACATGTTATTCTGTACGGAATAATAAATAAGTTACAAGTTTGTGAGCAACCGCAAAATGACCTCGATAATGTTGTGAAATGAACAGTAGGTAATGGTACGACGATAAACGGGGTTAAAAGTCAGGTGACGTAAAGACCCTAGCAAAAAAAAAAAAAAAAAAAAAAAAAAGTCAGGTTATGAGTTTCACAAATAGGAAAAGTCCTCTCAGTTTTAATTACTGCATTGATGGGGTGAAAGTTCCTTTTGGGAGTCATTTTAAGTACCTAGATGTTAATATATGGGAAGATCTTCATTGGGGTAATCACATAAATATGACTGTAAATAAATCTTTTTTTGCTAGGGACTTTATGTCGCACCGACACAGATAGGTATTATGGCGACGATGGGATAGGAAAGGCCTGGAAGTTCGAAGGAAGCGGCCGTGGCCTTAATTAAGGTACAGCCCCAGCATTTGCCTGGTGTGAAAATGGGAAACCACGGAAAACCATCTTCAGGGCTGCCGATAGTGGGATTCGAACCTACTATCTCCCGGATGCAAGCTGATTGCAAATAAAGGGTACAAATCTCTACACATGGTTATGAGGGTATTTACGGGTTGTAGTAAGGATGTAAAGGAGAGGGCATATAAGTCTCTGGTACGGCACCAAATAGAGTATGGTTCCAGTGTATGGGACCCTCACCAGGATTACTTGATTCAAGAACTGGTAAAAAAAACAAAGAAAAGCAGCTCGATTTGTTATAGGTGATTTCCGACAAAAGAGTAGCGTTACAAAAATGTTAAAAAGTTTGGGCTTGGAAGACTTGGGAGAAAGGAGACAAGATGCTCGACTAAGTGGTATGTTCCGTGCTGTCAGTGAAGAGATGGCGTGGAATGACATCAGTAGACGAATAAGTTTGAGTAGTGTCTGTAAAAGTATGAAAGATCAAAATATGAAGTTAAAAGCTGGAATTCAAGAGGACAAATTGGGGCAAATATTTGTTTATAATAAGGAGAGTCAGGGATTGGAATAACTTACCAAGGGAGAGGTTCAATAAATTTCCAATTTCTTTGCAATCAGTTGAGAAAAGGCTAGGAAAGTGACAGATAGGGAATCCGCCAACCGGGTGACTGCCCTAAATGCAGGATCAGTATTGATTGATTGATTGATTGATTGATTGATTGATTGATTGATTGATTGATTGATTGATTGATTGATTGATTGATTGATTGATTGATGGAACGGTCATATGCTATGTTAAATTTTTTTGTCATTTTGTGACTCTATATGAACAAAAATGTAAGAAATATTTTAATATTGATTATTATGATAGCTTCTTTTGTCATTTTAAGAAGGAAACGAGCTATAATTTAATTCCTGCTTCTGCGTTACCTGTGATTAGTACCAATATGTGAGGAACACCACGGTTCTGGGTGGCTCCTGTGATTAGTACCATTATGTGAGGAACACCACGGTGCTGGGTGGCCCCTGTGATTAGTACCGCTATGTGAGGAACACCACGGTTCTGGGTGGCTCCTGTGATTAGTACCGCTATGTGAGGAACACCACAGTTCTGGGTGGCTCCTGTGATTAGTACCGCTATGTGAGGAACACCACGGTTCTGGGTGGCTCCTGTGATTAGTACCGCTATGTGAGGAACACCACGGTCCTGGGTGGCTCCTGTGATTAGTACCGCTATGTGAGGAACACCACGGTTCTGGGTGGCTCCTGTGATTAGTACCGCTATGTGAGGAACACCACGGTTCTGGGTGGCTCCTGTGATTAGTACCGCTATGTGAGGAACACCACGGTTCTGGGTGGCTCCTGTGATTAGTACCGCTATGTGAGGAACACCACGGTTCTGGGTGGCTCCTGTGATTAGTACCGCTATGTGAGGAACACCACGGTTCTGGGTGGCTCCTGTGATTAGTACCGCTATGTGAGGAACACCACGGTTCTGGGTGGCTCCTGTGATTAGTACCGCTATGTGAGGAACACCACGGTTCTGGGTGGCTCCTGTGATTAGTACCGCTATGTGAGGAACACCACGGTCCTGGGTGGCTCCTGTGATTAGTACCGCTATGTGAGGAACACCACGGTTCTGGGTGGCTCCTGTGATTAGTACCGCTATGTGAGGAACACCACGGTTCTGGGTGGCTCCTGTGATTAGTACCGCTATGTGAGGAACACCACGGTTCTGGGTGGCTCCTGTGATTAGTACCGCTATGTGAGGAACACCACGGTTCTGGGTGGCTCCTGTGATTAGTACCGCTATGTGAGGAACACCACGGTTCTGGGTGGCTCCTGTGATTAGTACCGCTATGTGAGGAACACCACGGTTCTGGGTGGCTCCTGTGATTAGTACCGCTATGTGAGGAACACCACGGTCCTGGGTGGCTCCTGTGATTAGTACCGCTATGTGAGGAACACCGCGGTTCTGGATGGCTCCTGTGATTAGTACCGCTATGTGAGGAACACCACAGTTCTGGGTGGCTCCTGTGATTAGTACCGCTATGTGTGGAACACCATCGGTCTGCGTTACATGTGAGTAATACATTACCTGTGAATAGTACCACTATGTGAGGAACACCACGGTTCTGGGTGGCTCCTGTGATTAGTACCGCTATGTGAGGAACACCACGGTTCTGGGTGGCTCCTGTGATTAGTACCGCTATGTGTGGAACACCATCGGTCTCCGTTACATGTGAGTAATACATTACCTGTGAATAGTACCACTATGTGAGGAACACCACGGTTCTGGGTGGCTCCTGTGATTAGTACCACTATGTGAGGAACACCACGGTGCTGGGTGGCCCCTGTGATTAGTACCGCTATGTGAGGAACACCACGGTTCTGGGTGGCTCCTGTGATTAGTACCGCTATGTGAGGAAGACCATGGTTCTACTTTACCACCGATTAGTACCATTATGAGGGGCCAGTGGCCTCGATTTTGGACCCGTTTAGACGACAAGCATATCGATTTAGGATTTTGCTTTAGAAGCAGTCTCTTGTTCAGTGTATACCATTGTTTTAAGTTATTGTATGGGAAGGTGGGGAACTGCGGGTCGGATCCACTGATTGTTTTAAGTTCATAGTCATTGTTCATCGTCGTTTTCTTTTTTTAATTCTAGTCAGTTGGTGGATTTTGGAAATGTTTTAACTTTCAATATTGTGAGTTGGATTATTTTAAATTCATATGCATTTATTCATTCATTCATTCATTCATTCATTCATTCATTCATTCATGTTTCATTATCATGTTTTGAATTCTGGTCAGTGGATGGATTTTGGAATTTTAATCGTCATTACATTTCGTCTCATCTCCTACCATTAGGGGCCGATGACCTCGATGTTGAGAACCTTTAAACAACAAGCATCATCATCATCATCATCATCATCTCTGTGTCGAGCGGGTAGAAATCACGTGACATTTTGCGACCACTGTTGTAGTAGACCTTAGTAGTCCGCGAGGTGCAGTGATGTGAAGAATTGTCCGGCTCCATGGCTAAATGGCTACCATGCTGGCCTTTGTTCACAGGGGTCCCGGCTTCGATTCGCGGCAGGGTCTGAAATTTTAACCATCATTGGTTAATTCCTCTGGCACAGGGGGTGGGTGTATGTGTCGTCCTCATCATCATTTCACCCTCATCAGGAATTGAAGGTCGCCTACGGGCGTCAAATCAAAAGACCTGCATCTGGCGAACCGAACATATCCTCGGACACTCCCGACACTAAAAGCCATACGCCATTTCATTTCATTTTTTCATGTGAAGAGTTCACTTGTGAAACTTGCCTCGTCGAGGAGTACGATCAGGATATGAACAACTGTCACTGGTTGAGAATATAACTGGACGGCAATAGTCAGAAAGCAAGCAACCCTCATAGAGTACACTCGGAGAAAATTGAAGTCAAACTAATGGCTCATTTGCACTGGAATTAAGTGAATGAAGATACTTCATATAAAGGAACCACTGTCTAGGGGTTGAATATAAAGGTGTCCATTCTCTATAAACCTGAAAGTGATGACTACCTGATTCCTTTCTCCTGAAATGAAAATATTGAATTCCATATCGAGATTTTTTAACAATAGTATTATTTAATAACAAATGGACTTAAGACTGGTCCTTCCACTGAAAATAGGCAAACTATATCCAAAAATACCACTTACGTTCGCTTTAAACATGTACAGTATAATTTTGAAGGTTGTCTCCTTTTTCTTTTGCTTAACCCTTTCTGATACAGAATTCAAAATTATATTATTTTATTAATATACGTTAATACCTGGCCTTATACAAACAACATGAAGTAAAATATATCAAGAAATAATTCACTAGCAGTTTTTGGTTTCGTTTGGAACCACTGTGAGTCAAATGTCTAATTTTGCCCATGGTATGGCAGAAAGCAGTTTCGGTCTGCAGGCAAAGTCCCACTGAGCAAGTACAGCACATCCACCTGGTTCTGCAAGGAGATGATTTTGTGCTGCAATGTACACAGCGTCTGGAAGTGGTATGTACTGGTAGATGCTTCGGTTCAGTTCTCCTTTCGACAGGTACAACAGCTTTCAACTTCCTCATCATTTCACCTGATGAGTCGGGTTGCACTGCAGGACTTCCTTTGAAAGAACTGCTCCCTACAAGACCTGTGACGACTCTCCTGCGGAAGTCCTTTAGGGGAATCGTTTTGTTCCCACTGATAAAGCAATAAAGCATTGTCAATACATATATCAACAAAATACCAAAACAATCTGTGACTCCACTTTCTTGAATTCCTGTCCATGCAGTAGAAGCTATTCATAATATTTGCCCATGTTAGCATTATACTCCTTCACCACTTTAGGACAAGGTGTTTATATGATTGGGCCATCCTTTTCACTCCGATTCACTTCGGGTGATTCACTTCCATTGTTTTCCACAAATATTGTGTTCTGCACTAGTCGCTGTTGGATCGCATATATCTTTATTTTCACTGTCAGACTCGTTATCAAATGAAATCTCATCAAGAATATGGGAAATAGCCTCCTCGACCAGCCGCCAAGAAAACATCACGATGAACTACAAAGAGAGGTTATGTATCAGAAGCGCTTTTACCCCACAGTGGTTCCATATGAAACCACAATGTATAAACATACAATAAGATGCTAATTTAATTCTTACTTTTAGATATATCACATTGGGCATGTCGGTAATTTCGTATTGTACGGTACATATATCTCATAAATAACTTAACACATACGGGTTCAATATCAATAAAAATACTACGCAAACTGTAAGTTACACCACATTGCATTACGTCTCACTACAGTCAATTGTTTTAGACAGTATTTGAACCTCTGCTCAAGTGTTTTCTATTTTAGACAAAAGAGGCACCACCAATCAATCATTACAAGCGCGGTGTCAAATCAAACCTCTGTGTAGGCAGCGGAATAAAACAATATTAGGGTGGTTTCATATCTGTGCGGTCTGCAGCAGCACGTGTTAGCTGAAATTAATCTACAGAACAACGTGAATGGCAGCAGTGGCAGTGGAGATCTGGAATCTGACCAACCAACCCGACGGACACGAGCGCAGGAGAATCGCCGCATCATTCGGATGTCCCGGACAGATCCCCCGAGCAACAGCAGCCGAAATTCGAGTTACTGTGGCACCACACGTTACGAAACAACCGTTCATCACATTTTGTGTGCAGCTGGTGTTTCAGTGACCCAAACACATCGACAGATAAGACTGCCCTGGGGTCGTCTTCAGTGATGAATCGCACTTTCTTCTTGTCAGCAACGATCGTTAAAATCATGTCAGATGGCGTATCAATGGCAGAGGCTGCGCCGATCTCACTGTCGAGAGGCACACGGGCTAACCTCAGACATACAATGTGTGAAGTTGTTGGCTTCCATGTGAAATTACCATTAGTGATTGTTGAGGGAAAAGTGACTGATCGTCAGTATGTGGACAGGGTTGTCAATCCAGCGGATGTCCCTCTGATGGTGAAGACATCTCCAGGGAATCTCTGTAGAAAACGTTACGCTTTCAATGTGACCCATCAGGTCCCCGAACCCAAGTCACATTGGACATGTGTGGAACATGAGAGATACACGCCTGTATAATTCCCCTCAGCCACCCCGAACTGTAGTTGAATTGATCCTCGCGGTGCAGCGACTATGAGCCGCAATTCCGCACGACGTGATCTAGGGCGTTACTGACTTCACATCGCACAGAATTCAGTAATGTAGTGGGCACACCCTGTACTGACCTGTGTTCACATGTGTGCACAGAAGTACCTGAACGTGTCATCTTCGTACCACTGTGCACACCTGGGGCGCTGTAAGCACACCCCTTCTCGTTGTTGCAGTGCTCATTTTCACCCCACCGAGCTCGATAGCTGCAGTCGCTTAAGTGCGGCCAGTATCCAGTAATTGGGAGATAGTGGGTTCGAACCCACGAGACTAAGGGTGTAGAAACACACACTGGTAGAGGCCGATATACTCAACCTGTACCTCTTGGACTGAGGTCTCTTAAATTTCTATTTACAGATCTTTTAAATTAATTCGTTGCCAGCCGCGGAGACCTCTTAAGGTCATTACACACAGAAAGTTAAGCTAAGCTACGCTATGCTACGCAACCCAACGAAAAAAATCGCTCCACTGAAGTTACATGGAATAGCACGCACAGATTGCTATGCTAAGCTATGCTAACCTACGCAATGCCAAGCTAAATTTTACAGATCGCCAAGGAAGCGATTTTCATGCATCCCGCATGCGCACAATCACTTTGGTTTGCCCGGTATCTAGCCTGAGTGTGACTTTTGTGAATCACCTCAATACAGTAGCTATTTTATTGCTTAATTTTTCTGCGTTTGTTAATTATCGTGGAAGGTAGACGAAAGGGAGAAAGAGTGATTTAAAAGATACAAAAATATACTTGTCTATCAATTATTAAAGATAACCATTTAAGACAATTGTTGACAAGAAATAAATTAAACTTTTGAAATTGGTTGTACGTATAATTTCTTAATTTTACATACATTTTTACCCCACTTTATACAATTTCGGTACGTCACATTGAGTTTTTCTTAATATCATCCTCAGCAATGGAGGGAAGTTCATGAAACTATTCATGACTTAGACGAAAGTAATTTTCAATTCTTCATCACTCCCATGCAATGCTCAATGGAATTCACCACGACTTATTCTCTTTCCAATTTCATGTATACAGAATCATCTCCTCTCTCTGTTTCTTTCTCTTTCTTCATCTTCCGCGAGAGCGGCGAATAAAGAAGCTTCCTTTTCAATTAAACCGCCATCTTTAAAAGGCTGCCTAGCTTAGTTTAGGTTACCTTTTTATTCTTGGCATAGCACAACATAGCTAAGCATAGCGTAGCTTATCTTAGCTTTCTGTGTGTGGTGGCCTTCAATGAGCGAGCTCCTCCCAGCCGACATAGCGAGAGAGAGGTAGGGGCCAGGAAACGTCTGCCTGCCATTAGCCAGCACTCTGCTCTTGGCCCACTTAGCAGCATGTGATCTCTGTGTTGACCACTCACTCACTGTGAGGTCTCTCAGGCCAGCAGCAGTCTAATTTGAAAAAAAAACTGTACGAATTCCAGGATGTCCTTGTCTTGTTCCTGAATAAAGTTAGGTATGACTCTTGACATTTTATTTACTTTTTCATGTACTTATGGTGTGTTATGTTCTAATTTTCAGGTAATATACGTTTTATTACATCGGTTTTCAAAAGCCATGAAGATCCTGACCATCATCTTTGTAGTACTAATAGTAGGAAGTTGGTCAGAGCTCATATGGAATATAGAGAGAGAAAATGTTCACTCATGCACAGCTGTTCTCACCGAAAGTGTGAGGGTAGAGAAGACAATCTGCTCTCTGCCTCAAAATGAGACAACAGAAGATGGTTACAGAATTCTCCTTTGCAAATACAAGTATGCCGGATTCTTTAAATATGCACTGTTGAGTGAGAATGTTGTTGAAGATAACCTTACGCTCTTTTGCATTGGACTGCACAGCATTGTGAAAGACTATGGGGCCACGGGAAGTGTTATCATGAAGTTTAACCACTCGGACAGCATTGGAGCCGTTAAAATATTGTGAGTATTTTAGATATAAGTCAGAAATACACTAACTATTATCAACATCGTCCAAGTGTTTTATTAATAGACGTGGAAAGCCGAGTGGCATAGCTATTGATTCAAATCCCACCAATGAAATTACAAGTCATGACCATGTGGTTCGAATTCCGCGTAAAACGGGATGTCTTATGGCTATCATAATATCAAAATTTATCATAGAATCAAGGGAGAAATCCAAAGACGTAAGATCTGTGGAATAACGGCTATGTAGTCGGGCTCCGTGGCTCAATGGTTAGCGTGCTGACCTTTGGTCACAGGCGTCCCGGGTTCAATTCCCGGCAGGGTCGGGAATTTTAACCATCATTGGTTAATTTCCCTGGCACGGGGGCTGGGTGTTCGTGTTGTCTTCATCATCATTTCATCCTCATCACTACGCGCAGGTCGCCTACGGATGTCAAATAAAAAGACCTGCACCTGGCGAGCCGAACCCGTCCTGGGATCTCCCGGCACTAAAAGCCATACGCCATTTCATTTTTACGGCTATGTAGAAAATACTTCCAACCAACATCATTAAAATTGAGGCCCAAAGATGGGGAAAAGGCTGAAAGTGCCAGAAACAGGTTTTCGAGTAAACACCAATAATAGAGTTCCCCAGCACAATGGCACTTTCAGCCTTCTCTACCGAAGGAGACCAGGAATTACCTACGGCCTTTGAGGTGCAAGTATACTACATCCAATACATATTATATAATTACACAACAATATTTAGCTTCTATAAATTTCATTTCTTTAATTAAGTAGCTCAGAAATTAGAAAATACATGAGTGAAAGCACACCGACACAATGGACAGCACAGAAGAATTGCAGCGCGAGACGCTGGCACATTCACTCTTCTGCTGAGCACTGAATAGAGAGGGGGACGTACCCACAGCCCGTACAATTGCAGGTGCATAAATGCTTATGTCACTGAGTTAATCAAGACTAATGACGTACTTCGTTATTATTTACGAACTTTTCCCGTTTATTCAACTTATGTCGTTTACGATGTTTAGTGATGAAGCATCTCCGTTTATATTTTAGTGATCAGAACTGTGTACAAGAGGCAAGTAGTAATTTTGTGTCGATATCAGGCAGTATGAATACTTATGCATCAGGTTCCTCGGCTGCTTCTTTCCTATCCAACCTCCCTTGGTCCAATTTTGTTCTTTTCCTACCCCAACGATATTAGATTTGCGAGGTCTAGGAAGTCTTTCATTTTCATGCCCTTCGCGGCCCTTCCGTTTCTTTGACAGATGCTCTCATTCTTCGAAGGATCGGACCTCTTATCTGATTAGTGTTGTCCAGTTATACTTCTTCATAAAACAGCAATCACCACCATCTGTCTCTTCAGGGGACCGTGCAGCGAATAAAATCTGAAAAAATAGAGGAAGTTATACGTCTGGTGTGGTTAAACGTGAATAAGCTCTTTAAACTGTCAGCGAATTATTTAGGAAAGGAGTCCACCAAATGCACCTGAATTCAATTCTTTGAAAAGAAAAGTTCATGTACATTTTTCTGCAACAGTTTACTACGAAAATGGAATGGCGTATAGTTTTTAGTGCCGGAAGTGTCCGAAGACAAGTTCGGCCCGCCAGATGCAGGTCTTTCGATTTGCCGCACGAAGGTGACCAGCGCGTCATGATGAGGATGAAAAGATGATGAAGACGACACATACACCCAGACCCCATGTCAGCGGAATTAACCACTTAAGGTTAAAATTCCCTTTTATGCATTTTGGCGCATGTTTTACCCGGTAAAAATACAAAAATAATGGGCAAACTGTCTTATAAGAAAAGAAGAGTAGGTACAAGATATAGAATTAAATTTTCTATTAAAAAGTTATTGCGCACTTTCTTTGTAATTCTAAATGGTTTGCCAAGAAACAGCACTGTTTGAGATGTACGGCAGTTTTATCGAAGTTTGAAGGCAGATGCACTGAGTGGTCAAAAGTCAGGGGAAGCGGTGTCCCATTAGAAAATGTGCCGTGTGTCACCTCTGAGCGTTGCGGCTAGCTGCGGCGTAGCTGAGCAGTCTGTCGCGGACACCAGTGTCGTGAAGATGGCAACACGTCGCGAGTTAACCGTCTTTGAACGTGGGATGATCATCGGCGCACGACGCATGGGTCATAACAATGCGCAGGTTACACGCGAATTCAGGTTTCCGAGGTCAACAGTATCGAGGATGGATCTTCAATATCCCAGAGAGAATGTTACCACCCACGTAAACCGCCGCACGGGGGGACCACAGGTGTTTAAAGAACGGACATCACCTCGCCTCCACAGAACCATACTGAGCACTCGACGGGCTACTGTGAGTCAGATCACCGCCCGGTTGAATACTGGAGAGTTAGGAACCCATTTCTACCAGCACTGTAAGGAGGCGACTGCACCGCATAGGCTTCACCAGCCGACGACCAACTCGTGTCCCTTTGCTGACACCTCGACACAGAGCTCTACGACGTGCGTGGGCCAGCGAACGTTGTCAATGGACCACGGAACAGTGGCGGTGTGTGGTATGGTCCGATGAATCCCGATTCCGAGATGATGGGCGCGTGAGAGTGTGGCGTATGCCCCATGAAGCTATGGATCCTGCGTGTCTACAAGGTTGTGTCCAGGCGGGAGGTGGCTCAGTTCTGGTCTGGGTGGCGTTCTCATGGTGTAAATTAGGCCCTATTTTCCGGCTGCAGGGAGCGCTGTCAGGTGGACGTTATGTGGACATCCTTTTAGACCTTCTGCATCCCCTTCTGGCTCTAGAGTACCCCGAGAGAGATGCCATGTCACCGAACGCTCTGTGGTGACACACAGGTGGTTGGAGGAGCACTCCAGTGAAGTTACGACCGTGGATTGTCCTTCCAGATTTGCAGATCGTAATCCCGATCCCAACACCGTGTAGAGTCGATGCCTCGCCGTATTGCTGACGTTTAGAGGGCTCGTGGAGGAGCAACTCGTTATTAACATCACATTCAGTGCTCCCCCATGACTGTTGGCCACTCAGTGTACGTGGCATCCCTTTACGACTGTCTTTAGGTGCTCCATTTAACGGCAATTCTTGAAGAATGAAATAACTTGACAATAGGCTGAAGATTTAATGGCCCCGCCGTAGCACACGTTTCAAGTGTTTTTCTTATTTTTATGAACATTTTATTTCCGCTGCATAAGTTACTCGAAGTGTACTCGAAATCTAATTTCGAATGTTGGACATTATAACAGCGTGGGCAAAGCAACGGATAGAAGGTGCAATTTGAAATAACTTTGCAATACATTTTTAAGAATGCAGAACATTCTCTCTCCCCCTGGCCTTTTTCCAGTTTATTGATGTGGGAACTTGGTAATTTCACCCTATTAATGGCCGGATTCCCTACCTGAAGACCGCCTGTGGATGTGGGCGGTAGAATAACATCTGCGGTCTCCTTTTCCTATCGTAAGAGGCGACTAAAATGAGAACCAGGGGCTCTCGACTTGCGAGATTGGGTTGGAGACTGCGGTTTCCCTATCTGAGTCTGACATTGCTTCCACTTACTTGTGGCAGGCTTGTCGTATCCGACCTCCCTTGGTCGAAAGGTTTTCAAGGCCTATGAGTCATTCACTTTCACGCCCTTCGTGACCCTTCCCTTTATTGTCGGTACCTTCATTTTTCTAAGTATCAGACCTCTTTCATTTTTTCTCTCTGATCATTTTTAACAGAGCATGGTCGAACAGCTATCCTTCATCTTAAAATAGTAATCATCACCACCACAATCGTCCTTCCTGCCACCAACTCTGTGTAGAGGAATGTATTCATTCGTGCATGTTTCTGTGGTGGTTGGTAGTGTTTCATTTAGAACAAGAGAAGTGTCAGACGAACACACAACTTCCAGTCCCCCAGGTCACAACAACTAACCATACCCAATTAAAATCGACGCGGATGGGAATCGAATCAGAGCCCTCAGAACAGATGACCGGTATGCTGACCTTTCGGCCAAGGATTGGGACAGAAAATGCAATAAACTGGTTCACCCAATAAAAAGGTAGCATTAACGGTAAAGAATACAGTATGACAAGGAAACTGTATTATCAAGATATTAATTGACCAGTGTTACCAGTTCTAGGAATTTATCCCCACTTCTAGGAAATTTGAGAGCCATTTGAAGGTATAGCAATACTTTCCCTTAAACTAATTATCTCTAAAGATTTTTTATTTCTTAACCCTCCAGGGTTGGTTTTTCCCTCGGACTCAGCCAGGGATCCCACATCTACCACGTCAAGATCAGTGTCTTGGAGCGTGAGACATTGGGCCGGGGATACAACTGGAAAAGAGGACCAGTACCTCGCCCAGGCAGCTTCAGCTGCTTTGGTGAACAGAGGCCTTGTGGGGTATGGAAAGATCGGAATGGATAGACAAGGAAGAGGGAAGGAAGCGGCCGTGGCCTTAAGTTAGGTATAATCCCGGCATTTGCAAGGAGGAGAAGTGGGAAACTACGCAAAGCCATTTCGAGGATGGTTGAGGTGGAAATCAAACGCCCCTCTACTCAGTTGACCTCCGCGAGGCTGAGAGCTTGCATCCGGGAGATAGTGAGTTTGAATCCCACTGTCGGCAGCCCTGAAGATGGTTTTCCGTGGTTTCTCAATTTCTGCTGCATTTCACAAATGCAGGGGCTGTACCTTAATTAACGCCACGACCGCTTCCTTCCAACTCCTAGGCCTTTCCTATCCCATCGTCGCTATAAGACCTACCTGTATCGGTGCGACGTAAAGCCACTAGCATTTCGGAAATTTATATTCAGTTGACCTCCCCAGTTTGAGTGGACCCCGTTCCAGTCCTCGTACCACTTTTCAAATTTCGTGCCAGAGCCTTGAATCGAACCCAGGCCTCCGGGGGTGGCAGCTAATCACACTAAACAAAACATCACAGAGGCGGACTCATTCATTTTTACTTGCTTAAAATTTGGGTTAATTGTTTTCTAATAATTAGAATTCCTAATAAGCATAAACAAGGGTTTTTTTAAATATATTATCATATTCTTCATTGCTAAGAATTGTTCAGTAAGCTATAGGAACCTACTAAATATCAATCCCGGAGCCAGAGGAATTAACCATACCCAGTTTAAATCCTCGGCCAGGTCGCGAATCGAGCCCAGGGCGGTATGAAATAAAGACTAGTACAGGAGCCCAATGGCTAATGGAATTTTTTTTTTTTTTTTTTTTTTTTGCTAGTTGCGTTACGTCGCACCGACACAGATAGGTCTTATGGCGACGATGGGACAGGAAAGGGCTTGGAGTGGGAAGGAAGCGGCCGTGGCCTTAATTAAGGTACAACCCCAGCATTTGCCTGGTGTGAAAATGGGAAACCACGGAAAACCATTTTCAGGGCTGCCGACAGTGGGGTTCGAACCTACTATCTCCCGAATACTGGATACTGGCCGCACTTAAGCAACTGCAGCTATCGAGCTCAGTAATGGAATATTATTAAAGTAAAATGCTTATTTATTTATTTATTTTTGCTAGGGGCTTTACGTCGCACAGACACAGATAGGTCTTATGGCGACGAAAATGCTTATTTTGACCCACTTTATTAAAATATCTTATAATTAACTCAGATTTCCAAAATCAGTACTAACGAGGACGGTCCTCTAAAGTCCCAAGATAGAAGCTGAATATGGCGTGTGTACAAAAATATAACGTTTCCTGGGAAAAGGACCCCACTTTCAGAGGATGAGAATATCTGCAAGTTCCAAACGGCCAGAGTTTACCTACTGTTCTTCCTGTTCAATTGACGCAAAAGGAGAGAAGTCTGAAATTGAAATAAATTTTCAAACAAACAAACAAACAAACAAAAAAAACACACAAAAACATTAAACTGCTATGATGTCAGTGAAATCTCAACCCTCACTTCTCACCTTTCTTCTAGTTTAAATTTTAACGAAAAAGTGCAGGTAATATTTCCTTTAAGCAATCCATTCATCAAAATCAATTCCTCAAATCTGGCCTGATTCTACTTTTGCAAAGAACGTATCATATGGTCCCTCTAAGTGCACTGATCTTGTAAAAAATATAATAAAGTATCTTAAATTCATTCGAGGATCTAGTGCCTGTGTGGAAACTTTTTCAACCCCCTTTTCAAATTAATCGATGTGACTACTGACAGAGTGCACAGAAAATAACTTTCCATAGTTGTAGCAACGATGATGAAAACTATAAAATACACTGACTGACAGAGCAAATGCAACACCAAGGAGGAGTGGTTCGAAAGGGATGAAAGTTGGGGAAAAAACAGAGTCGGCACGGAAGAATAATTGATGTTTATTTCAAACCGATATGCAGGTTACACAATGCGCACGGCATCGACTCAGTAGGATGTAGGACCACCGCGAGCGGCGATGCACGCAGAAACACGTCGAGGTACAGAGTCAATAAGAGTGCGGATGGTGTCCTGAGGGATGGTTCTCCATTCTCTGTCAACCATTTGCCACAGTTGGTCGTCCGTACGAGGCTGGGGCAGAGTTTGCAAACGGCGTCCAATGAGATCCCACACGTGTTCGATTGGTGAGAGATCCGGAGAGTACGCTGGCCACGGAAGCATCTGTACACCTCGTAGAGCCTGTTGGGAGATGCGAGCAGTGTGTGGGCGGGCATTATCCTGCTGAAACAGAGCATTGGGCAGCCCCTGAAGGTACGGGAGTGCCACCGGCCGCAGCACATGCTGCACGTAGCGGTGGGCATTTAACGTGCCTTGAATACGCACTAGAGGTGACGTGGAATCATACGCAATAGCGCCCCAAACCATGATGCCGCGTTGTCTAGCGGTAGGGCGCTCCACAGTTACTGCCGGATTTGACCTTTCTCCACGCCGACGCCACACGCGTCTGCGGTGACTATCACTGACAGAACAGAAGCGTGACTCATCGGAGAACACGACGTTCCGCCATTCCCTCATCCAAGTCGCTCTAGCCCGGCACCATGCCAGGCGTGCACGTCTATGCTGTGGAGTCAATGGTAGTCTTCTGAGCGGACGCCGGGAGTGCAGGCCTCCTTCAACCAATCGACGGGAAATTGTTCTGGTCGATATTGGAACAGCCAGGGTGTCTTGCACATGCTGAAGAATGGCGGTTGACGTGGCGTGCGGGGCTGCCATCGCTTGGCGGCGGATGCACCGATCCTCGCGTGCTGACGTCACTCGGGCTGCGCCTGGACCCCTCGCACGTGCCACATGTCCCTGCGCCAACCATCTTCGCCACAGGCGCTGCACCGTGGACACATCCCTATGGGTATCGGCTGCGATTTGACGAAGCGACCAACCTGCCCTTCTCAGCCCGATCACCATACCCCTCGTAAAGTCGTCTGTCTGCTGGAAATGCCTCCGTTGACGGCGGCCTGGCATTCTTAGCTATACACGTGTCCTGTGGCACACGACAACACGTTCTACAATGACTGTCGGCTGAGAAATCACGGTACGAAGTGGGCCATTCGCCAACGCCGTGTCCCATTTATCGTTCGCTACGTGCGCAGTACAGCGGCGCATTTCACATCATGAGCATGCCTCAGTGACGTCAGTCTACCCTGCAATTGGCATAAAGTTCTGACCACTCCTTCTTGGTGTTGCATTTGCTCTGTCAGTCAGTGTAGCTGCAGCTGTGCTTTTTAGTCAAATCCAACTATCATTCCAACGAAGTGAAGTTATCTTCAAGGAATACCTAGTGAGGATGACTAGGCATGTAGCAAATGTTATTATGGAGCAAACAATTTTGTAGCATTTTACTTTAAATAGTTAGTGCCTGCCTTTTTTAATATGAGATACGTTTGTCATTCTTTCCATTTTGTGTGAATCAGAAGACTGTGGAGGATGATATCTGTGGCATACACAATTATTTTCACTCTAGCTCAAAATTCATATATATTTTTATCCATATGTCACATATTTCCCGTAACAAAAATCAATCCTTTAATTAGTCATTTTTATTAGTAGTTTTTTGTTATTTCTGTGTTTCGATTTTATATTGTGTTAATAATCACAGCCATGAAAAGGGACGAAATTTCATGAGGACACTGCTTCTTTGCTTGATACTGGTGAATCGTTCAACATTAACTTGATTATCTGAAGTTTTGAGGCGAAGTAGCGATTGAAATAAGGGTTATAGCAATATAAATTCTGTGGCAAATCCTACAAGTTAGTGAATATCCATATTAGCAAGACATATCCATCGGAACACAGAGAAACTATGCATTCAGGGTATGTTAGAAGTATAATGTTCATACTGTCAGCCGTGATGAAGATGATAATAACGAGACAAGCATAGAGGAAGTAGAAATACTCTCTTATCTGCTGTCTAAGGAAATCCTGGAAGGAAACTGAATACAAGATACAGCTACTCTAGAACCTCGAATTCTAAGAAAAGCAATGAAAGGGAAAAGCTAAGAGAAAAAATATGGTTCTGACATGGCAAAATATATTTTTTACAACCACAGGAAAAGATTGATCAGGCAGATCATGAATTGTGGATTAAAAAAAACTCCTTACATTATACATATTACTGAAGTTTAATATTTTCAAACAATTCTGGGTTTCCACAATAATTCAATGCCCCTTGAACCTTCATTAGAAGTACCTGACTTACCTGAGCAAATAGAACTGTCAGAAAAATATGTGACGTAGCAATGAGCAAAATAATACCCTCATGTTGCTCCTAGACTATATAGAATAACACTGAGCTTATTATGGTATTTGAAAGTCGTAAAACACTGCTCAAATTTGGTGTAGTTCCTAAAGAACTCAAGCGTGCGAGGACAATTCTCATTCACAAAGGAGATGACCAGCAGATTTGAAGAACTGGAGACTTATCACCGTCTTCTCCATTATAAGAAGAATAATTGAAGAAGTACTCGACCAAAACCCCGTTCCTTTGTCTCTTTCTTCCCGCTATAAAGCGTTTTGTCTTCCCAAGGTACCAATATTAACACCGCAATAATCAACGGGTGTATCAGGGCTGCATATTATGGTACGTCACATCGGCGGATGCAGAGTGGGCACGGCCGGTCTGCATTCCAACAATCAACCGATCAGAAGAGTGGCGGCCGCGGCCCTACCATGACTCTATCGTGGCTCTAAACCTCCGCATTCGGGAGACGGAGACAGGCTAGTCCTCACCGTCGGTTGTCCTGAGAGTGATTTTCCTTAGTTTTCCATTATCCTGCACTAAGGCGTGTAACGGGACAGTTCCTAGTATAGGCCACGGCTGCCAACCCTCTCATCACCAGCATAAATCTCTTTCCAAATAAAAATCTCCCGGCCTGAGAGACGGCGTCACCATCTAGGAGGCCCGCCTCCCCCTTTAGGGGAGGAATGAAAACATTGAATAGTACTAGTAATAGCAGTGTGGTAAGTCAGACTGCTATTGATTCCTTAGATATAAGTAAAGCTTCGACTCCATTGGGCATGAACATATAAAAATATCCCTGTATCCTTGGATAGTACAAAACTTTTGTGAATTTAATGTCAATTTGCTGATAGAAAGTGAAATTCAGATTGAAGTGAAAGTCAATAAAACTAAACCACTTTTAATTAAGATAGTCGTACCTCAATGTAGTCCATTATCGCCAACGCTATTCAGTCTGGCCATTGATGAATTATTACAGAACTTACTGACGGAGAAGTTTGCCAGGAGTATAGCTTTCTAGTGGGTCCTAGTTTGGAGACTTATTGTGTTGCTTTTGCAGATTATACCGTTTAGATAGCAAAGTATGAGCATGATATTCAGATGCTGATTAGTTCAGCAGAAAATACATTTGCTTCCATTGGACTCATAATCAATCCACACAAAAATAACCTAATTTTTATCAAAAATGGTATTCTCAGCCCTTTAGACTAGAGATTACTTCTTCACGTGGTGGAAAAATTATTTCTATGACTGACAAAGAAGAGCGTTGCATGACTGCCATATGACTGTTCCAAAAGTATGATATGCACGTCTAGGACCGAGGAGAGCTAGCTTGGAAGCATATATTCAACACTTCAACATCTGTAATCGCCTAATTAATGTTGATGATGCGCACCTTCACTGCCTGTAAGACTGTGAGTCTGAGAAAACCTTAGTGATCGCCAAATTAAAGAGTAGTCATGATGAAGCCAAGGAATAGACAGTCGCCGCTTAACAAAAGAATTGCGAAACCAGGCTCTCCAATCTTGGGCTAGTCACACGTTGAGATGTAAAGGGGTTAATGTTTACGCTGACTTTCCTAAAGCCAACTTTTGGGTTACAACAGGAAAAGGCTATCAGCTTCCAAACGGTCCAATGCCCTAAAAGTGCCCAGCAACCTCCATCAGGGCGCGCAGTGCCCGAGACATGGTGGTGGTGATTCTTGTTTTAAGAGGAAGTAAAACTGGGCAACCATCCTTTATTTACATTAATCAGAGGGGAAAATGGAAGTGGTCCAGCACATCGAAAAATGAAAGTGTCGGTCAAAGAAAGACAACTGCCACGAAGGGCGGGAAAATGAAAGCCTCCCTAGGCCTCATAAACCTAATACCGTCGGGGCCGTAAAAGAACAAGAGTTGACCAAGTGAGGTCAGAAAGGAAAAATGAAAGTGAGGAGCATGACACAAGTAAATGGAAGCAATGTAAGACTCAGCTAAGGGAACCGTGGTCGCCAACTCACGCTTCAAAGTTCTGAGTCCATGGTTCCCCTTCAGTCGCTTTCTAGGAAAGGCAGGGGATACCGTGAGTGTATTCTACCACCCCTATCAACAGGGGTGTCTGCGAGATATCCTACCACGTCGAGCAGTCAGTTTCCAGATTTTTATACATGCATCTTCATTATAGACTGTTATGCCTTTGAACGTTCAATCTTCAAGCCACTGTAAATTTACAAACCGCCGCCACAATCCTGTATTTGTGACTAGTTCTGTGGGCTCGTTTAGTTCTATACCTTTTATCATCAAATCGCTAGAAGCTAAGTCTAACCATCATCGTCTTGGTCTCTCTCTATTTCCCTTACCTTCCAGAACAGAATCCTTTATTCTCCTAGATAACCTATCCTCGTCCATCCGTCTCAAATAACCCCATCACCAAAGCCGCTTTATGCGTACGGCTTCATCCATCGAGTTCATTCCTAACTTATTCGTTATCTCCTCATGCCGAGTACCCTCCTGCCATTGTTTCCACTTTTTTGTACCAGCAATCATTCCCGCTTCTTTCATGTCTGTTACATCTAACTTATCAATCAATCAATCAATCAATCAATCAATCAATCAATCGATCAATCAATCAATCAATCAATACTGATCTGCATTTAGGGCAGTCGCCCAGGTGGCAGATTCCCTATCTGTTGCTTTCCTAGCCTTTTCCTAAATGATTTCAAAGAAATTGGAAATTTATTGAACATCTCCCTTGGTAAGTTATTCCAATCCCTAACTCCCCTTCCTATAAATGAATATTTGCCCCAGTTTGTCCTCTTGAATTCCAACTTTATCTTCATATTGTGATCTTTCCTACTTTTATAAACGCCATTCAAACTTATTCGTCTACTAATGTCATTCCACGCCATCTCTCCGCTGACAGCTCGGAACATACCACTTAGTCGAACAGCTCTTCTTCTTTCTCTCAATTCTTCCCAACCCAAACATTGCAACATTTTTGTAACGCTACTCTTTTGTCGGAAATCACCCAGAACAAATCGAGCTGCTTTTCTTTGGATTTTTTCCAGTTCCTGAATCAGGTAATCCTGGTGAGGGTCTCATACACTGGAACCATACTCTAGTTGGGGTCTTACCAGAGACTTATATGCCCTCTCCTTTACATCCTTACTACAACCCCTAAACACCCTCATAACCATGTTCAGAGATCTGTACCCTTTATTTACAATCCCATTTATGTGATTACCCCAATGAAGATCTTTCCTTATATTAACACCTAGATACTTACAATGATCCCCAAAAGGAACTTTCACCCCATCAACGCAGTAATTAAAACTGAGAGGACTTTTCCTATTTGTGAAACTCACAACCTGACTTTTAACCCCGTTTATCAACATACCATTGCCTGCTGTCCATCTCACAACATTTTCGAGGTCACGTTGCAGTTGCTCACAATCTTGTAACTTATTTATCACTCTATAGAGAATAACATCATCCGCAAAAAGCCTTACCTCCGATTCCACTCCTTTACTCATATCATTTATATGAGTAAAGGAGTGGAATCCTGAGCGATATCCTGAGTCCATTCAGCTTTCACTCCCGTAAAGCAAAGTTGATCTGAAAACAGACCCTTCGTCCGGGAGCTGATTTCCTTCTTACATGTCGGGTTTGAGCATCCAACACAAACACAAAGTGAATTTCAGCCAGTGTCACCGTAGCGCTCTGAGGGCCGTGTTTCAATCCCACCACAGGCGAAGTTTTTTTTTTCTTCGATTGGTGCTCTCTCCTAAGCCACGTTCAGATTTAGCAACACCGCCTCACTAAACCCATTCGAATTTTCTCGCGAAGCAACCTGATTGGCTGATAAAATGACAATGGCGTGAAATATCGAATTATTTTTTTCAAATTATTTATCAATATGACCACCCTTCAAACGCTATTATGTCCTGTTTACATTGTTTTCAACCAGCCTGTACAGGTTAAAAAATGCAGAGCAGGTTTCAATGAAGAAAGTCCTGGTAAATATTGGACAATGGATATCATTGAAGGAATTGTGCTATGAATTGGATTACAGAGCAAATTTAATTGTAAATTAATGTATTGCCCCATATTGCATTAAGTTTCTAATAATTTTCCTTGTACAATTTTATGTGGTAAACTTTTATGTACATTTATACTAACTATGTGTGATTAGTATGTGTTATATTTGTACCGGGCGGTACACCTCCACGCTGCTTATTTAAACTTTGCGCCAGTTGAAACTCCTCTACTGGAAGAAGTCTGAACTTTGTCTTATGTGTTAATTTTTAAGTTACCCTGAAGATGCCACTACTTGGAAATTTTGAAGTTTCTGAACTGTGTTGTTTTCGATGTATTTTTGTTTTGCTTGTAGTAAGAAGTGTGAACATTCTCTTCTAGAGGACACTACTGAAGAACTACAACGGTGCACCCTAGTGCGAAGTGAAAGAACTGTTTTTTTTGGAGAAAATTTAATTTCAAAAGTTTGTTCTTTGCTACATTTCTTTCAGTCATTGTTTAAGTTGGCAATATTAACCCTTTCTTTCCCCTTGTTTTGAATCTAGCCAATCCCGAATTTCTTTAATTAATTTTCCACCAATAATGTGTTTCTTCTTCATATTGTGTAGGGGTTTTCTTTATCCACCAATAAAATGATTGTGGGCGGGTGTTTTCCTTCCTGAAACGCCTCGAACTTTCCGCGAGAGTATATAAACTGCTGATTTTAGGGTCTCTGCGCCACTTCAGAACCATCTTTCAGTGTGTAAAGTACATAACAGGGGGCGGGAAGCGCCTCTTTCTTCGGGGAGCAGTTCTACACCAAGGTAATGGCCTTTTAATAACTTCTTTTCTTGCTAGCTCAGCAGTTTAACTCTCGGGGCGGGTCCGAAGCGTTTCTACCATGTAACCTTTTCCTAAAATGTAACTACTCTTAGCATCTATTATCTTTTAAAGCTACATCTTGGGATAGAGAGTGCTTAACCCTCTCGAGCTCCCACTCATTTTGTTTTGAGGTGAACTTATTTCTCACAACCGATTCTTCCTTAATGTAAAGTAAATTGTTCTTTTCTAAAGTCACCTCTGTAGTATGGGATTAGCCCTTGCATTAGTGGCCTAGAGCCAGATTAGGTTTTTAAACAAATGCATTAGGAGTACAGATCGCCTCCTCTCAAATTGTTATTTTAGAGGTCATGTAATTAACCTTCTTCTCATTTAATAGACCTCAGTAGGTTGGGTATTTTACCCCTGTGTATATGGCCTTAGAGGACAGCTTAAAGGTGGAATTAGGTGTGGCCTTTGACAGGCCTAAAATTTGAGAGCAAGTTGCTCTTTCTTGAAAATTTTGTTTTCTGCGCGCCTCAAGGAGGCCTTACTGTGTAATTTGGAGCAAGTGCTCCTAGGCATGAATGGGGTTTTCTGCCCCTCTGTTGAAACTTGTGTTTGGGGTAAAACTGGGCTAATTGCTCAAGAATTATGAGGTTGGGGCTCGAAGCCCAAATCCTGTAAATATTGTAATTGTACTTTTATTGCCTTGCTACTCTGTACCTGTCTTTCGTGTTATTTCTGAATTTTGGAAAGAGAATATAACCTTGTTAAATTTTACATTAACTTTAATTTCGTAGTTTGAGACCCGTTCACACCCGCACCTTCTTTCACCTCTACCTACCACAAAAAAGCGGTAACAATATTCTTTATTTTGAAATGACTCCACTTAAAATTGTTAGTTCTTCTAGTCGTCTACAAGAGGAGTAGTACTGAACACCAACAGCACATTTCAAAGTTCATCAGTGTAAGGCACAAAGTAAGTGTCAAATGTTCTATGCGAACTCATGTACAAACGTTAAGATAAGGCACACTGATTTATTTCGGGATCAAATCTTTATTTTGCAATACAATCACTAAAGGTAATCATTTGCCATGTCTTAAAATTATTCTTTGACAGTAAAAAGTGGCGTCCTGCTCGTTGAATACATTTAACTCCGGTTACACGTCTGTTTATCAATAACATTTTATCAACTGCATCAACAGCCACTTTGTTCTTCATCTTTCACAGTAAATTCAAAATATAATTTTCCTACAATCAACCAGTGAACTTATCGCATACAGAAGTTCGAGATCAGTCTGTTCCTTTGTTCCTGAGCAATAAAAGAGAAAAATTTGCGTTTCAGCTTAATCTTATCATTTTTCCTGTGAAGATTTCATAGTCCATGATTCGACGCCGTGAAGTAGACTGATATAGAGATCATTGCTGTTCTAAAATGGTTATAACATCTCTAAATTAGAAATTATTTGTATGTTTTTGCTCCAGATATAACCAGTGCGTTTATTTCTTTTCAGGCGAAGATACTCAGAGAATGACAAGATAAAAATCCAATTCATGGGAGAAAAATATGAAAAACCAGTATTGCCTTACAGCCCTGCCACACAAGACTTCTGGAAATATTTAAGAAAAGATGTGCCCGGTAATTGGCTAAGAGGCTTAAACATACATTTTCAACCGATTCAAGGAGACTCTCGCTGGGTAAAACCCTTCTGGATTCAGAAACTTCAAAACATGGGTTTAGAAGAACTTGAGATACATAATTTACCAATTAAGGACGTAATTAATGTACCGCAACTGAAGAACTTGCGGCGTTTAGTTCTACGACAAACATCTATTGTCAGATTAAGTAAGTTCCACTAAAATGTATTGTATACTAGCTGCTGTTCACCCGTCGTTGACGTGTTAGTTTTATAATTGTAGCAGTAATGGCATCTAGTGGAGATGAGTGGCAGCAGAAGGAACAGAGTATAACATGACTAAAACAACACGCGTTTCCTGACAGTTCACCGGCCATGGTAACCAAATCCCTCCTCCCAGCTAAGCCAGTCACAGGCTGCCTATATACTGTATATATACCTTTTGTCCGCTGCTCACTAACTGAAAGATGACCCATCAAAGTTCCTTATTGCCAGTACTACAGTGCGGGTTTTGCCATTCGGCGTGTCTAATCATAAGTGACGATATCAGATTTTTATACAGTATTTTCTGAAGTTAACCAAGCGGAGTGGCCGCTCATGTTAATGCGTTACGCATAAGGATATGGAATCAAACTCTGTACTTGAGAGACGCTCTTCGTATTCAAATATTGACTTTGTTGACTACAGTCGTGAACAAAGGGTGTAGAGTAACAAGAAAATAAAAAGCAGCTGATTCATATATTCCGATCACTTGTGGTCCTGTGTAGGCAGTTAAAGTATTCGTAACTCATATTTCACATCCTCGATCTTTCAGTACTTATGAGCGGTTAGCTAATAATCAAGTTTCTACATCCCAATAATTGCAATTCAAGCCCCTGGCGTAGTTTAGACAGAAATACTTTTAAGAAATGATTGTAAATAACCTCATATTTGTCAGCATTTAAGGACACTTTTATTCTCCGTCCCGCGGAGTAGGGAAAATAATTGTAATCCACTATCTGTAATAATCACATAACCACATTTCGGTTGAGAATTGTAGTGTAGTTACGGTATATTAGATAGTATCCTGCCTGTTAAATTCGTGTGTATTTTTGTGCAAATGGCAGATTTCATTTCTATTACAGCATAGTAGGATAAAATAGTACTAATATTAATCTGTCTACGTGTTTAACTTTGTTGGTAATCCTTGAGCACCGGTAGTTCTTGCGAATATCTAACTTTAGGCCTAATTGGAATTTTCATTTTTGTTTGTGCTTAGTATCAACCTATTGTAATTAGGATACGTCAGAACGTAGTTTAAAAATTATTGTAGTGTATTATAGTAACTTATTAGAAATTACAGTGCTTATTCTATTATTTTGAGTAGTCTTGCGAATTTCGAACTTTAATTGTAATTTCCTTTTCTGTTTGGGCTTATTAATAACCTGTTGTAATTAGAATACGTCTGAACGTAGTTTAAAATTATTGTAGTGCATTGTAGTATCCGAACGTAGTTTGAACGTAGTTTAAAATTACTGTAGTGTAATATAGTATCTTATTAGAAAATAGTGTGTTTATTCTATAACTGTGAAATATGTGTGTAGTATAGTATCTGTGGTATCTGTAGTAACTCTCTTACTATAATTCTGTTGTAGTAATGAGGGTAGACTTAACTGCAGTTTATAATTGTGTAATTCTTGTATATTTTTCTCCGTTTCCAGTAATTAACAGCAATTTTCATCCTGTTGGGGTGTTGTAGGAATAGAAAATCGTACAACTAAGTAGTATTGTAGTGTAGTAGTAGCCTATATTAATTACCGTATTGTCGTGTGATTGAACTATCGTAGACAATATTTCTTTCCTTTCATTACTATTTTGCACAGAATAAGATATCTTATTTTGCCTTTTCTTTTCATTATTCAGTAAATGATGGCTAAGGAGTGCAAGTGTAGTGTGGGTGTGGCGAGGCAATAAGGAGTATGAGAAAGGAGTTGAAGGGTTTGAGGGAGATAATTAGGATTCTCTCAGAGGACAGGAAGGAAAGTAGGCCTCCCTCAAACAATGTACAGGATACAGTAGGTGTAAAAGAGGGATGAGAAGGAAGGGGGGGGGGGGATTGTAGAAGACAGGTGGTCTAATGTTTTAAAGGAAAGGAGATAGTAGATTAAGGGCTCCATTTAGGATCAGAATTCAGGACATGTGTCTGTGAGAAATCGGTATGAGTCACTGCAAGTAGAACAACGGAGGAATCGTGAGGAACAGGGACTGTTGCTGAGAAGTGTCGAAGTAGAAGAAAGGGGAAAGGTAGGAAAGGGAAATATGGAGTAGTGGATAGGAAAATACAGGTGGAACAGGGCCATGGGATGGAGAAAAGGGAGGATGAAATAGCTTCTGCAGCTGTCAAGAAAGATAGGACTGAACAGGAAGAGAGGGGATGAAATGAGGTGGATAGGGCTCAGGCTCTGGTCATGGGGGATTCCATAGTTAGACATGTCGGGGAAGTGTGTGGAGGGAAGGGTACCAGGGTAGAGTGTTATCCAGGAATTAGGTTAAGGCAGATGTTGAAGAAAGTAGAAGAGAAGGAGGAGGGAAAGGAGAAGGTGGTAGTGTTTCACATTGGTACTAACAACGTAAGTACCAACATAGTTGGGGATGTGTGGGACCTGGTAAATGCGGCATGGGTGAATGTTAAGGAAGCGGAGATTGTTATTAGTGGAATACTGTGTAGGAGGGATACTGACTGGAGGGTGATTGGGGATTTAAATGAGACTATGGAGTGGGTATGTGGGAAACTGGGAGTGAGATTTCTATACCCTAATGGGTGGGAGATAGGGATCTGCGCTCAGATGGCCTCCACTTAAACCGCAGTGGTACATATAAGTCAGGAAATTTGTTTAGAAAGGTTATAGGCAGGTACATTCAGGGAAACGTGGTGGCCGAGGGAGAGGTGATAAGGGAACAGGAACTGGAAATCAAGTAGGGATGACATAAAAATGTTAGTGTTCAGCTGTAGTATTGTAAAGACAGGAACTGAATTAAGTAATTTAATAGATATATACTTAACAGATATTGTAATAGGAGTTGAATCATGGCTGAAAAATGATATAATGGACGCAGAAATTTTCTTACGGGACTGGAGGGTGTATCGTAGAGATAGGATAGGAATGGTAGGAGGGGGAATATTCATTCTGGTGAAAGAATAGTTTGTAAGGTAAGAAAATTAAAGATGACAAACATGAAATTCTAGGTGTAAGGCTCAACTCTAAAGATAATAGGCAACTTGATGTTTTTGGAGTGTACAGACCGAGACCGCTGATTTAGAATTATTTGATAAGATAATCAGCTATGTGGGAAGCGATCAGGAAAGGAACGTGATTGTAGCGGGTGGTCTCAATTTACCAAATATCATTTGGGAAGGTAATGCGAACGACAGGAAGCATGACCAACAAATGGCAAATAAGTTAATACTGGAAGAGCATCTGATTCAGAAAGTGATGGAACCAACTAGAGGGAAGAATATTCTGGAATGTGATGCTGGTAAAACCAGATGAGCTCTATAGAGAAACCGAAGTAATAGATGGCATTAGTGATGACGAAGCTGTTTTTGTGCTAGTTAAAAATAAATGTGAAAGAAAGGAAGATATTAAAATTAGGACTATTAGGCAGTACCATATGGCTGATAAAACAGGCATGAGAAAGTTTTTAAAAAGTAACTATGATCAGTGGAAAATGGTAAATAAAGATGTAAACAGACTCTAGGATGGATTTAAAGCAATTGTTGCAGAATGTGATAATAGATTTGTACCTTTAAAGGTAGTAAGGAATGGTATAGATCCAATATATTATAACAGAGAAGTAAAGAGACTAAGAAGGAGGTGCAGGTTGGAAAGGAATAGAGTTAGAAATGGCTGTTGAAGTAAGGAGAAATTGAAGGAATTTACTAGGAAATTGAATCTAGAAAAGAAGTCAGCTAAGGATAAAATGATGGCAAGCATAATTGGCGGTCATACAAATGTTAGTGAAAAATTGAAGAGTATGTACAGCAGTGGCGTATCCTGGATTCCCCTCGGAGGCATGCAACTAGTAACCATGCAGTAGCACAATGTATTTAGTAAATTCCAATTCTACTCACCCTAATTACATGAAAGTGAATTCGACGTTGCGATTCTTTTTTTTCAGAATTCCTTGGTGACGTCACTGTAGAAGTCCTCACATGCTTTCAACTCAACAAGATGATCCTTCTCTATTATTATTATCATTATTATTATTATTATTATTATTATTATTATTATTATTATTATTATTATTATTATTATTATTATTATTATTATTATTATTTTCCACAAATTGTAGATATAATTCAGGAATTGTGAATGGAAAGGGAATAGCCCCACATGCATGAATGTGTCTCCATTCCCACTATATACATCATTCCTAATGCAGAGAGACTACTTTGAGTTAAAGAATTGCGGGCGGAAGGGCCACTGTACACAATTTATAAAGCTCACGAAGACCACTGTGGAGACCACTGGTCAATAGGAACTTCCGGATTTGGACCACAGTCTTATCATTGAAGTGTTCAGAAATGAACATTGCCCTCATTTTGTATTAAAGTCATACTGTAACAAAATATTTTCCATAGACTTCGATCAATTTTCTGAATTGCTTTTTAGGAAAATCACGTCGTGGGCGTGAATTTATTCGCACCACTTCATCTACTAGATGCGTTACAACGTGTTCAGCGTTACTAAATTTTGTAAATGTAGGATAAATGTGACTAAGAAACGATGTCGTACTGTATTACAGAATGTAATGTCCGATGGAAATTAGCAAATAAAAAAGTGCGCCTCAACCCAGGATCGAAGCCTCGACCTCCTGCATGCTAACCCAAAACTCTATACAATGCACCAACTGTACTGCAGTACTAACGTGTACTGACAGAGATAGTTACCCTACATGTGGTTACAGTGTTGCAAGATTGCCACGCTTCAACATCCTTTTCCTCCCGTATATACTCGCAGGACGAACTTTTGTGAGAGACATTTTTTTATTGCTGGCATGTGAGGAGTCGCGCTGCGACGCCCGAGTGCGCGAATTTAGCTTCACCCTGTATACTGTATGTGCCGCGTGTCAGTACTTCGACAACATTGTCACACAGCAATATTTTCAGGCGCAACGGCTATATAGCCTGGTACTTGCATATATTTATAAATTTATTTTATTTTTATTTGGCGTGATTTAAGGAATTTGAAAAACGCCCTTTTTATCTGATGAAATGACATCCTGCGTTATATGTTTTTTTATTTTTTTATTTTACAACTTGCTTTACGTAGCACCGACACAGATAGGCCTTATGGCGACGATGGGATAGGAAAGGGCTAGGAGTTCGAAGTAATTGGCTGTGGTATGTTATTTGCCTGGTGTGAAAATGGGAAACCACAGAAAACTAGCTTCAGGGGTGCCGACAGTGCGGCTCGAACCCACTATCTTACGGATGCAAACTCACACCTGCGCGCCCCTAACCGCATGGCCAACTCGCCCGGTTTAAACTTTTCTATTAGATTAGCCTATAAATTGTGTTCAGTCGATGGAATGATTTTTTCTCCAAATTGACACTCTTAAGAGTAAGGTGATTTTAATATTTGTGTTTTCTTATTTGTTTATCCAAGAAAGCCAATACTACTGTAAATTGAATGGATCTGTTTGCTCAGTTTAAGCGTGTGTTGGGTTGTCTTTACTCAACTTGGGCAGCTGCTAGATTCAGTGTTGCCAATTATCATGAAGTCACTAATTGGGTTAAAATGTCACTACATGAAATTTTGTGAACTAGGTCTACATGAGGGGAATATTGAAACATTAAAACATTAAATGGATGGATAACTACAACATATCTAATAAATGAGAAGACTCAGGTTCCTCTTCTGGTGTAGTTGCAATTGGAATATGAATATGCAGCTGAGGTTCGTGTCTTACGCAAGGCACTTTCAGAGAATTCATAATTATGTGTAACAGGTCTTCTTAACACTTCTAAGTGCGTTTTTGGTTCTTGCATGGAGTCTGATACCGGTACGCAATTTTATTTTCACCAAGTTCAGCTGACTAAAAGGACCTTCTGTCTATGCATTAGAACAAGGTAGAGAAATACTGGCAAATATTTGAATGGATTAACAGTAACAGAGTATACATTTTAAAAAACCTCCACAAAACTTTCGGCTGGCTATCGTCGTAAGGCCAGTCTTGGAAAACGGAGCAGCCGCATGGGATCCGTACCGAAGAGAGCTCATCGCGCCAGGGGGTACCTAATCCGTGCTTGCCACTCGACCGTTACCTTCATACCTTGGACATTCCGTCTTTCTCGTAGAGCTGGGAACGGAGCTGTTGCTCCTATGATTGCAATCGGTAGTGCGAGTGCAGCGCTCCCTCCGGTATTCTCCGGTAGTCAACTGTTGCTTGGAAACCAATCGGAGGTTTCGGAGGGCGAGCGGAGGGCGAGCGGAGGACGGAGCAACAGTACTGAATGTGTGCTCGCTTGCACTTCCAGTAGTGGAGCGCAACGGATGTGGTAGCGACGTAGTAAATACTGCTTTATAAGTATGAAGAAGGCGAATATATGAAATATATACATTCGCATTTATCGTTAACGTTTAATAATATATATATTTCCGATAAAAGTCCATGCAAATAGAATAGACTTTTTTCATTATATTACCTTTGAAGTTTCATATATGTGATAGACTGTAAGTTCTCTCGTGCGTCCCCGCGGTGTTGGGGCCAACGCCCCCGCTTGTCGCCCGGCGGCCCCGGGGTCGATTCCCAGCCGGGTCGGTGTTTTTTAATTGTAATGAATACTATCCCAGTCCTGGGGACTGGGTGTTTGTGACGTCCTTAATCTTCCTTTCCTCACACACAACATTCCACACTACCGCCATTCCAATTACACGCAGGGGTTCATACAATATGGTGCCTGTAGGGGCAAAAGATCCACATGGATCGACGCCCCGAACAAATAGCATCATCATCATCATCATCATCTGTTTACCCTCCAGGTTCGGTTTTTCCCTCGGACATAGCGAGGGATCCCACCTCTACCGCCTCAAGGGCAGTGTCCTGGAGCTTCAGACTCTTGGTCGGGGGATACAACTGGGGAGTATGACCAGTACCTCGCCCAGGCGGCCTCACCTGCTATGCTGAACAGGGGCCTTGTGGAGGGATGGGAAGATTGGAAGGGATAGGCAAGGAAGAGGGAAGGAAGCGGCCGTGGCCTTAAGTTAGGTACCATCCCGGCATTCGCCTGGAGGAGAAGTGGGAAACCACGGAAAACCACTTCCAGGATGGCTGAGGTGGGAAGCGAACCCACCTCTACTCAGTTGACCTCCCGAGGCTGAGTGGACCCCGTTCCAGCCCTCGTACCACTTTTCAAATTTCGTGGCAGAGCCGGGAATCGAACCCGGACCTCCGGGGGTGGCAGCTAATCACGCTAACCACTACACCACAGAGGCGGACACAAATAGCATTTTGAAGAAAATAACCAGTGTTGAAAAACAACGCGAGAAGCGGGACTCGATCCAGTGAACCAGCGCTTTCGAGCTAACCACTCGACCGCCGCCGTTTCGTGCTCGTGAACCCAAAGCGCCGGTACATATTCCACGCGAAAGGTTATCTTGCGATTTTCTCGAGAACGCCTTAGTAGTACGCCGTACTACTTGCACATTATGTTGTCCTAATGGACTACTAAATGTGTACAAAGTTGGAAGGTAGTCCGTGATCCGAACGTCATGGCCTCCCCTTGTAAGTGTATTGTACTTGTATTCAGTCTGTGCGTATTAAATTTGCGTCTATATTTTCTCTGCTTGTTGTGTTGTGTAGGTAATGCAAAGTATATTAGAAAATAATTGTGGTATTGGTTTGATATTTCATCCCGTTTTTAGATGGTATTCGTGTTTTAGAATATTTAAAGGCATTTAATACATTTGTACAGAAATTTGTACCACGAAGGCCGTCTGATGCATGGCATTTCTTTGAAATTACCGATGATAAACATCAGCAAAATGCACATTTTGCGGCCGCAATTACGCGACGGGTGGTAGTCGGCTTCAGCAGAAGAAAACAACATTGCTGTATTAAGCGAAACAGTTATGTTGTGAGAAAAGTGCATTGAATATACGGGTGAAATACCTTTACGTTGTCATGCCGCTACAGTACATTCACTCGGTAGTTTACTCGGTATAACCGGATGATGACGTCACAACAACTGCACCGCTCCGTCCCAGCCACTAGCCAGCGCTCTACCGTCTGAACTACTCAGCCCGGTACAGCATATAAACAATTCCAATCACTTCATTCTCTTCAGTAATAAATGATCTTTCTTTCTTTCTTAATCTGCTTACCCTCCAGGGTTGGTTTTACCCTCGGACTCATCGAGGGATCCCACCTCTACCGCCTCAAGGGCAGTGTCCTGGAGCTTCAGACTCTGGGTCGTGGGATACAACTGGGTAGGATGACCAGTACCTCGCCAGGCGGCCTCACCTGCTATGCTGAACAGGGGCCTTACGGGGGGATGGGAAGATCGGAAGGGATAGACAGGGAAGAGGGAAGGAAGCGGCCGTGGCCTTAACTTAGGTATCATCCTGGCATTTGCCTGAAGGCGAACTGGGAAACCACAGAAAACCACGTCCAGGATGGCCGAGGTGGGAATCGAACCCATCTCTACTCAGTTGACCTCCCGAGGCTGAGCGGATCCCGTTCCAGCCCTCGTACCACTTTTCACATTTCGTGGCAGACCCGGGAATCGAACCCGGGCCTCCGGGGGTGGCAGCTAATCACACTAAGCACTACACCACAGAGGCGGACGCAAACTGAATTTCAACAGATCAAAATCTGTTATTCACAGCGTAACAAAATAATGAGGCAATCTTGAAACGACTGCAGCATTTGAATGACAAACGTAGAAAGACACATGCATCTGTGGAATTGATACTGAAGCCTAAATTGTAATTCCACCCAAGATCACCATTACTACATTGCCCACATTAAAGTATTTGAATTTTCCGCCAGTGAATTCAATCGGAGGACTATCGGAGGTCTCCAGAGGAAGAGCGAAAACTATTGCTACGCTCCGCTCCTATCGTTCTCAGCTCTAGGCAGTCTGTCTTCGTCTTAGCGTCATGTTCCACAGTTTCATCTGAGATTGCATCGGTTCGTCATTGGACGTAGAGCTGGGAACGGAGCAGTTACTCCTATGATTGCAATCGGTAGTGCGAGTGCAGCGCTCCCTCCGGTATTCTTTGGTAGTAAACTGTTGCTTGGAAACCAATCGCTGGTTCGGTCGGCGAGCGGAGGACGGAGGAACAGTATTGAATGCGTGCTTCCTTGCCGTTCCATCCGTGGTGCGCAACGGATGTGGTAGCGACATGGTAAATACTGCTTTATACGTATGACGAAGGCGAATATATGAAATATATACATTCTCATTTATCGTTCGTGTTTCATTTGTCGATTACTTTTGTAACAATTTGCTTTACGTCATGCCGTCTTATGGCGACGATGTGTTAGGAACGGCTGAGGAGAGCAATTTCTAGACGTGAAAATGGAAAACGACGTAAAACCATCTTCAGGGCTGCCGACAGTGGGGTCCGAATCCACTTTCAACCGGGAGATAGTGGGTTCGAATCCCACTGTCGGCAGCCCTGAAGTTGGTTTTCCGTGCTTTCCCATTTTCACACCAGGCATATGCTGGGGATGTACCTTAGTTAAGGCCACGGGCGCTTCCTTCCCATTCCCAGACCTTCCCTATCCCATCGTCGCCATAAGACCTATGTGTGTCGGTGCGTCGTAAAATAAAACAAAAAAGTATCACCGACCGAAAGTCTCACGCTCCAGGACACTGTCCTTGAGGCGGTATAGGTGGGATCCTCTCTGCGAACGAGGGAACACCCAACCGTGGAGGGTAAATTGATAGAAAGATTATTATTATTATTATTATTATTATTATTATTATTATTATTATTATTATTATTATTATTATTATTATTATTATTATTGTACTCCCATAACCACTTCTGCGGTTTTCTGTGACGTTAAGGTGCCGGTATTTTGTCCCATAGGAGTTCTTTCATGTGCCGGTACACCTGCCGACATGCGACTTTCGTATGTCAGCATCTTCAAGTACCGCCGAGCAAAGTCGGAGTTGAAAGCACAGACTTGAGCTCAGAACGCCAGAGCTCTACCGTCTGAACTACTCAGCCCGGTACAGCATATAACCAATACCAATCAGTTCGTACTCTTTATTAAAAAATGAAATGGCGTATGGCTTTTAGTGCCGGGAGTGTCCGAGGACAAGTTCGGCTCACCAGATGCAGGTCTTTCGATTTGACACCCTTGGGCGACCTAGCGTCATGATGAGGATGAAATGATTATGAAGACGACACATACAGCCAGCTCCAGTACCAGCGAAATTAACCAATTAAAATTAAAATTCCCGATCCTGCCGGGAATCGAACCTGGGACCCTGTGACCAAAGGCCAGCGCGGTAACCATTTCGTCATGGAGCCGGACGTACTCTTCCGTCATAAATGAGCTACACATATAACACAATGTAAGAGCATCGTATATAATACATGTTTACATGCACTGGAATATACTTATTGCTTAAACTGTTTTACTATTAATAATATTGTAAATGCATTTGCATTGGTATTATATGTGCCAATATTCAATCTACAGTATTCTATCCACCTGCACCTATTGCAAACTGAATGTCAGCAGATCAAAATCTGTTGTTCATAGCGTAACAAATAATGCGGCGATCTTGAAACGACTACAGCATTTGAATGACAAACGTGAGGGAACACATGCATCTGTAGAATTAGTAATGAAATTTAAATTGTAATTCCTCCTAAGATCACCGTTACAACATTGCCCACATTAAAGCATTTGAATTTTCCGCCCGTGAATTCAATCGGAGGACTACCGGAGGTCTCCGGAGGACGAGCGAAAACAACTGCTCCGCTCCGCTCCTACCGTTCCCAGCTCTAGAGCTGTTGACTACAACTGACTTTCACTCACACACGAAGCAAATTCAAATGTTCAAAAAATAAAACAAACGAAGATAAACCACTTGACTAAATTAATATGAATTATTGGTCTTGACAAAAGAGTGACTGAATGGGTGGCTAAGTTCATAGAAATAGAACTCATAGAATTAGAGTAGGCGAAGCTTTATCTGTCCCTGTAATAATTAAGAGGGGAATTCCTCAAGGCAGTATTATTGGACCTTTATGTTTTCTTATATATATCAATGTTATGTGTAAAGAAGTGGCATCAGAGATAAGGCATTTTGCAGACGATGTTATTCTGTACAGAGTAATAAATAAGTTACAAGATTGTGAGCAACTGCAAAATGACCTCGATAATGTTGTGAGATGGACAGTAGGAAATGGTATGATAAACGGAGTTAAACGTCAGGTTGTGAGTTTCACAAATCGGAAGAGTCCTCTCAGTTTTAATTACTGCGTTGATGGGGTGAAAGTTCCCTTTGGGGATCATTGTAAGTACCCAGGTGCTAATATAAGGAAAGATCTTCATTGGAGTAATCAGATAAATATGGTTGTAAATAAAGGGTACAGATCTCTGCACATGGTTATGAGGGTATTTAGTGGTTGTAGTAAGGATGTAAAGGAGAGGGCATATAAATCTCTGGTAAGATCCCAACTAGAGTATGGTTCCAGTGTATAGGACCCTCATCAGGATAACTTGATTCAAGAACTAGAGGAAATCCAAAGAAAAGCAGCTCAATTTGTTCTGGGCGATTTCCGACAAAAGAGTAGCGTTACAAAAATGTTGCAAAGTTTGGGCTGGGAAGACTTGGGAGAAAGGTGACGAGTTGCTCGACTAAGTGGTATGTTTCGAGCTGTCAGTGGAGAGATGGTGTGGAATGACATCAGTAGACGAATACGTTTTAGTGGTGTCTTTAAAAGTAGGAAAGATCACAAAATGATGATAAAGTTGGAATTCAAGAGGACAAATTGGGGCAAATATTCGTTTATAGGAAGGGGAGTTAGGGATTGGAATAACTTACCAAGGGAGATGTTCAATAAATTTCCAATTTCCTTGCAATCATTTAAGGAAAGGCTAGGAAAACAACAGATAGGGAATCTGCTACCTAGGCGACTGCCCTAAACGCAGATCAGTCGTGATTTGATTTGATTTGATTTGATTTGATTTGATTTGATTTGATTTGATTTGATTTGATTTGATTTGATTTGATTTGATTTGATTTGATTTGATTTGATTTGATTTGATTTGATTTGATTTGATTTGATTTGATTTGATTTGATTTGATTTGATTTGATTTGATTTGATTTGATTTGATTTGATTTGATTTGATTTGATTTGATTTGATTTGATTTGATTTGATTTGATTTGATTTGATTTGATTTGATTTGATTTGATTTGATTTGATTTGATTTGATTTGATTTGATTTGATTTGATTTGATTTGATTTGATTTGATTTGATTTGATTTGATTTGATTTGATTTGATTTGATTTGATTTGATTTGATTTGATTTGATTTGATTTGATTTGATTTGATTTGATTTGATTTGATTTGATTTGATTTGATTTGATTTGATTTGATTTGATTTGATTTGATTTGATTTGATTTGATTTGATTTGATTTGATTTGATTTGATTTGATTTGATTTGATTTGATTTGATTTGATTTGATTTGATTTGATTTGATTTGATTTGATTTGATTTGATTTGATTTGATTTGATTTGATTTGATTTGATTTGATTTGATTTGATTTGATTTGATTTGATTTGATTTGATTTGATTTGATTTGATTTGATTTGATTTGATTTGATTTGATTTGATTTGATTTGATTTGATTTGATTTGATTTGATTTGATTTGATTTGATTTGATTTGATTTGATTTGATTTGATTTGATTTGATTTGATTTGATTTGATTTGATTTGATTTGATTTGATTTGATTTGATTTGATTTGATTTGATTTGATTTGATTTGATTTGATTTGATTTGATTTGATTTTATTTGATTTGATTTGATTTGATTTGATTTGATTTGATTTGATTTGATTTGATTTGATTTGATTTGATTTGATTTGATTTGATTTGATTTGATTTGATTTGATTTGATTTGATTTGATTTGATTTGATTTGATTTGATTTGATTTGATTTGATTGGGTGTTTGTGTCGTCTTTAATGTTCCTTTCCTCACCTTCAACACTTTGCACTTCCGTGATTTCCAAATACACGCAGGTTCATAACATATGGTGCAAAGTAGGGCCAAAGATCTCCTTAGGTCGACGCCCCGACCAAGTATAATTTTTTCTTTAAAATAAAAAGGGGGGGGGGGGTGTAGACATACAGTACATATTCTCTGAAGTTCATTAATGTGCTTTTGCTGCGTGTGTTTCAATAAGAAGTTCGAATTTATATATTACATTCCCATATAGTTCAAATGTAGTGAAGATCAATAGTCCTTTTTGTACGGGGCAGCTCTACATTTAGTGAGACGTACATTTTCAGTTATTTGTTTATTCCGGAAAAATATTGCATTCACAGGAACTTGGTAAGCAAGGGCGTCTTAGAGTTCATTCGCCGAGAAATGATACGTAGCCCGAGATAAAATATGTGCATGTTAAAACTTCGATAAGTAAAGGGAAAATGGAGGAATACGTATAAAGTTGCAAAGTTGTTATGAACAATGCTCCATCCCACTCTGTAAGTGCAGACAAGGCTACCTCCTTAACAAGCTCAGTCCAACAGAAAAAATAAGAAACCTAGCAAAAGGGATGCGTACCTAGGAGCAATAAAATATTTACAGTCATGAAAGTGGAAAGACTAACCAGAGAAGCTATTGAAAACTTCACAGAAGAAAACTGGGCAAATTTCGTAAGACATGCAAACGATTCAACGGAGATACAGTGGGAAAAGAAAGGAGTTTAGGATAACGTTGGTTCCAGTTCGAGCACCAGTTATGGTAAAGGCAGTGATTCTTCCGTGGGAATTGCTAATAAAATCAAATGAATCAGTACGACCATCACAGTCCGAAGCTCACCTAGTTCCAGTTCCAAACCACCCAGATCTTATAGTTCCTCTCAGAACACTAGATACCACCGGTGGCGTGCCAGATTCGACCATGCCGCATGCGACCTGTGCGACTAGCGACCGCACAATCTGTAACCTTGCCGGATGCGACCGGCGTTGACAAGCAAACTGTCATTTGATAAGCTTAGTCATCACCCAAGATAAGATAAGCTAAATCGGAACCAGAAAGGTTAAAAAGTGGCCAAAAATTGAGAACACTGCTTACGGGGTAGGGAATGAAATTTTCTTTGTTCTGTTCAACTACTAAACCGCAAACTGTGCACAGCATTAATGTACACTGAATTATTCATCGGGAAATACAACCCATACAGCTCTTTACGGAGAACAATTCGAACGTTTGCATGAACGGCTCACAAATAATAATGAATGAGTAAATTTCTTACGAAAGTTTAAATAAAACATAAATTTCTTCACACACACACACACACACGTAATATCTAAACCCAATTCAAGAACTCGTTCATATATGTTAGTGTAATGTATAATTTGGAATGTCATAAACCGATGTATTCCTTTCCCAAAGAAAACATAGATGGGTCATAAACAGGCATAAGGCAAGAAATATTTCAAGGACAAAATCTTTTTAAAAAATGGGGGAAATGTACAACCAGGTAATCTTCTGCTGAATACAATAACACAAGTTCGGTTACATTTTAACAAGGATTATTTGTTTTACAAAAGCCTTCGTGGCTCAGGCGGCAGCACGCCGGCCTTTCATCGCTGGATACCGTGGTTCAAATTCCGGTCACTCCATGTGAGATTTGTGCTGGGCAAAGCGGAGGCAGGACAGTTTTTTCTCCGGGTACTCCGGTTTTCACTGTTATATTTCATCCCAGCAACGCTCTCCATTAACATTTCATTTCATCTATCAGTCATTTATCATTGCCCCAGAGGAGTGCGACAGGTTTCGGCAGCCGGCACATTTCCTATCCTCACCGCTAGATGGGGGCTTCATTAATTCCATTCCTGACCCGGTCGCATGACTGGAAACAGGCTGTGGATTTTCATTTTCATTATTTGTTTTACAGTTAACTGATCTGTGAGTACAGCTCTTGGGGATCATCAGGACCAGTCCCTGGATTTTCGGGGAACAGTTATGACAGAGCAGCATCTTCTTCAGTTGCTTTTCAAGAACTTTCCTGTGAAGTACCAGTACGGAGTGCAATGTCATTTCAACAGCAGCTACTGCCCCTACTTTACCTATCACTTCTGGGGGAAACTCGTTGTCTTACAACACGAAATATGGTGATGCGTTTACGTCTTTTCCTAAAATATGGAGGTGCGTTTTCATGTCTGGGAGAAGGTACCAAGCAGGTTAGGTCAGTGCGTTGCAGAACGACTAGTTACTGCTACTTCGGTAGGCTGCTGGGTTAGCCATCCTCGAAAATGGTTTCTCGTGGTTTCCCATTTTCATCTTCAGGAAAATAACTTGATGGCACCTTCCTCCAATTTCTGGCCCGTGCAATTACACTCACGGGCAACACCCTCACACAGCATATATCCTCGGACACTCCTGGCACTAAAAGCCAGATGCTAAAAAATAAAATGTTAATCAATGATTTATTGTGTCTTCTAGTGAGGAGTGTTGTAGCAGGTATAGGCCCTACAGAGAATAGCTCACATTGGAATCGTCATGCCCATGCGTGAAGCTAGTGGGTCTAGGCCTGATCTTCGTACAGAGGACCGCATATTAGAATTTGCTGCAGAGGTCCCCCAGCAGGAGTACTCGCCAAATCGCGGCAGTGGTAGGAGTGGACCATCCTACGACCATAAGGAGAAGATCGGCAACATTAGTATCATCTGCAGTGTGTTCAGCACTATTGGAAAGAAATTATGCACCGCAGATAGCCTACTGTGAATAGACGTCATGAATCATATTTTGTTCACAAATGAGGTCTCGTTTACGAGGAATGGCAGCTTCAGTTTTGACAACACACATGTGTAGTCGGAGAACAAGCCCCATGCAATGAAACGTTCCCACCACCAGGTTCAGTTTTCCCATTAATGTTTGGACAGGGATTTTGGGGAGCATTATCAGAGGACCTGTGATATTACCTCATAGAATGGCTAGCGTATCTTATCTACAGTTTCTACAAGGCACTCTACCACTACTACCACTACTAGAGGATGTTCCACTCCATACGCGACGGCATCTGTGGTTGCAACATGATGGAGCACCCCCGCACATTACCAACGTAGTGCGCCGTTACCTGGACGCCGCCTATCTGCAGCGATGGATTGGCCGACAAGAAGTCCCGATCAAAACCCCTTAGATTATTTCTTTTCGGGGTTCATGAAATCTAAGGTTTATCGCAGAGAAGTGGAATCTCGGCAAGATTTCCGGGATGTGTCTTGGAAACTGCTCAGGACATCAGTCAAAACAACGAGGTACTGAGGTGGGTTCAAGAGAATGTTCTCTGAAGGTGCCGCGCATGTATTACATCAATGGTGTTTTCGAACACTGCTGTAACAATGAAAACCGTTTCTCACGGCCAATCTGGTCAAGTGTGGTATTCTCTAAAAGGTGCATAAACACTTTGTCGTTGTTTTAATGTTTTTCTATTAAATGTAAGTGCGCTTAGAGTTTTACGTGACTTTTACTTTTGTGATCATAAGCCACAGAACGTCCACTTTTATGTGGAATCCGACCCATAGGACGTGGCATTTCATTTCGTAATTCCCACACGTATTGGCCGGGGATTAAACCCGGACTGCCTTGCTGGGAAGCGAGCAGTGATGCCACTGGTCTCGTTTCTATTACTCCCCACTTTATCCGGTTCTTACTGCGGGTCAGGGTTGTAGCAGATTTGGCAGACTTTTACGGCTGGATGTTTTTCTTGACGCCAACCATTAGAGGAGATATGCTATGTGTTAATGTGGTGGTGGTGGTGGTGGTGATGGTGATTATCAGAGAGAAAAAATTGAAGGCATCCGACACTGCGAAAAATGAAGATATCAGCGAAAGAAAGACAAGGGCCACGAAGGGCGTGAAAGTGAAAGACTCCCTAGGCCTAGAAAGTTGTAATACTGTCGGGGTCGGAAAAGAACAAGAGTTGACCAAGGGAGATGGGATAGGATAGATGAAAGTGAGGAGCCTGGTACAAGTAAGTGGGAGCAGTGACAGAACTCAACTCAGTGCCCAGTGGTCGCTGCCCCACGCTCCCAAGTTGAGAGCCTTCTAAGACAGGCAGGGAATACTCTGGATGTTATTCTACAGCCCCCACACACAGAGGGATGTGGAGTTAGGTAACTTTCTTCTTTAGCATGACATTCCTCTGGTTCATCGATTGGCTGATACTACTGGTACGTAATGCACTGGTTTATCATAGTATTCCACGCATTTGATCCATACTCTGAGGCGCTGATTGGAATGAGCAGTGTGCACACTTAAGGGAATAACGGTCTAATATTTTTCTTATAATTCTTCTTTCTAGTACTTCCAATCTTTCAAGTTTATAATTGAGTACTAAGCATTCACTGGCATATAAGCATTCTGGTTTCACAACTTATTATTATTATTATTATTATTATTATTATTATTATTATTATTATTATTATTATTATTATTATTATTCACTGTCAACCGATTATGTCCGAATTATATCCCGCGAACTTGGGCACAAGTCTTGGGTTAATGAGCTGCCCAAAATTAAATAGATATCTTCCAAGTTGTAAAGACAACATAAATTGGTCACATAGGAAAGAAAGAAAGAAAGAAAGAAAGAAAGAAAGAAAGAAAAGAAAAGCTGTTATTGCACGATACATTTTTACTATTAACTCAGAGAAAATCCCCACATTTGTAACTAATAAGATGTAAGTGAATATGAATAAAATAAAATAACTTTATAAAATAATTGAAATAAATTAATGAAAATAATTAATCGAAATGTCCTTAGTATGGGCGCTAGAGTTCACCTAAATGGATCCCTCGAATTTGAATAGAGCATGATATTTCTCTGTCCTAGGGAGTATACATAAAGCTGCCTACTGGTACATCAGTTTCAGGCCTTGCATAACCTTCTGAAAACAACCAAATAGGTAGGAACTGCACCTAGGTTCGTCAATAATTCCACTGATTCTAAAATAACGATCCATATTCTGAATAATATTGTGCCATTTCACCGTTCTATATTTGCAGCAGTAGGAACAAAAATGGCGTTCAAACCATTAAAAGATCAATGTGAAAGCAATTAACATCGGTATGAGCCGAAATGATAATCCTTTAAACCGGTAGTCACCGAAAGAACCATTCTTAGAAGGCTGTAAGAAAAGAATGACAGAAGCGGATTATTTAAACGAATTATTAAGAAAAAGAGACTTCCATTTGAACACTAGACACAATTCAGTACTACGGCAAGAAAGACGGAGTCGAGTATAGAAATAAGCCAACTTATCTGTTTCCAAGATCAATTATTGACGGAGAAATAAATCCGCGGCAGCCCGCTCGACGTCACTGCATAGATTGAAATATCTGCGCGAAATTTAAGACCAGCAAAAAGGAATCTTCAAGTCTGGTACAACTAATACGTCACGGCTGGACTTGGAAACTTTATATTTGTCCGATACTGCACATCGTAGAGAGCAGGATCCAACCAGCTGTCAAGTGCATTCCTAAGAAGCACGGAAAAATTACATTCGCTCAGCAAGCAAGAGAGTTGACAAATAGTAGCACAGTTAGAACTGTTATAGCTAAACTAGACGGCCCAGAGCACATTTATTCTAATATCATTGACAGTACGAAACGAAGATAAATTGCAGCATGTCAACATTAACTAATGCATTGTATTATTCTGTTCCTGACGTACTAGAGACAACTATGATGTTCTAAAAGATCAAGGCAGAGACTACTCCGACTATGGTGGCGCTTTACGAGATTGATGACCCAGGAGGATTGGTAATCAGCTGAGAAGACGAGATGGACCCGATTACCTAAAGCAGAACCATGGAGCGAGGCCTACCATTCCCAATGACCAACAGCGAGATGGCAAACAGGGCCCAATAAGCAAAGTTAAGTCCCTTATGAGTCGTTTTTCGTAAGTAGAAACCTTTACTTTTTGGCTATGTGTGATATGATTTGTGACATTGTGCGTGCGTATATAATATTGAAGTGTAATTACATGGAAGTAGGTATTCATCTGAAGTTACTGTTAATCCCATATATAGGCGTAAAATACCAGTGAAAGCCGTTCGCAAATTTATCAATGTGGTGTGAGAGAAAGTGATAGATATTTTTATCGTTATCAGTGAAGTGTTAGAGTATTATATGAATGTTAATATACATGTGTGATGGCTTTATCGAAATAACAAGCTTGGAGATCGTATTTAGGGAATGTTTACGACGAAGTATAGTAGTACAGCTTAGTATTGTGATACACTTTTCTTTGATACTATGACGGTAAGGATAATGTTTTTATATGTGTAGGTTATGGCACATATGCAGCGTATTTAATGAGATGGGTGCTTGAGATGCACTAATATGAATGTTACGTGATATTTGAAGGGATAAATGGAGAATGAAGAAATAATATAAGCGTATGTTAAGTTGTGATGGTGATATTTATTGTTATTTGAAAAGTTGGTCATAGTAGTCTTCTGAGAAATTCCGCATGCTAAGGTATATATTGAAACATACTGTTTTCAATTGCTGTTTGTATTCCCAGATACACAAAATAGGTTAGGATACGATCTCAATGCCATCAATACAGAGTTGTTTGAGTATGTAGGATCATCAGATGAGCCAAGAGGCTAATAACGTTAATATTTAGGCCTTCACTGAGTTATTTATGACCATTTTCAAGTACTCTCACACACGGTAACCTAATGCATGATTTTATGAGAGCAATTTGACACATCACTGGTGACTTATTCATATATGGATTTTTAGATGAAGGTAGAGTCTTCTAACATGCCAATTTTTCCACTTATGGTATAATTAGTTAGAAAGCTAATTAAATACACTTGGCAATACTACATTCAGCCAGATACGCACTTAAATTGAATTTTAACCATGGATTAAGATAATAATTGAGTGAATTAACCACATAAGCCTTATGATAGAATTAATTTGAAATCAATTACGACTTAGAGTGGACCTGAATTTGCTTATATGGAGATCAGACCCTATGAAATATGAAACATACCTACAAATTTTCAAACATATGAGTTAACTGAAGTCCTCAGAAAAGAGACATTGCTTTCCCATACGATTTTCTACTGTGTATGGACACAGATGTTAAGTTTTAGCAAAGTGACATTCGTTTCACCAGTTATATGTGAATTAAAGGTTAAATGATAGAATTTTTGGTAACTTTGAGGAGCAATTCAGCTCAGTGAGAAGAGATTCCAGATCTTAATTAATTAGTTATTTGGTTATTTTCACTGCGTTTTACATTCTATTTTGAAACTATAATCTGAAATGATGTATATAGTAGGGAGTGTAATTTTCTTTTCATTTTTAACCAATTGGATGCATCTAATTCTTTCAACTATATTTAATATGTTTCATTTGATTTATATATTTTAATTTTTCTTTTTCATTTGATTTCTACGAACATTACCTAACTTAGACTTAGTATTTCAACAGGCCAGAGTTAATGAATCGATAATTAAGGCCTAGTTTTCAACTACTTGTTACGTGTTTTTCCAAACCTATTTTTCTTTATTTCAACGTAATCGCAACGCATGGAGATGTTTAGAGCATTATGAAGCTGTCTACGTTATACGAGGCAACTTTTAACGATATTTTACATGACATTTACTTCATACTTAGACTGAATTGTCAATAAAAGCTGAGTAGTGAAACTATATAATTCTTTTAATGCCTACTTAGTATAAGAACTAGATATAAGGCTGTAATGACTCATTTTCTGATTGCGATTTCGTTAGTAACACGTACGAATCACTTGAAATATCGTAATAACCTGGAAATTGCGATTAATTTTGGCGACATGCGAGTATGGTATCCGAATGATAGCGTGTTGGAGACGTCCTTCTGCGTAGGTTGAGATTTACCATAGGCCATCGGCGTACTTTCTCAAGCGGAACCCACAACCCAGCAACGTTAATCAGATAGAATTATTTAGCAAGAGCTAGTCTGGAACTCATGTATCCTCACCTGGACGCGGAAACGGTGCAATATCCGTGCATCAGCACCTCATCAACACACCAAAATACTCCTGGAAGCCTCCATATTTACTCAATAATCAAACAACAACAACGACAAGAAAATCGGTGGAAACCAAAAGCGAGGACCAACATTAATTACAAAGCACATATACGTAGATAAATACCCTTCACTGTCTTCGTATATCAACACAACTTGCATATTCTCATTATTGGCACTTGTTATATCACATAGATACGGTAGCTTTATAATTATGTCTTCCCTGATTCTAACACTTGGTCTAAATGTACTTTCACTTGAGTAACACATGCTTGTTGTTGCAGACCATAAATTATGGAATGTCCGAAATACTGCGTCCCATAGCTCTCACCAACATACAAGACACCAAGCCGCCACAAGTCATATAACACCAAGTACCTAAGCACTCCACAATTTGTAGGTCAGTACCATAGATCACATTCCACAAAATTTAACGTTAACCACGTTCCATAAAAGTTTTAAGGAAAGTCCTCTGTTGTTTTCTTACATGCCCATATAGACCTCAGCTTCCCCCTACTCGCACATGGTACGTCTAGATTGATCCTGGCCATCCAATCACGAGTGAAAGATCCTCTTGCCATACCAAAACCACGCCACGGACCTCTTCCGGATCCCAACACAATAACAACCAGGCCGCGTCATCGGACCCTGGGCTGTTCCACGTGACTCACGGAAACGTTCCGAGTTGTAAATAGCACTGTTCTCCCATCCCCTTGTACAAAACATATTACTCACATCACATGTGAAGACCTTCCAGCTTAAAATATTACGAATAAATATGCAAATGAAATAAAAATATTGATAATAATAATAACACGAACAATGACAATAATATTTCTAACTCTGAATATAGTGCAAGAGTGTGATATGTACTATCACATAACGCCCCTTTGGTGAATCGATGATATCACATATTACGATTCACTACAAAACAGAACTTCATAAATAATCCTAGAATGACATAACTAAACACTTAAATTATTGTGATAAAGATATATACATTGCGTCTACTTCACCGTCCAAACAATAATAATACTATGGCTATATACAAACAACTCTGATTATTTCATACATCCTTCAACACAATCCCTTCTTACTACTGGACATTAGCTCAAAATTGATAATATTTACATCCAAGGTGTAGTTCCTATGTTTTATATCTGCGAAGACATCGCCAGAGGTTAGAAGCCGATAATCACACTTGCCTATTGTACTGACCACAGTATATGGACCGTGATATAAATTAAAGAACAATACATAAACTTAATATCAGCACCGAAAGAATGAGAAATAATAATAAGACCTGACTACATCTAGAATACAATCTATCTCACACACAAACATTAATCCCATCCAGTCACGCAAGAATTATAGAAGATTTCATTCGGAACATCATAACAAAGTTCACATTCAAAAAATTCCCTATTTCTGAAATGAGCTAGAATCTCGCTATGTTTCCTTTCCCACAAACTCGTAGCCAATGCAAGCAAACATATCACATTATTTTTCTCACATCTCACATCGATATCATTCAAAAGGTCATTCAAATCATTCACACAAATTTCAGCTTTAAATAGAACAATACACACTCGCTTAAGTAAACTTTTCTTCATCTCACGCACATTTCCATTCTCACTTTCCTTAATCATTCCCAACACATCCACATAATCTCTGACACAACAATTTCTCACAAAATCCTCAAACCCTAAATCACCATACAATTTACCACTTTTCCGATGAATCCCCTTAAGCACAAAATATGTCCTACAATCCGCTTCGAACAATCCTGGATGAATAACGGCCATAGTTAATTCACGATTTCCAAACGGACCTACTTCAGTTACCTCAAGCTCATTCGCACGACACACAGCACACGTTCCCTCACTCAGGCTCACTCTATTACTGAAATCGTCACCATAATTCACTTCGAAATCGCTATAATTTCTACTTAATGCCCCAACAATGAATCCATCTTCACCACCTTCCATACCGGGTCTTACTTTTACTACCTTCATGCCAACAACATTGCTACTTTCATTAATCTCAAAATCATAATTTTCACACATAGTCGACCTAATCTTAATCTTCTCACGTACAGTTAAATCAACAAAGACATTCTCATTATGATGTATACTAATAAAACACTCTCCACTCACTAAACAACCTTCATCACTTCACTTTCAATTTCAGAAACCTCCACAACACTGCTATTACCAACACCACTAGCACAAAGTAAGTCATCTGACACATCTTCCCTAATTTCTTCACGCCACCTATTCACAAAATCTCTCTGATTATCGCGGTTTCTCTCCCCACTTCATCAATTGCTTTAAATGCCTCCCATAACACTTTACTCCTCTCATCGATCTTACTGGACAATTCCTCTATTCTACAGTTCACATCTCTGCTTAAACTATCAATTTTACTAGACAATTCAATATTCACTTAATTTAGCTCCTTACTCTATCAATCTTACTGGACAGTTCCGTACTAACTGAATCTAATTCACTAATAATACTACATATTTCATTATTTAAAAAACTCTATTCACTCTTCAACTTTTTACTTTGACTATTAATCTTACTGTTAACTACATTTAATTCAACACACTGACTGTCGAAGTTACTGTTAACAACATTTAATTCTTCTTTCAACTCTTTATTCTTCTCACCGATCTTACTGGACAATTGAGTAAATAGCGATTTAAGCATACTAGGAGTTAAAGCCTTCCCTTGATCCCCTACATGCTGAGTCTGAGACAGGTTACACGATTCCTCACCTGTCGTTACAGATTGATCATTACTACCATTGGCCATTTTGCTACTCTCACTTAAATTGGATAGACTCGATGTGGGGGAATTATTTTGATTATCCTGATTCATAGTACCAAACCTTTAACAACTTTATTTTTTGCCATTTGCTTTACGTCGCAGCGACATAGATAGGTCTTATGGCGACGATGGGACAGAAAAGGCCTAGGAATGGGAAGGAAGCGGCCGTAGTCTTAATTAAGGTACAGCCCCAGCATTTGCCTGGTGTGAAAATGGGAAACCGCGGAAAACCCTCTTCAAGGCTGCCGACAGTGGGGTTCGAACCTAGTATCTCCCGGATGCGAGCTCACAGCTGCACGGCCCTAACCACACGGCCAAATCACCCGGTAACAACATTTCTACTCCTCAATTTTATAATACTCGATTCGTTAAAATATTTCTTCACACTCCAAAATGCATACAACGTACATAAGAAACAATCCACTGACATAGTTTTTAGAATTCCATCCACATCTGACAAGTGCAACTACGCTTATAAGCCTAACAGATGTACCAATCATTCAGCTTCACGCTGGGCAGCCAAATGTACCGTTATTATTATATATGAATAAATAACTGATATAAAGGTAATTGAAATGAAGTAAATTAATACAAATAATTAATCGAAATGTCCGTAGTATGGGCGCCAGGGTTCACATAAATGCTTCCCTCGAATTTAATATAGCTTGTAATACTCTTTCCCAGGGAGTGTACATAAAGCCGAATACTGCTCTAGGCCTTACATAACCTTCTGAATACTAAATAGGTAGAATCTGCACCTAGGTTCATCAATAACTCCACTGATTCTAAAATGACTAGCGATATTCTGAATAATATCCGTGCGTGACCACCTCATCAACACACCAAAATATACATAGAATACACTCAAAAAATACTGCTGGAAGCCTCCATATTTACACAATTATCCAAGCAACGACAATAACAATAAAAAGACTGAGAAACCAAAAGCGAGGACGAAGGTACCATTTGTAGTCAGCCCGATGAACATTACGAACCACATACAGTGTTATTCAGCCGCCCCAATCAATGTAGTTTTATGCAACCCAAAATATTCATTCCGCCCTGAAAACAACTGCCCTGCCGGTATGTTCAGACAACACAATCAGATATCTTGGTATTTACCGCCTCACCATGATAAGATGCCGTAATCTTCTTCTTCTTTATCTGTTTGCCCACCAGGGTCGGTTTTTCCTTCGGACTCAGCGAGGGATCTTACCTCTACCGCCTCAAGGGCAGTGTCCTGGAGCTTCAGACTCCAGGTCGGGGGATATAACTGAGGAGGATGACCAGTACCTCGCCCAGGCGGCCTCACCTGCTATGCTGAACAGGGGCCTTGCGGGGGGATGGGAAGATTGGAAGGGATAGACAAGGAAGAGGGAAGGAAACGGCCGTGGCCTTAAGTTAGGTACCACCCCGGCATTTGCCTGGAGGAGAAGAGGGAAACCGCGGAAAACCACTTCAGGATGGCTGAGGTGGGAATCGAACCCACTTCTATTCAGTTGACCTTCCGAGCCTGAGTGAACCACGTTCCAACCCTCGTACCACTTTTCAAATTTCGTGGCAGAGCCGGGATTCGAATGCGGGCCTTCGAGGGTGGCAGCTTATCACACTGACCACTACACCACAGAGACGGATCGCCGTTATGTTATACTCGTATTAAACACTGGAAGACATGCGTGTGCCTTCTAGATCATATGAACCTGACACGCCGGCGAAACACTAAATTGATGTTGTGACCGCAATGACTTGCTATAAGCTGCCCTATGTGACGTACGGAACCGTAGTGTAGTTGGTGATGACTGTTTTGGTTTATGCACATTCGGGCCCGGTGTCCAATAGATCGTCTTGCGCGCTGAAGCATTCCAGGTGTAATAGCTTGGCAGCATCCGTGATGAGTTGCCGGAGCTGCTCAGGGTTTTCCGGCGCTTGAGTGCAAACGACGTTCTTCAAATGTACCCACAAGAAGAAGTCTAAAGGCGTTAAATCCGGTATCTGGCGGGACAATAAACAGGGCCTCCTCGTCCTATCCATTTCCCTGGCAGTTCCTCGTTCAGATGGTTAGGAGCGGGCAAAGTCGAACGTGGTGGAGCTCCATCCTGTTGCAACCACATCGTGAAACGATCCTGCAAGGCCACATCCTCCAGCTGCAGTGGGAGTTCCTGATGCAGAAAGTGCACGTAGCGTGGGCCCATCCAATGGCCCTCAAAGAAATAAGGTCCGATCAGGCGAACCCCCAAGATTCCACACCAAACATTCACTCCCCATCGTACTTGACGGGCCGCATGTCACACCCAGTGATGATTGTCCAGACTCCAGTGGTGCATGTTGTGGCGATTGACGTTCCCATTATTGTGGAAGCGCGATTCGTCCAAGAACAAGATATGTGATACGAATGTTGCATCATTGTTCAACCTGCGTAACGGCCACCGACAGAACTCCATTCGAGCTTCGAAATCCCGCCCATGGAAATCCTGGTGTAGCTCAAGATGGCATGGGTGAAATTTGTGTTCATGCAGTGTTCGCCAGCTGGACGGCTGGCTAGTGTTTACCTCTCGTACAGTCGCCCGTGTACTGATGTGTGGATTATTACGAGCCGCCTCCAGAACGGCGTCTTCCGTTTCACCCGATGTAACTGGCCTATCGCAGACTGGTGGCTCGTTGGAAATCACACCTGTTGTCCTTAAGCGTCTTTGAACACGGCGGAATTTCTTAGCAGCAGGGTGTCACCCGTCGGGATATTGTTCCTGGTACAGACGTAGTGCCTCGCACGCGCTTTGTCCTGCTTCCCCATAAATGAGGAGCATGTCAACTCATTCCTCTGTTGAAAACATGCCGAATGACAGCAGAGATTGCAGTACATTCAGGCCCTAACCAGCGGAGTATGCGTAGGGCACAAGCTGAATAACAGCGTCATTCTACTCTTTGAATGTGGCAAACGTGGGTCTGTGTTTACGTATTCATACATTATACCGATGCAAAAATATTTGAACGATGCAAGGTTCGATCCGCCGCTGGTACATTCCGTCGATTGGTAGGCGAACGCTTAACCACATCCACCGCGCTACACTGCTGTAAACCTGCTGATAGTACGACGCAAGCAGAGTGCATATGTCATCCGGTTCGATGTTAAGACGTTAATTACTCCACTGTTACCTAGTTTTGTGCATTGATTCCCCTCTTAGTTACACCCGGACACGAGACACGAGGCGGTAAAGGCGTGCTCGGTTCGCCCGGAAAGACGTGGGTTCGAATCCCTGTCAGGAAGTCGTAAAATTTAAGAAACGAGATTTCAACTTCCGGAGGTGCGCATGGCCCTGAGGTTCACTCAGCCTACACAAAATTGAGTACCAGGTTAATTCTTGGGGGCAAAGGCGACCGGACATAGAGATAACCACTCAACCCCATCAAGTGCCGAGGTTACAAATAGTGGACGCCTTTACCTTCCACCCCTCCAAGGGCCTTCATGGCCTGTACGGAGATGACTTTGCTTTGCTTTTTTGCTTATGTATTGAAACGGGAACGCCCTACGAGCATTCACGTTTCATTCTTTTATTAAGAGGAGTTCGCTAACACCCGGCCGTAAGCATTTAAAACTTGCACCGAGCGCACAGGCATAGTGGGAACTGCAAGCAAGCTCGCGATGTTCTAGAACACCGGCCAAGGACAAGCGACGTCACGCAGAAGGTTCCTTCGTGTTCCATAGCATTGCTGCATGAACGAAATATAATCTCAATATTTCAATAACGTCACCTTGCAGGCAGGAATAATGAACGCTGCTAGCCGAAATTTCGTGTCAATCGGTGTGAAGATGGCCAAGATATAAAATTTTCTTGGGGCCCACATGTGTAGCCACGCCCACCGGCCTTCGGCAATATAAGCGAGTCGCCAGCCTGGGATAAGGCAGAATGTGTGCAGCTGCAGGTGCTGTAGGCAGAGAGTGAGGGGAATCGGCAGTAAGCCGTGAGTTCAGTGAGTGTGTGCAAGTAAACACGTCGCGACATAATTCGTCACTCGGTCCGGCTGTATACTTGAGTTCAGAACGTTCGTGTTAAAAGCGTTCTCCGTGGGCTTGACTTCATTTAAAGACTGTGTGAAAACAGCGATAGTGTTTCTAGCCAGCCTTGATTTCATTTAAAGACTGTGTTTCTCGCATAAACTGTGCCTGCCTTGATTTCATTTAAAGGCTGTGTGAAAACAGCGATAGTGTTTCTAGCCAGCCTTGATTTCATTTAAAGACTGTGTTTCTCGCATAAACTGTGCCTGCCTTGATTTCATTTAAAGACTGTGTGAAAACAGCGATAGTGTTTCTAGCCAGCCTTGATTGCATTTAAAGACTGTGTTTCTCGCATAAACTGTGCCAGCCTTGATTTCATTTAAAGACTGTGTGAAAACAGCGATAGTGTTTCTAGCCAGCCTTGATTTCATTTAAAGACTGTGTTCTCGCATAAACTGTGCCAGCCTTGATTTCATTTAAAGACTGTGTGAAAACAGCGATAGTGTTTCTAGCCAGCCTTGATTTCATTTAAAGACTGTGTTTCTCACATAAACTGTGCCAGCCTTGATTTCATTTAAAGACTGTGTGAAAACAGCGATAGTGTTTCTAGCCAGCCTTGATTTCATTTAAAGACTGTGTTTCTCGCATAAACTGTGCCAGCCTTGATTTCATTTAAAGGCTGTGTGAAAACAGCGACAGTGTTTCTAGCCAGCCTTGATTTCATTTAAAGACTGTGTTTCTCGCATAAACTGTGCCTGCCTTGATTTCATTTAAAGACTGTGTTAAAACAGCGACAGTGTTTCTAGCATAGACTGTGCCGACCTTCATTTCATTTAAAGACTGTGTCTATCCGTTGAACTGTGTTCATAATAAACTGTGCCAACATTCCCTCTTAAAGACAGTGGAATGCAGTATCGTGATTTCTTTCCGAGGAACCATGCCAATTCCCATCATAACCTGTTCAGAATCACGTATGATCTTAAGTGCCAGTGATAATCTTCTAAAAATTACGATGTAATAGAACTTGGACTGTCATTTATTTCAACAAGTGTATTGTGCTCATGGAGTACAGTGCAGAGACTGTACCCGGTAAATTTAATTTTCTTTATGAAGTGCTTAATCACTGCACCTCGGAAGGTCCTAGATTGTTTTCGTTTGTTTATTATTCCAAATACGATAATTCCTTCCATCTTATCCTCGTAGAACTGTGACTCTAACTTTATCCTTGCTGCTAAAGTGCGTTCAACATCATTGACTGTGGGAACTATTTCGGCGTGCTTCGCCTTAGAGAAGTGTCACACCAGTGTCCCATGACGTCCAATGTGGAAGCTCCACATTTCCCCGTTCCTGCCTCAGGTTTGAGTCATCAACACTAATACCAACGACGGAAGACAACGCCGACGCCGACCGCAAGACGACGCAGCCGCCGCAGGACGACGTCCTCTCCACGCCTTCAGGGACAACTCCACGATTCAGCTGTAAAAGGTGACATAATTCTTTGCATATCTATTGAATAAACTGAAGGATCCACTTAATCATGAAATTTTTTTTCACTACCCTTCTCTCTCACTCTCTTAGCATGGGCCGTACACGCCTTGTCGTTCCTCATGCTCTCCGATAAACTGAAGTACGGGCGTTCCTGTTACAGTATATAAATACCCTTCACTTTCTCTGTGTATCAACGCAACTTGCATATTCTCATTATTGGCACATGTGATATCACATAGATACTGTACCTTTATAATTCTGTGTTCACTGATTCTAACACTTGATTTAAAGGTACTTTCACTCGAGTAATACACACTTGTTGTTGCAGACCATAAATTAGGGAAAATCTGAAATGCAGCACCCCATAGCTTTCGCCAACATACAAGACACTTAGCCGCCACAATGCATATAATACCAAGTACCTAAGCACTCCACAGTTTGTAGGTCAGTACCACACATCACATTGCACAAAATTTCATGTCAACCACGTTCCACAATAGTTTTAAGGCAAGTCCTCCACTGTTTTCTCACATGCCTATATAGACCTCAGCTTCCCCCTACTCTCACATGGTACGTCTAGATTGATCCTCGCTATTCAATCACGAATGAAGGATCCTCTTACCATACCAAGACCACGCCCCGAACCTCTTCCGGAACCACGTCATCGGACTCTGGGTTGTTCAGTTGTTCCACATGACTCACGGTAACTTTCCGAGTTGTAAATAGCACTTTTAGCTTATCCACTTGTACAAAAGAAATTACTCATACCACATATGAAGACCTTCCAGCTTAAAATATTACGAATAAATATACAAAAGGTATAAGGATAATACGAATAATGACAATAATATCACTTACTTCCTAATACAGTGCAATGGTGTGATATGCACTATCACACATTTACACTGTGATGTTCAATATGTTACGTACTACATCCTGGAAAGTATATTTTAAGACATATGATATCCATTTCTTTTTATGTTTCAGACGGAATACATAACGTGCCCAAGTTGGAGGAATTAGATTTAACAGGAAACACTCTTCAGAGAATGCCTAAGCTCAAAAAACTCAATTTACCAAGGTTGAAAACGTTAATTCTGTCCAAAAATAAAATAGTCTTTTTATACAGCGCACTAGGAGTATATGACGACATTGACAGAGGAAGCCATCGACCCATAAGAAAGAGACCACGCACTAGAACACGCTATCTACCATCAATGGAACCAAGCAACATCATTCTTGAATCTTTGGAATATCTTGACCTTTCTAATAACCTAATTTCTGATATTGGATACTCATCATCGAACCCTGTGTTACCTAAATTGAAATATCTCATTCTTAGTCACTGTGCAATAGAATGCCTTCCCGATAATGTAGAGGATCCTTTTGAAAACATGCCATCCTTAAAATATTTAGATCTATCAGGTAATAAAATAATAAAACTAGAAAATACAAAACTCTTCTCACATCGAAGTCTTGTGCAGATTGACTTTTCAAATAACGGTTTGACGAACTGGCCAGTATTAGAACAGTGTAACGTCAAAACGTTAGACTTATCAAATAATAAACTACTAACAGTAGAAAACTTAGGTTCATATAACACTTCAATTGAAAATCTCCTTCTATCTTACAATAATATAACTCGGTGGAACCGCAGTAATTTATTTTTCCCTTCATATAAAGCAGAGACTTGGGTAAAGAACATTAATTTCTCCTATAATTTCATCGCAACTTTATCGAAGGAAATGCGCCATTCTCTAGAGCCTGTAAAAACTATCGACATGGGTGCCAATCTAATTGATTGTTCTCAGTGTAGCTTGCCGGAACTCAAGGACTGGCTCCGTAAAAATACTAAAAAGGTACTTAATCTGGGTACTCACCAAACTCTAACATGTGACTCGCCTGTTGCCGTAAAAGGACAGAACGTCTTCGACTCATATTTTTACCTGACGACGTGTGAAGCCCATAAGAAGTTCGTCATCAGTATCTCCGTCCCCATCGTCTTCATCATGACGATCGTCACTCTGTGCGCGCTAATGGTCCTCCGCTACAGGTTCGAGCTGGCATACATCATGTTCCTCTTCAAACAGAGAAACTCCAGTGCTGTTGATATGTACGAAGTAAGCATATACGATGCCTTCATATGTTACAGGTAAGACTACTTCATTTTACTTTTTACGGTACATAACATTTGTAATTAATAATGTCGTCATGGCGTCATATTTTTACCCTACTATTATTTAACCCTTGAAAGTGATATAAACAGGTTTATTGGCATTTGATAAATATATAGTGGCTTTTATTGGGCGTACAATTGCATATTTTGGCTTTTTAACGCTATATAGCAAACCATGTGACTTGCCGCGGTGGGGAGGCTTGCGTGTCCCAATGAAGCAGATAGCCGAGCCGCAGGTGCAACCATATCGGATGAGCATCTGTTGAGAGATCAGACTAACGAATGGTTCATCGAAAGAAGGGTAGCAGCCCGTTCGGAAGTTGCAAGGGAGGCAGTCTAGATGATTGACTGATATGGCCTTGTAATAATACTCAACATGGCTTAGCTGTCCGACTCGTTGGCTGAACGGTCAGCGTACTGGCCTTCGGTTCAGAGGGTCCCGGATTCGATTTCCGGCCGGGTTGGGGATTTTAACCTTAATTGGTTAATAACAATGGCACGGGGGCTGGGTGTATGTGTTGTCTTCATCATCATTTCATCCTCATAACGACGCGCAGGTCGCCTACGGGAGTCAAATAGAAAGACCTGCACCTGGCGAGCCGAACCCTTCCTGGGATATCCCGGCACTAAAAGCCATACGACATTTCACATTTCATGGCTTAGCTGTGTTGATACTGCTACACCGCTGAAAGCCATGGAAAACTACAGCCGTAACTAACTCCCAAGGACATGCAGCTCTCTCTCTGTATGAATGATGCACTTATGATGGCTTCCTCCCGGGTAAAATATTCCGGAGGTAAACTAGTCCACCATTCGGATCTCCAGGTGGGGACTACACGAGAGGGGGCGATCATCAGGAAGATGGATACTGACATTCTGCGAGTCGGAGCGTGCGTGGAATGTTAGAAGTGTGAATCGTTGTGGTAGGTTAGAGAGAATCTGAAAAGAGAGATGGATAGACTAAAGTTAGATATGGTTGGTATAAGTGAAGTACGTTGGCAGGAAGAAGGGGCTTTTTGGTCAGGCAACTACCGAATTATCAACACAAAATCAAACAGAGGAAATGTAGGAGTTGGTTCAATAATGAATAAGAAAATAGGGCAGCGGGAAAGCTACTACGATCAGCATAGTGAAAGGATTATTGTTGTCAGAATAGCACCAAACCAATGCTCACCACAATAGTGCAGGTCTAGATGTCTACTAGTTCAGCGAATGATGAAGAAATCGAAAGAATATATGAAGAGATAGAAGATTTAATACAATATGTAAAAGGTGACGAAAATCTAATTGTGATGGGAGACTGGAATGCAGTGGTAGGCCAAGGAAGAAAGGGTAATACAATAGGAGAATTCGGACTGGGACAAAGGAACGATAAAGGAAGTCGACTGGTTGAATTCTGCACTGATCATAATTTAGTCCTTGCTAATACTTGGTTCAAACACCACTAACGACGGCATATACGTGGATAAGACTTGGAGACACTTGAAGGTATCAAATAAACTACATTATGATTAGGCAGAGATTCAGAAACCAGGTGTTGGATTGCAAAACTTTACCAGGAGCAGACGTGGACTCTGATCACAACTTGTTGCTCATGAAATGCCATGTGAAGTTGAAGAAATTTAAGAAAGGAAGGAATGCTAGGAGATGGAATCTAGACAAGTTGAAAGAAAAGAGTGTGACGGATTGCTTCAAGGAACATGTTGCACAAGGACTAAATGAAAATGCTGAAGGAAACACAATAGAGGAAGAGTGGATATAGTCATGAAAAATGAAGTCAGTAGGGCTGCTGAAGAAATGTTGGAAAGGAAGAAAAGATCAACTAAGAATCAGTGGATAACTCAGGAGATAATAGACCTGATTGATGAAAATACAAGAATGCTATAAATGAAGAGGGCAGAAAAGAATACAGGCGATTAAAGAATGAAGTGAACAGAAAGTGCAAGGTAGCTAAGGGAGAATGGCTGAAGGAGAAGTGCAGGGATGTCGAAGGTTGTATGGTCCTAGGAAAGGTAGATGCTGCATACAGGAAAATCAAAGAAACCGTTGGAAAAAGGAAACCTAGATGTATGAATATTAAGAGCTCAGATGGAAAGTCACTTCTAGGGAAAGACGACAAACAGAAAGGTGGCAGGAACATATCCAACAGTTGTATCAAGGTAAAGATGTAGATGATTTGGTTCTGGAACAAGAAGAGGCTGTTGGCTGATGAAATGGGAGACCCAATTTTGAGGTCAGAGTTTGACAGAGCTGTGAGTGACCTAAATAGGAACAAGGCACCTGGAATTGATGACATTCCCTCTGAATTACTGACTGCCTTAGGAGAAACCAGCATGGTAAGGTTATTACGTTTAGTGTGTAAGATGTATGAGACAGGAGAAGTGCCATCCGATTTTCGGAAGAATGTTGTTATACCTATTCCCAAGAAAGCCGGTGCTGACAAGTGTAAAACTACCGCACCATTAGTTTTGTATCTCATGCCTACGAAATTTTAACACCTATTATTTACAGAGGAATGGAAAAACAAGTTGAAGCTGAGTTGGGAGAAGATCAATTTAGCTTCAGAAGAAATGTAGGAACACGTGAAACAATCCTGACTTTACGTCTGATCTTAGAGGATCGAGTTAAGAAGGACAAGCCCACGTGCATGGCGTTCGTAGATCTAGAAAAGGCATTCGATAATATTGATTGAACCAAGCTATTTACGAATCTGAAGATGATTGGGATCAGATTCCGAGAACGAAGAATTATCTACAATCTGTATAAAAAACCAGTCTGCAGTGATAAGAATCGAGGGCTTTGAAAAAGAAGCAGCAATCCAGAAAGGAGTGAGGCAAGGCTGCAGTTTGTTCCGCCTCCTTTTCAATGTTTACATAGAACAGGCAGTAAAGGAAATCAAAGGGGAATTTGGAAAGGGAATCACAATCCAAGGAGAGGAAATCGAGACCTTGAGATTTGCCGATGATATTGTTATTTTATCTGAGAATGCGGAAGATCTCGAGAAGCTGCTGAATGGTATGTACGAAGTCTTGGGTAAGGAGTACAAGATGAAAATAAATAAGTCCAAAACAAAAGTAATGGATTGCGGTCGAACAAAGGAAGGTGATTCAGGAAATATTATATTAGGAAATGATGTCTTAAAGGAAGTAGATGAGGGTAGTAAAATAACTAACGATGGCAGAAGTAAGGAGGACATAAAATGCAGACTAGCACAAGCAAGGAAGAGCTTTTTTAAGAAAAGAAATTTGCTCACTTCAAACATTGATATAGGAATTAGAAAGATGTTTCTAAAGACTTTCATCTGGAGCGTGGCATTGTATGGAAGTGAAACATGGACGATAACTAACACAGAAAGAGAGAGAATAAAAGCTTTTGAAATGTGGTGTTACAGAAAAATGCTGAAGGTGAGATGGATAGATCGAATCACGAATGAAGAGATACTGAATAGAATTGGTGAGAGGAGATTGATTTCATTAAATTTGACGAGAAGAAGAGATAGAATGATAGGACACAGCTTAAGACACACAGGACTTGTTCAGATGGTTTTTGAAGGAAGTATAGGCGGTAAGAACAGTAGGAGTAGACCAAGATATGACTATGACAAGCAGATTAGAGCAGATGTAGGATGCAATAGTTGCTTAGAAATAAAAAGGTTAGCACAGGATAGGGTGGCATGGAGAGCTGCATCAAACCAGTCTATGGCCTGATGACTCAAACAACAACATAGCATATTAATGACGAAATCGCTATATAACGTGTTATTTGGGGCACGCTTCATATTTAAATGAATTTTATTACTGCCAGTATGAGCTGTGTTTAAGTAAAATACAATTCTTTTCAAGATTTTTTAAAATGTTTGTATTTTCTTGGAAATCTTCGTGTTGATTCTTCGGGTTCTGTCTCCTCACCGAAGGTTGGCGACCTCATGGATTAAGTTCTCCTTTTGAGTTCTTCTTATCAGAGTTGCCGCATCTTGAATGTCGAATCACTGGCAGAGGTTCCGAGCACAAGCAAGATAATCTTCCCCGCCTGCGTCCGAGTTTCCCTTCTATGATCTATTGTGTCAGGCTGTATTCGTTATTTCAGAAGATGTGACCTAAATACACTGATTCCGTGCGTTTCGAGAGGGTTAGGATATCGATTTTTGTCTTTCTAAATTGACAGCTTATATCACGGAGTTACCTGCATAGTGTGTGGTGTTTATTTACTTCCGATTGAACGTTTTTTTTTCCTTTAATAACCTCATTAAGGGTGATTTGAAACATTACTTCAGAATATTAAATAAAATTAATTGGAGTGTGACCTTTCATATAAGTGGAGCAAAGGTGGTGGATGATCGAGAATCGTATTGCTGTGAAAACGACAGATTGTGGAACAAGGAGTTCCGTGACTCATATTGTTGTCTACAGAACCCAAACGACTGCACGCTAAATTAAAAACAATCTTCAAAATAATAAAATACAGCGGACTATGTGTCAAAACGGGATGAACTCTAAGAAGTAGAAGAATATACAAGTAACGAGTCTAATATTTAATAAAAAGACATTAATTTGCTTGCATACGAGACGCACTTTACTAAGTCATAAACAATGAAAATAAAGTTTAAAGGTGGTTTTTCTTTTTTAGCTATTTGCTAATAGTCGCACCGACACAGATAGGTCTTACGGCGACGATGGGACAGGAAAGGCCTAGGATTGGGAAGGAAGCGGCCGTGGCCTTAATTAAGGTACAGCCCCGAGCATTTGCTTGGTGTAAAAATGGGAAACCACGGAAAACCATCTTCAGGGCTGCCGATAGAGAGGTTCGAACCCACTATCTCCCGGATGCGAGCTGCGCGGCCAAATTCGCCTGGTAATATTTAATATTTATGTGGTAAACGAACACTATGAGAGGACAAGCTGACGCAATGGTGGGAATGACAAGTAAAATCGACTGAATTCTCTTATAATGTACTAGCTGACGTACCCGTGCTTCGCTACGGGATTCTCAGAAAGACTGTCTTTGTGGTTTTCAACATAGGTCATTACAAAAACGTCAGTAGGAATGTAGCGATTAAAAGCAATATTGTCATTTAAGTACTCGATCAAATGAAAAACCGCACATTTTCTCGCCTTTAACGAACAGTACTACGGTGCCGATCTGACAGTCCAAAGTCCCAGAGCCGCAGATAGTCGTGAACACTCTTCTGCCATTATTTATGTAAGTGTGCACACTGCTCATTCGAATCAGTGCCTCAGAGTAGGGATTGAATAGCTCGAATGCTATGATGAACCAGTGTGTTACGTACTAATAGTATCAGAAAATTTATGATCCAGAGGAATGGCATGCTAAAGAAGAAAGTTATCTAACTCCCCAGCTATTTCCCGCCAATATTCAGGCAGGCTGTTATACACGCTACGACCGGACGAGCTGGCCGTGCGGTTAGGGGCGCGCAGCTGTGAGCTTGTATCCGGGAGGTAGTGGGTTCGAACCCCACTGTCGACAGTCCTAAACATGGATTTCCGTGGTTTCCCATTTTCACACCAGGAAAATGCAAGGGGCTGTACCTTAATTAAGGCCAAGGCCGCTTCCTTCCCACTCCTAGCCTTTTCCTATCCCATCGTCGCCATAAGACGTACGACGTAAAGCAAATTTTAAAAAACACTCGGTACACAACAGTAATCCCATCTATCGGAGTGAGTGGCAACAGAAGGCACAAATCACATCACAACAAACAATGATCAACGTAATGTTATTGTTGATCAATTTTATGAGCTTTCTATATTGTGGGCCTTCACATTTAGTTTTCTTTCGACTCTGTGATGTTAGGGCGTCTTATAAAAATATTTATAGCGTAGGCTGTAGTTTCTTATTCCCCGACTTCGCATACTGATTTTCATTTAATTCTGTTCGCCCATTTTCTCGTGACTCGGCGCTGATATGGACTTAAGCAACGAAAATTCAAATTCATTAATATATTTGGCATCATAGCCGGTACGGTAAAAATGTATCAGACACAAATGATCGAAAATTGAATACTATATGACTTTAATTATTTAGTATTTAACGACAGGACCACTAATAACAAATATTTAAGAATTACATGTTAGGCCCTCCCCTAAACTAGCATTTCACTCTCCGTGAATAAAATTATTTATAGCCTAGATTGTAGCGACTTATTCCCCGACTTTTCATACCGATTTTCATTAACGTACTACCATTAATAACATAAATATTTGAAAATAAAATTTTAGGCCTCCCCTAAACTACCATTTCTCTCAGCGTAAATAAAATTATTTGTGGCCTAAATTGTAGCAACTTATTCCTCAACTTTGCATACCGATTTTCATTAAATTCTCTTTAGCCGTTTTCTAGTGATGCGTGTACATACATACAAACAAACAACAGACAGACAGAAATTACGGAAAATTAAAAAGTGCATTTCCTTGTTACTGTTGACCCGACTGATACAGAAATATCATTCTTTTTGAATGTACAAACTAAACTCTTATTTTATATATATAGATTTCCAGAAAATGTTGATTAATATTTTGTCTTAAATCCAACCAATATGTATGTATTTGGTGAATTGTAAATAACGAACATTTTTAAGGCGATTCAAGTTGTTACGTGGTAAAATTGTTGCAGTTGCTATAGAAGAATGGGAACGGAAGTACCGCTCTAACCAGATCATCTGAGTACATGATTGCATGCTTGTTTCTAATAGTTCGCTACTGTATTGCGATAATTATTTCGAATAAGCTGTGGACGAGTCCAAGTTTGTAATATAAGTTAATAACAATAATAAAAATATCTGAATAAATAAAATTAGTCAAAAAACTTAATAAAATAATTGAAAGAAATTAAATTAAAAAAGAATTAATCGAAATGTCCGTAGTATGGGCGCCGTACAAATGAAATAATAATAATTGTTACCGGGGTTTGGTGGATCGCAGAGAGGTGAAAGAAGGTGCTGGGGTGAATGGGTCTATCAACAATATCAAAATTAATTTAAAACTTGAACTGAAGGTTGTATTTCTTCAAAACAACAAAAATTTTCACTAGGCGACAGTAGTATAATTGGATGGTTCGGCCGCCTCCTCCTCCTCCCGCCGCCTCCTCCGCCGCCTCCTCCGCCGCCTCCTCCGCCGCCTCCTCCGCCGCCTCCTCCGCCGCCGCCTCCGCCTCCGCCGCCCGCGGGAAATTTGAATTTTGGCGGGAAATTTGAATTTTGGCGCGAGATTTGAATTTGTAAACAAAGCCACGTGCTTTTTGACAGCTGTCATCGACAACAACGCATCGCTAACCTCACTGCTGCCATCTTGACGGGCCTAAAACTCACTAGTGCCAACTTAACCTAACTAGCATGAGGTAAACAAAGCCACGTGTTTTTTGACAGCCACGTGCTTTTTGACAGACAACAACGCATCGCTAACCTCAGTACTGCCATCTTGACGGGCCTAAACCTCAGTAGTGCCAACTTAACCTAACTAGTGCGAGATAAACAAATCCACGTGCTTTTTGACAGCCACGTGCTTTTTGACAGATTTGTAAACAAAGCCACGTGCTTTTTGACAGCTGTCATCGACAACAACGCATCGCTAACCTCAGTACTGCCATCTTGACGGGCCTAAACCTCAGTAGTACCAACTTAACCTAACTAGCGTGTGGTAAACAAAGCCACGTGCTTTTGACAGCCACGTGCTTTTTTGACAGCTGTCATCCGCCATCTTTAAACTACAGAGCACCGTGCTGCCCTCTTTCATCACCTATCATCGGCAGTGCTGCCATCTTGACAGACCTAAACCTTAGTGCTACCAACTTAACCTCACTAGCTCGAGATAAACAAATCCACGTGCTTTTTGACAGCCACGTGCTTTTTTGATAGCTGTCATCCGCCATCTTTGAGCACAGTGCTGCCCTCTTTAGCTACTTACCTTTGAAATGTGGTGGCGGATAATTTGAAAAATGCTTTTCGACAAGCAGCCATCTTTAATCCAGAGAGAACAGTGCTACCCTCTATGTGGTGGCGGCAAATTGAAAAATTCCACGCGCTCTTGTTTGGAAACAAACTCACGTGCTTTTTCGACAGCTACCATCTGCCATCTTTAATCTATAGAGCACAGTGCTGCCCTCTTTAGCTACTTACCTTTGAAATGTGGTGGCGACAAATTCCACGTGCTCTTGTTTAGTAAACAAACTCACGTGCTTTTTTGTCAGCTGTCATCCGCCATCTTTAATCTATAGAGCACAGTGCTGCCCTCTTTATCGTAGTAGATGTAAATTCGTCACAGCTGTCATCCGCAGTGCTGCCATCTTAACGGGCTTAAACCTTAGTGCTACCAACTTAACCTTACTAGCGCGAGATAAACAAATCCACGTGCTTTTTGACAGCTGTCATCCACCATCTTTAATCTATAGAGCACAGTGGTGCCCTCTTTAGCTACTTACCTTTGAAATGTGGTGGCGGATAATTTGAAAAATGCTTTTTGATAGCAGCCATCTTTGAGCACCGTGCTACCCTCTTTTGTGGTGGCAGGCAATTCCACGTGACAGCAGCCATCTTTAATCATGAGAGCACCGTGCTGCCCTCTATGTGGTGGCGGCAAATTCTACATGCTCTTGTTTGGAAACAAACTCACGTGCTTTTTTCTGACAGCTGTCATCCGCCATCTTGCATCACAAACCTCAGTGCTGCGCTCTTTAGCTAGATACTTTTGAAATGTGGTGGCGGCAATTTGAAAAAAATCTATGTGCTCTTGTTTAGTAAACAAAGCCACGTGCTTTTTATGACAGCTATCATCCACCATCTTTAATCAATAGAGCACGGTGCTGCTATCATGCAGGCAATTTCATCACCTGTCATCCGCCATCTTTTAATGAACAGAGCACCGTGCTGCTCTCTGTAGTAGCGGGCAATTTGAAAAGTTCTGTTAGCTGTCATCCGCCATCTTTGAGCACCGTGCTGCCATCTATGTGGTGGCGGCAAATTCTACGTGCTACGCGCAGCTGTCATCCACCATCTTACATCGCAAACCTCAGTGCTACACTCTATGTGGTGGCGGATAATTTAAAAGGAAAAATTCTACATCAGTCCTCTCTCGACGCTAATTGCACAAGATGGTGACTATACATGACTCCTTAAAGGTGCTTATGCAAGATGATCGCTATACATAGACGCCCTTGGGATGCTTGCGCAAGATGGCGGTTATACAAGGCTCCTTATGAGGGATGCTTGCGCGAGATGGTGGTTGCTCTTATGAGGCGGCTTAAGGATCCATGACTAGAGACGCCCTAAGGATGCTTGCGCAAGATGGCGGATGCAAGATGGCGGCTATACATAGCTCCTTATGAGACAGCCAGTACTCGATACAACATGTGATCAGAACATTGATTGATGTGTTCAGAACACTGTACTCGATACAACATGTGATTAAAACATTGTGTGGTGTGTTCAGAACACTACATAAGTAGAATCGAACGCTGTATTAGGGGATACCTTTGTTTAGATTGAAACATAACAACACTAGAATTGAACACTGCACATTGATTGATTGATGTGTTCAGAACACAAAATAAGTAGAATCGAACACTGCACTCGATGTCGTTAACTTCAACATGTGATTAAAACATTGTCTGGTGTGTTCAGAACACTACATAAGTAGAATCGAACGCTGTACAACATGTTAGGGGATACCTTTGTTTAGATTGAAACATAACAAGACTAGAATTGAACACTGCACTCGATGTCGTTACATGCGATCAGAACAATGATTGATGTGTTCAGATCACGAAACAAGTAGAACCGAACACTGTACAACATGTTAGGGGATACCTTTGTTCTAAGAAGATCAGCTTGAAACATAACAAGACTAGAATTGAACACTGCACTCGATACAACATGTAATCAGAACATTGATTGATGCGTTCAGATCACGAAACAAGTAGAACCGAACACTGTACAACATGTAAAGGGATACCTTTGTTTAGATTGAAACTAACAAGACTAACACTTCAAATGATTTGCTTAGTACGAAAATAAAAAAATATATACCGCGTAGCTAACTCGTTCATCACACTGCTAAGACGCTTAGTAATTGTGAATACACTCATACGAAAATCAAGAAAGCACACTGCGTAGCCAACTCGCTCGGCTCACTCGCTTAGTATTTGCAACACACACGGATAAGAATGTTCCGAGATACTTACATGTTTTTTAAGGGAGGGTGAAAGATCATAAATTATATGTACACATGTTGTCTCCTCCAAGTTGTAAGATGAAATAGACGCAGTACTGCGAGTTTCCGCTCTAGCTGGCGAACGGAAGTAGCATGATATCTCAGCAAAAAATAATACGCGTGAGCTTGCAAGTCAGACACAATGATGGATACCGCGATTCAAATCCTGGTAACTTATGCCGTCGGGAAGGGTATCCGGCGAGCATCTAGCTGTAAATCCTCGATTCTCGACAGATTCTTAATCCGAGTTCTTTGACGTCAGGAAGGGCAACTAGTTGAAAACAATTATCGAACACGCATCGCGAAGGCAAGAGTGTGCAGCGATATGCTTGTTTAGACTTGCAGATTACGAAAAGAAACATAACAAGACTTGAGTCTTTAAACAAATTCTTGCGATTTAAAATCTTAGTCAGGAAGGGCATCCAGCAGTAAAACAATAGTTCGTGATTTAAAAGCTAGCAGTAAAACCCCCGATTCTCGACAGATTCTTAATCCGAGTTCTTTGACGTCAGGAAGGGCAACTAGTTGAAAACAATTATCGAACACGCATCGCGAAGGCAAGAGTGTGCAGCGATATGCTTGTTTAGACTTGCAGATTACGAAAAGAAACATAACAAGACTTGAGTCTTAAAACAAATTCTTGCGATTTAAAATCTTAGTCAGGAAGGGCATCCAGCAGTAAAACAATAGTTCGTGATTTAAAATCTAGCAGTAAAACCCCCGATTCTCGACAGATTCTTAATCCGAGTTCTTTGACGTCAGGAAGGGCAACCGGTTGAAAACAATTATCGAACACGCATCGCGAAGGCAAGAGTGTGCAGCGATATGCTTGTTTAGACTTGCAGATTACGAAAAGAAACATAACAAGACTTGAGTCTTAAAACAAATTCTTGCGATTTAAAATCTTAGTCAGGAAGGGCATCCAGCAGTAAAACAATAGTTCGTGATACTACGATTTAAAATCTAGCAGTAAAACCCCCGATTCTCGACAGATTCTTAATCCGAGTTCTTTGACGTCAGGAAGGGCAACCGGTTGAAAACAATTATCGAACACGCATCGCGAAGGCAAGAGTGTGCAGCGATATGCTTGTTTAGACTTGCAGATTACGAAAAGAAACATAACAAGACTTGAGTCTTAATACAAAAAATCTTGCGATTTAAAATCTTAGTCAGGAAGGGCATCCGGTACAAGACTTGAGTCTTAAAACAAATTCTTGCGATTTAAAATCTTAGTCAGGAAGGGCATCCAGCAGTAAAACAATAGTTCGTGATACTGCGATTTAAAATCAAGCTGTATATCCCCCGATTCTCGACAGATTCTTAATCCGAGTTCTTTGACGTCAGGAAGGGCAACTAGTTGAAAACAATTATCGAACACGCATCGCGAAGGCAAGAGTGTGCAGCGATATGCTTGTTTATACTTGCAGATTACGAAAAGAAACATAACAAGACTTGAGTCTTAAAACAAATTCTTGCGATTTAAAATCTTAGTCAGGAAGGGCATCCAGCAGTAAAACAATAGTTCGTGATACTGCGATTTAAAATCTAGCAGTAAAACCCCGATTCTCGACAGATTCTTTATCCGAGTTCTTTGACGTCAGGAAGGGCAACCGGTCGAAAACAATAGGGTATGATGTAAGAGGTTAGATACTACCAGTTTTGCGTCAGGAAGGGCAACTAGTCTTAAAACAAAACAGATTCTTAATCCGAGTTCTTTGACGTCAGGAAGGGCAACCGGTCGAAAACTATAGTGTATGATGTAAGAGGTTAGATACTGCCAGTTTTGCGTCAGGAAGGGCAACTCAACAAATTCTTGCGATTTAAAATCCTAGTCAGGAAGGGCAGCCGGTCGTAAAACTATGGTGTGAAGCGGGGTGTGCAAAAAAGCCAGCATTAAGTAAGGGCTGTTGATAGGAGGCGTTAAACCATGTGCATGCTCCTTCACTAGGAGAAGCCTACATGCCGGTACCGTGCAGGTTCTTTCGATAGGAGTAGGCACTGTGTGTGTTTTAACCTCTCCGTACAATCATGATATTTTACGTTAGGAACTTACATAGGCTAAATGCTACACATTCCGTGTAAGAGGTTAGATACTGCCAGTTTTGCGTCAGGAAGGGCAACTCAACAAATTCTTGCGATTTAAAATCCTAGTCAGGAAGGGCAGCCGGTCGTAAAACTATGGTGTGAGGCGGGGTGTGCAAAAAAGCCGGCATTAAGTAAGGGCTGTTGATAGGAGGCGTTAAACCATGTGCATGCTCCTTCACCAGGAGAAGCCTACATGCCGGTACCGTGCAGGTTCTTTCGATAGGAGTAGGCACTGTGTGTGTTTTAACCTCTCCGTACAATCATGATATTTTACGTTAGGAACTTACATAGGCTAAATGCTACACATTCCGTGTAAGAGGTTAGATACTGCCAGTTTTGCGTCAGGAAGGGCAACTCAACAAATTCTTGCGATTTAAAATCCTAGTCAGGAAGGGCAGCCGGTCGTAAAACTATGGTGTGAGGCGGGGTGTGCAAAAAAGCCAGCATTAAGTAAGGGCTGTTGATAGGAGGCGTTAAACCATGTGCATGCTCCTTCACCAGGAGAAGCCTACATGCCGGTACCGTGCAGGTTCTTTCGATAGGAGTAGGCACTGTGTGTGTTTTAACCTCTCCGTACAATCATGATATTTTACGTTAGGAACTTACATAGGCTAAATGCTACACATTCCGTGTAAGAGGTTAGATACTGCCAGTTTTGCGTCAGGAAGGGCAACTCAACAAATTCTTGCGATTTAAAATCCTAGTCAGGAAGGGCAGCCGGTCGTAAAACTATGGTGTGAGGCGGGGTGTGCAAAAAAGCCAGCATTAAGTAAGGGCTGTTGATAGGAGGCGTTAAACCATGTGCATGCTCCTTCACCAGGAGAAGCATACATGCCGGTACCGTGCAGGTTCTTTCGATAGGAGTAGGCACTGTGTGTGTTTTAACCTCTCCGTACAATCATGATATTTTACGTTAGGAACTTACATAGGCTAAATGCTACACATTCCGTGGCAGAGCCGGGAATCGAACTCGGACCTCCGAGGGTAGCAGCTAACTACTACACTACAGAGGAGGACTATTTCAGAATATTTTACAACCTTAATTAGTACTGTGTTTTAAGAGCTTGAATGGTACTCAGCTAAGAAGACGTTCGCGAGTTACAAGCCGCTTATCAGTGTCCTCGTTCAAGGCCGAGCCGGAAGATACGTGTACAATTTCAGCTAACACACGCATTCCGCTGCTCGCTCTGCGCTGATACGACTTCATGGACAGTAGAACAAACCCATAGCCTACAGTATGCATGCCTCTCACCCGGTAGTCTCGGGTTCGATTCTCTTGGGAATAAAAATGTGTTTAAATCGCAAGAATTTGTTGAGTTGTCTTTTGCACACTCTTGCCTTCGCGATGCGTGTTCGATAATTGTTTTCAGCCGGTTGCCCTTCCTGACGTCAAAGAACTCGGATTAAGAATCTGTCGAGAATCGGGGGTTTTACAGCTAGATGCACTTCTTAGATTTTAAATCACGAACTATTGTTTTACTGCTGGATGCCCTTCCTGACTAAGATTTTAAATCGCAAGATTTTTTGTATTAAGACTCAAGTCTTGTTATGTTTCTTTTCGTAATCTGCAAGTCTAAACAAGCATATCGCTGCACACTCTTGCCTTCGCGATGCGTGTTCGATAATTGTTTTCAACCGGTTGCCCTTCCTGACGTCAAAGAACTCGGATTAAGAATCTGTCGAGAATCGGGGGTTTTACTGCTAGATTTTAAATCGCAGTATCACGAACTATTGTTTTACTGCTGGATGCCCTTCCTGACTAAGATTTTAAATCGCAAGAATTTGTTTTAAGACTCAAGTCTTGTACCGGATGCCCTTCCTGACTAAGATTTTAAATCGCAAGAATTTGTTTTAAGACTCAAGTCTTGTTATGTTTCTTTTCGTAATCTGCAAGTCTAAACAAGCATATCGCTGCACACTCTTGCCTTCGCGATGCGTGTTCGATAATTGTTTTCAACCGGTTGCCCTTCCTGACGTCAAAGAACTCGGATTAAGAATCTGTCGAGAATCGGGGTTTTACTGCTAGATTTTAAATCGTAGTATCACGAACTATTGTTTTACTGCTGGGTGCCCTTCCTGACTAAGATTTTAAATCGCAAGAATTTGTTTTAAGACTCAAGTCTTGTTATGTTTCTTTTCGTAATCTGCAAGTCTAAACAAGCATATCGCTGCACACTCTTGCCTTCGCGATGCGTGTTCGATAATTGTTTTCAACCGGTTGCCCTTCCTGACGTCAAAGAACTCGGATTAAGAATCTGTCGAGAATCGGGGGTTTTACTGCTAGATTTTAAATCATGAACTATTGATTTACTGCTGGATGCCCTTCCTGACTAAGATTTTAAATCGCAAGAATTTGTTTTAAGACTCAAGTCTTGTTATGTTTCTTTTCGTAATCTGCAAGTCTAAACAAGCATATCGCTGCACACTCTTGCCTTCGCGATGCGTGTTCGATAATTGTTTTCAACCGGTTGCCCTTCCTGACGTCAAAGAACTCGGATTAAGAATCTGTCGAGAATCGGGGGTTTTACTGCTAGATTTTAAATCGTAGTATCACGAACTATTGTTTTACTGCTGGGTGCCCTTCCTGACTAAGATTTTAAATCGCAAGAATTTGTTTTAAGACTCAAGTCTTGTTATGTTTCTTTTCGTAATCTGCAAGTCTAAACAAGCATATCGCTGCACACTCTTGCCTTCGCGATGCGTGTTCGATAATTGTTTTCAACTAGTTGCCCTTCCTGACGTCAAAGAACTCGGATTAAGAATCTGTCGAGAATCGGGGGTTTTACTGCTAGATTTTAAATCGTAGTATCACGAACTATTGTTTTACTGCTGGGTGCCCTTCCTGACTAAGATTTTAAATCGCAAGAATTTGTTTTAAGACTCAAGTCTTGTTATGTTTCTTTTCGTAATCTGCAAGTCTAAACAAGCATATCGCTGCACACTCTTGCCTTCGCGATGCGTGTTCGATAATTGTTTTCAACTAGTTGCCCTTCCTGACGTCAAAGAACTCGCATTAAGAATCTGTCGAGAATCGGGGGTTTTACTGCTAGCTTTTAAATCACGAACTATTGTTTTACTGCTGGATGCCCTTCCTGACTAAGATTTTAAATCGCAAGAATTTGTTTTAAGACTCAAGTCTTGTTATGTTTCTTTTCGTAATCTGCAAGTCTAAACAAGCATATCGCTGCACACTCTTGCCTTCGCGATGCGTGTTCGATAATTGTTTTCAACTAGTTGCCCTTCCTGACGTCAAAGAACTCGGATTAAGAATCTGTCGAGAATCGAGGATTTACAGCTAGATGCTCGCCGGATACCCTTCCCGACGGCATAAGTTACCAGGATTTGAATCGCGGTATCCATCATTGTGTCTGACTTGCAAGCTCACGCGTATTATTTTTTGCTGAGATATCATGCTACTTCCGTTCGCCAGCTAGAGCGGAAACTCGCAGTACTGCGTCTATTTCATCTTACAACTTGGAGGAGACAACATGTGTACATATAATTTATGATCTTTCACCCTCCCTTAAAAAACATGTAAGTATCTCGGAACATTCTTATCCGTGTGTGTTGCAAATACTAAGCGAGTGAGCTGAGCGAGTTGGCTACGCAGTGTGCTTTCTTGATTTTCGTATGAGTGTATTCACAATTACTAAGCGTCTTAGCAGTGTGATGAACGAGTTAGCTACGCGGTATATATTTTTTTATTTTCGTACTAAGCAAATCATTTGAAGTGTTAGTCTTGTTAGTTTCAATCTAAACAAAGGTATCCCTTTACATGTTGTACAGTGTTCGGTTCTACTTGTTTCGTGATCTGAACGCATCAATCAATGTTCTGATTACATGTTGTATCGAGTGCAGTGTTCAATTCTAGTCTTGTTATGTTTCAAGCTGATCTTCTTAGAACAAAGGTATCCCCTAACATGTTGTACAGTGTTCGGTTCTACTTGTTTCGTGATCTGAACACATCAATCATTGTTCTGATCGCATGTAACGACATCGAGTGCAGTGTTCAATTCTAGTCTTGTTATGTTTCAATCTAAACAAAGGTATCCCCTAACATGTTGTACAGCGTTCGATTCTACTTATGTAGTGTTCTGAACACACCAGACAATGTTTTAATCACATGTTGAAGTTAACGACATCGAGTACAGTGTTCGATTCTACTTATTTTGTGTTCTGAACACATCAATCAATCAATGTGCAGTGTTCAATTCTAGTCTTGTTATGTTTCAATCTAAACAAAGGTATCCCCTAATACAGCGTTCGATTCTACTTATGTAGTGTTCTGAACACACCACACAATGTTTTAATCACATGTTGTATCGAGTACAGTGTTCTGAACACATCAATCAATGTTCTGATCACATGTTGTATCGAGTACTGGCTGTCTCATAAGGAGCTATGTATAGCCGCCATCTTGCATCCGCCATCTTGCGCAAGCATCCTTAGGGCGTCTCTAGTCATGGATCCTTAAGCCGCCTCATAAGAGCAACCACCATCTCGCGCAAGCATCCCTCATAAGGAGCCTTGTATAACCGCCATCTTGCGCAAGCATCCCAAGGGCGTCTATGTATAGCGATCATCTTGCATAAGCACCTTTAAGGAGTCATGTATAGTCACCATCTTGTGCAATTAGCGTCGAGAGAGGACTGATGTAGAATTTTTCTTTTTAAATTATCCGCCACCACATAGAGTGTAGCACTGAGGTTTGCGATGTAAGATGGTGGATGACAGCTGCGCGTAGCACGTAGAATTTGCCGCCACCACATAGATGGCAGTACGGTGCTCAAAGATGGCGGATGACAGCTAACAGAACTTTTCAAATTGCCCGCTACTACAGAGAGCAGCACGGTGCTCTGTTCATTAAAAGATGGCGGATGACAGGTGATGAAATTGCCTGCATGATAGCAGCACCGTGCTCTATTGATTAAAGATGGTGGATGATAGCTGTCATAAAAAGCACGTGGCTTTGTTTACTAAACAAGAGCACATAGATTTTTTTCAAATTGCCGCCACCACATTTCAAAGGTATCTAGCTAAAGAGCGCAGCACTGAGGTTTGTGATGCAAGATGGCGGATGACAGCTGTCAGAAAAAAGCACGTGAGTTTGTTTCCAAACAAGAGCATGTAGAATTTGCCGCCACCACATAGAGGGCAGCACGGTGCTCTCATGATTAAAGATGGCTGCTGTCACGTGGAATTGCCTGCCACCACAAAAGAGGGTAGCACGGTGCTCAAAGATGGCTGCTATCAAAAAGCATTTTTCAAATTATCCGCCACCACATTTCAAAGGTAAGTAGCTAAAGAGGGCACCACTGTGCTCTATAGATTAAAGATGGTGGATGACAGCTGTCAAAAAGCACGTGGATTTGTTTATCTCGCGCTAGTAAGGTTAAGTTGGTAGCACTAAGGTTTAAGCCCGTTAAGATGGCAGCACTGCGGATGACAGCTGTGACGAATTTACATCTACTACGATAAAGAGGGCAGCACTGTGATCTATAGATTAAAGATGGCGGATGACAGCTGACAAAAAAGCACGTGAGTTTGTTTACTAAACAAGAGCACGTGGAATTTGTCGCCACCACATTTCAAAGGTAAGTAGCTAAAGAGGGCAGCACTGTGCTCTATAGATTAAAGATGGCAGATGGTAGCTGTCGAAAAAGCACGTGAGTTTGTTTCCAAACAAGAGCACGTGGAATTTTTCAATTTGCCGCCACCACATAGAGGGTAGCACTGTTCTCTCTGAATTAAAGATGGCTGCTTGTCGAAAAGCATTTTTCAAGTTATCCGCCACCACATTTCAAAGGTAAGTAGCTAAAGAGGGCAGCACTGTGCTCAAAGATGGCGGATGACAGCTATCAAAAAAGCACGTGGCTGTCAAAAAGCACGTGGATTTGTTTATCTCGAGCTAGTGAGGTTAAGTTGGTAGCACTAAGGTTTAGGTCTGTCAAGATGGCAGCACTGCCGATGATAGGTGATGAAAGAGGGCAGCACGGTGCTCTGTAGTTTAAAGATGGCGGAGGACAGCTGTCAAAAAAGCACGTGGCTGTCAAAAGCACGTGGCTTTGTTTACCACACGCTAGTTAGGTTAAGTTGGTACTACTGAGGTTTAGGCCCGTCAAGATGGCAGTACTGAGGTTAGCGATGCGTTGTTGTCGATGACAGCTGTCAAAAAGCACGTGGCTTTGTTTACAAATCTGTCAAAAAGCACGTGGCTGTCAAAAAGCACGTGGATTTGTTTATCTCGCACTAGTTAGGTTAAGTTGGCACTACTGAGGTTTAGGCCCGTCAAGATGGCAGTACTGAGGTTAGCGATGCGTTGTTGTCTGTCAAAAAGCACGTGGCTGTCAAAAAACACGTGGCTTTGTTTACCTCATGCTAGTTAGGTTAAGTTGGCACTAGTGAGGTTTAGGCCCGTCAAGATGGCAGTAGTGAGGTTACCGTTGCGTTGTTGTCGATGACAGCTCTCAAAAAGCACGTGGCTTTGTTTACAAATTCAAATCTCGCGCCAAAATTCAAATTTCCCGCCAAAATTCAAATTTCCCGCGGGCGGCGGAGGCGGAGGCGGCGGCGGAGGAGGCGGCGGAGGAGGCGGCGGAGGAGGCGGCGGGAGGAGGAGGAGGAGGCGGCCGAACCATCCAATTATACTACTGGCGACAATAACAATGATATCTCAGGTACAATGCCAAACACGAGTGGAACACCCCAGAATATGGAATTTAACTATTTTGGGCTTCAAGCCCTCGATTTATAATTTCTGAGCTATGAGCTCAAGTTTACGAAATTCACAAATGAGGAATAATTTAGGCGAGGGCAGAAATCCCCTAATTCAAGAGCACTTGCTCCCAAAATTACAATATCTAGCCTTCCAGAGGCACCCTTCACTATTACAAAACCTTGAAAAGAGCTTACATACTCTCGATTTCGTACAGCCTACTCAAGGACACATCACATTACAATCTTATACACTCTGGCCTCATAAGGCACGAATTACAAATGGAAATAATTTTACACAGGGGTATCTAGTACCCAACCTATTGGGCCTTTGCGGAAAAAGAACACGTTAAATAAATGGCCCAAACACAACCTGAATGGAGGCGTACACTGCTCTCCCACATGATAAAATATTTAAAACCTACAGGGCTCTCGGCCGATGGAACTGGGGCTAGTCCCAAACTTCTGAGGTGGCTCGCATGGAAATAACTTTAATATATTACAGGAAAGAAAAGTTGCGAAATCGTAGTCACCTCAAACCAAGATGAAGGGGAGCTCAAGAGGGTAACTCACTCTCTCACTCCCCGATTTACAGTTAAAGACTTTATGAAGTTTTACATTAAAAGGAAGAAGTTTACACTAAAACTGCTACATAGTTAGAAATTCGGACCTTCCCCTCGGATAAGTATGCGGAAACAGCAAGAAAGATTGAATTTACGTGGCCATTACCCGGTAGATGTTCTGCCGGCCGAAGAAAGAGGCACCCCGCCTCCTGCCTTAACACACACACTCAGAAAGACGACGATCAGTAGGCAAGGAAACTCGAAAAGCCGCAACTTATATACCCTCAGGGAAGGTTCGAGTGGATTCTGGGTTAATCCATACACACCCTCTCATTTTTATTGGTTGAACCCAAAAGTTACACTCAAAACCGAACAAGAAGCCTGTGATAGGCTGAAAATTAATTATAGAAAATTGTCATTGGCCAGATTCAAAACTGGCGGAATGAGGCAGAAGTGTTGCAAAACTAGAATTACATTAAAAAACAAATGAAAGGTGAGAAAACCTATAAACAAAAATTTTTTTTCAATAACACTTGCTTTACCTTGCACCAGAGTGCATGACTATAATTTTTTGGTAGTGACATTTGTGGAAAAACGTCCGAACGTCTTGACGTAAACAAACACACAGCAAATAAAACCAGTCAATTTAGGCAACTTCAGAATAACACACTTACTTAATACTTCAATAGTGACATCTTCTGATTAAAATCTCAACTTTATGTAGTAGCAATTTCACATTTTGGTCGATAGAGGAGTTCATTAAGGCGCTTATTTTGAATGAGCGGAGTTGAGGTATACCTCCCGGTATAATAATAATAATAATAATAATAATAATAATAATAATAATAATAATAATAATAGGAGTAATGACAATAATATTTCTCACTTCTAAATAGAGTGCGAGGGTGTGATATATATACTATCACAAGTTTTAATTGAGCTTATCAGTAACCATGTGTGGTAAATATCTCCAATAATAGTGAGAAATATTAGGAATACAATTTTATTAAGTTGTAGTGGATGAGAACGAATCATACCGTTGATTCTTAAGTTTAACCAGACAGTGTGGTCCATGTACTCGATATGTCATTAAAAACAGTCTTCAAGTTTCAGATTTCCTGTAACACAAATAGCTTTCTTTGTTAGTTATCTCCGCACAGACCACTGGGGCCCTGGAAGGGGTGGAAGGTAAAGGCTTTAAAGGCTTCCACTATCTGTAACCTCGGCAACCTACGTCCGGCCGCCTTTGCCCCCTGGAATTAACCTGGTGCTCATTTTTTGTGTAGGCTGAGTTAACCTCAGAGCCATGTGCAACTTCGGAAGCGGAGATCTGTTTCTTAAATTTTTCGACTTCCTGGCGGGGAATCGAACCCACGTCCTTCCCGGTAAACCGAGCATACCTTTACCACCTCGAACAGGCAGCCCCTTTCTGCAACACAATGGAAGAGATATATTGTGAAGTCCGACAGCCTAATGTATCCATGTGGACTTAAATCCAAGAGTGGAACTTGGACGTGGATATGATTGACCAATAGTTCAACCCCAGAGCCGTTAACACAGCACAAGCTAAGTTTTTTACTATCCTTTCAGTATTTCTTGTGTTAATTATTCTTTTTCTCAATACTTAAATGATTTCTTGTGTATATATCCAATTTTTAATAGTTAGTACAGGCATAATGAGGTCCAACTAATTTTATTTTCAAGGATACAATAGGATCATCAATATGCTTAGAATAACTCAGATGTTTTTATGGATGATTTTTATTATTTTAATGTTGTAAACACAGCAGATAAAGTAGGAGTACCTACTACGAAAAACGTAAAACTAAACAATGTCCTCAATTGCGCCGAAATTTGAAGGGCTAAAGGACCGAAAAAGTTTGAATTTGTGATTCTTGGATAGCTCTATCAAACTAAAAAACAAATTTCCATCCTAAATGCATTTCCGGATAAACTGCCTAAAATCACTTGTTTCTTTATTCGTTTCATTTTTTAAACAAATGCTAGTCTAAATTAACTTATTTCTGTAATTTGATCGTACCCTAGGGAGTTTGAATTTTGAAAAATGTCCACACCGAATTTAGTTATAAGGGCTTAGGTGAACCTCTGCATTGACTCACATTAGCGCTCGTGGTGGTGCTTAAGGGAAACAATGCATTAATACACACTAACGTACTAGTGGTAGAAAAAGGCAAATTGCTAATCTAATCGACCGGATAACGATGATTAATAAAAGGATCTTAATTTTTAGGAATATATAACGAATACATTCTCATACTTAATTATATTTTATTTACCTAAAATTCGTAGCTCACATCCCTTAGATGATTTCAACATTGAGTTGCTTGGCTGAAGGTCTACTGCGGATTTTGTACTGTGGTATTTACATGGTTTCTAGTGGAGTATTAGATAATTGTATGTCTTCAAAAATGTTCAGACCATGAGTAATTTTGAAGCTCAAAATTTCGTGCAAATGTAGGATTGATTTATGAATTGTTAATATCGTAAGGAATCTTCTGATGAGTATATAAAATGCTAATGATACGTGTAAGACATACAAGATTTATATACTCTTGTACTGGAGCTACAGTAGGTCACACTGTGAGAACATAACATACCAGCTGGCCCTTCAGCGCCGTACTTTCGACTTATAAGTGACTCGCATGCACCAGTGATGAATGGGATATCTAACAACTGATTTTCACAGGGGTATTACTGCCTAAAGGTAAGTTACGTCAGAATACCAGGCGATATGTCTAATAACTTATTTTACAGGGGTATTACTGCCTGGAGGTATGTTACGTCACAATACCACGTGATATGTCTAACAACTGATTTTTTACAGGGGTATTACTGCCTGGAGGTAAGCTACGTCAGAATACCAGACGATAACAACCGCTCGCTACATGTTCCTCCGCGCTACCCGTGTAATGCGCCGCCTTTGCGTTAGTAAGCTTCGTTTTCGAACGTATAGTAACACTCTGCTATTTAGTACAGTTGCTCTCAACATATTGACAATGGCTGGTGTGTTCAGCCACGACTAATACACAGGCATAATTTCAACCTATGAAGAATGTGGTCGGAATGCAGCCAAAGCTGGCAGACAACATGCACAAGAGTTTCCAACTTTTCAACTGCCTTCTATACACGTATTTTGCTGAACAGAATTGCAATTAAGAGCTAGTGAACCGTTCAAGACACATACTACATACAAGTAACTATTTGTTTCACATCCGAAACACAACACGTTGTAGCGCTCCTTTGTAATCCAGCGATTAGGCATGCAATTCATCATTGGTGCATGCGGAACACTTTCTTTCTTTCTTTCTTTCTTTCTTTCTTTCTTTCTTTCTTAATCTGTTTACTCTCCAGGGTCAGTTTTTCCCTCGGACTCAGCGAGGGATCCCACCTAGCTCCCCAAAGGCAGTGTCTTGAAGTCTGAAACTTTCGGTCGAGGATACAACTGAGGAGTAGAACCAGTACCTAGCTCCGTCGCCCTCACCTGCTATGCTGAACAGGGACCTTATGGAGGAATGGGAATATTGGAAGGGACAGACAAGGAAGAGGGAATGAAGGTACCATCCCAGCATTTCCCTGGAAGAGAAGTGGGGGGAAACCACGCAAAACCGCTTCGAGGATGGCTGAGGTGGGAATCGAACGCACCTCTACTCAGATGACCACCCGAGGCTGAGTTGACCCCGTTCCAGCCCTCATACCACTTCTCAAATTTCGTGGCAGAGCCGGGAATCGAACCCGCAGCTAATCACGCTAACCGCTACACCACAGACATGCGGAACACTTATAACTAGAAAGTACGGCGTCACGTGGTATAGCACAGGACTCGCGACACAGTTCTTCATAATATCTATATATATAAAATAGCTTGTCCTGACTGACTGACTGACTGATTCATCATCGCCGAGACAAAACTACTGGACATAAAGAAATGAAATTTTGGGGATATATTCACTTTATGATGTGGGTGCTCGCTAAGAGAGGATTTTTGGATATTCCTTCGGTAAGGGGGTGAAAAGGGGGGTTGAAATTTTAAAATGAGTGTATATATATCTCAAAACTTTAAACGTTTATAGATGTGAAAATTGGTATTTAGAATCTCCTTAAAAAATAAGGAAACATGTATTTTTTGTTTTCAGAAAATCCCAATAGGAGGGGTGAAAAAAGGGTGAAAATGGGGGAAAATGGGTTGAATGCCTGTAATCAGGATACCGGTACTTATATATCAGAAACTGAAGATATTACAGACCTCAAAATTGGTACATTTGATCTCTTTTAAAAATAAAGAAACACGTATTTTTTGTTTTTGGAAAATCCAATTAATGGGAGGGTGAAAAGGGGATGAATTTTTAAAATGAGTGTATCTATATCTCAAAACTTTAAAAGTTTACAGATCTAAAAATTGGTATTTAGAATCTCCTTTAAAAATAAAGGAACACGTACTTTTTCGTTTTCTGTAAATCCCAATAGGAGGGGTGTAAAAGGGTGAATAGTGGGTTGAATGCCTTTAATGAGGATACATATATCTCAGAAACTGAATTTATTACAGAAATGAAAATTTGTATATGGAATCTCCTTTAAAAATCAGGAAACACGTATTTTTTTGTTTTCAGAAAATCCCAGTAGGAGGGGTGAAAAGGGGTGAAAAGTGGTGAAAAATGGGTTGAATGCCTATAATGAGGCTACTTATATTTCAGAACCTGAAGATATTACAGACCTGAAAATTGGTATTGGGGATCCACTTTAAAAATAAGGAAACACGTATTTTTTCGTTTTTGGAAAATACAAATAATGGGGGGTGAAAAAGGGGTTGAATTTTTAAAATGAGTCTGTCTATATCGTAAAACTTTAAAAGTTTACAGATGTAAATATTGGTATTTAGAATCTCCTTTAAAAATAAAGGAACACGTATTTTTTCGTTTTCTGTAAATCCCAATAGGAGGGGTGTAAAAGGGTGAATAGTGGGTTGAATGCCTTTAATGAGGATACATATATCTCAGAAACTGAATTTATTACAGAACTGAAAATTTGTATATGGAATCTCCTTTAAAAATAAAGAAACGCGTATTCTCGGAAAATCCAATGAAGGGGAGGGGGGGGGATGAAAGAATTCAAAAATTAATTGACTTAATTGTATGAGAATACATACATTTAATAAAAACTAAAGTTGTTACGGATGTGAAAATTGGTATTTTGGCTCCTTTAGAAACAAAGAAAAACGCGTTTTGTGGGGGAAACCATCTTGGGGGGCGGGAGTGGAACGGAGTTGAATTCCTTTCATGAGGACACATAAATCAAAAACTGAAGAAGTTAGAGTCGTGATAATTGCTATTTAGAAGATCCTTTACTATTAAAGAAACAAGTATTTTTTGCCGGAAAATTCACTTAGGGGGGGGGGGGGGAGAAGTGTGAAAGGAAGTGAAAAAAAGGTAATTATTATTATGGGGATACTTATATCTCAAAACTGAAGGGAATAGACGTGAATATGGGGGTTTGGAATCTCCTTTAAACATAAAGAAACACGCCTTCTTTTAATTTGGGGGGGGGGGTAAATAAACTTAACGGCGGTGGGTGTAAAAGGAGGTGAGATCAATTGATTTTGCTGTTCATAATGTACTTATAAGGAGCCTCCGTTGCTCAGGCGTCAGCGCGCCGGCCTCTCACGGCTGGGTTCCGTGGTTCAAATCCCGGTCACTCCATGTGACATTTGTGCTGCACAAAACGGAGGCGGGACAGGTTTTTCTCCGGATACTTCGGTTTTCCCTGTCATCATTCATTCCAGCAACACTGTCCATTATTTCATTTCATTTGTGATTCATCGATCATTGCCCCAGAGGAGTGCTTCGGCAGCCGGCACAATTCCTACTGTCGCCGCTAGATGGGGCTTTATTCATTCCATTCCTGACCCTGTCGAATGACTGGAAACAGGCTGTATATTTTCGATGTACTTATTCTGATCATAAACCGATCTTTTTTTATCCTTCCTGGGTTCGTTTTCAACAGCCATATTTTCCTTCGGAGAACGTTCTTAGATTACAGTAGACTCTCCTGGCATATAAATAAAAATTTAAACGCATTTGAAATAAACGTTAGGAATGAGATTGACCGTCCAATTGTTCACCTCTATAATAAGGCCAATAATGCACGGAAGTATGTCATTCGTATCGCCAGAAATCCCGCACACTTGCCTACGTGCGACAATGGTGCTGGTCACCCTCCAAGTAGCGGTCTTGCATTTTGCTGTGGGGTCCAGAACATCTATAATAATAATAATAATAATAATAATAATAATAATAATAATAATAATAATAATAATAATAATAATAATAATAATAATAATAATAATATCATAATAATAATAATAATAATAATAATAATAATAATAATAATAATAATAATAATGTTCTGTACCGTCGTCAGATGTGCAGACCGCGCTGGAAACGGGTCCTGGACGGGTAATGACTAAGAATTCAGTCCAGCCGCGGGTTCAGTACCGCCAAGGCAACCAAGAGCACACCACGTCCGATCTCCTCAAGGATTTGATCCATATTAAAAATTCTTATAGGAAAATATGGCAAAGATTTAGGGACTCAACTGACCGGGTGGAATACCTGGACCTAGCCCGGGAAGTACGAAATCAATTGCTGGAAAGAAAGATTGAAAAATGGGTGGAAACTTGCCGTAATCTATTAGAAAACGAGTCAGATCGCGTTTCTTGGCGGATTCTCTCAGATAACCAGTCAGATCGCGAATTTCGGCGGATTACATATAAAACAATAAGCATTCAATTATAAATTTCAGTATAATACCGTAGCGAAGCACGGGTAACTTGCTAGTCTATATATATAAAGTAACTTGTCCTGACTGACTGACTGACTGACTGACTGACTGACTGACTGACTGACTGACTGACTGACTGACTGACTGACTGACTGACAGATTAATCATCGCCGAGCCAAAACTACTGGACATAAAGGAATGAAATTTTGAGGATATATTCATATTAAGATGTAGGTGCTCGCTAAGAGAGGATTTTTGGATATTCCGTCGCTAAGGGGGTGAAAAGGGGGTGTGAAATTTTAAAATGAGTGTATCTAGGTATATCTCAAAACTTTAAAAGTTTACAGATGTGAAAATTGATATTTAGAATCTTCTTTAAAAATAAGGAAACCCGTATTTTTTATTTTCAGAAAATCCCAATAGGAGGGGTGAAAAGGGGTGAAAATGGGGAAAATGGGTTGAATGCCCTTAATCAGGATACCAGTACTTATATCTCAGAAACTGAAGATATTACAGACCTGAACATTGGTACTTTTGATCTCTTTTAAAAATAAAGAAACAAGTATTTTTTTGTTTTTGGAAAATCCAATTAATGGGAGGGTGAAAAGGGGGTGAATTTTTAAAATGAGTGAATCTATATCTCGAAACTTTTAAAGTTTGCAGATGTAAAAATTGGTATTTAGAATCTTCATTAAACATATGGAAACACGTATTTTTTTGTTTTCAGAAAATCGCAATAGGAGGGGTGAAAAGGGGTAAAAAAGGGGTTGAATGCCTTTGATGAGGCTACTTATATTTCAGAAACTGAAGATATTACAGACCTGAAAATTGGTGTTTGGGATATCCTTTAAAAATAAAGAACACGTATTTTTTTGTTTTTGGAAAATCCAATTAATGGGGGGTTGAAAAGGGGGTGATTTTTTAAAATGAGTGTATCTATATCTCAAAACTGTTACAGTTTATAGATGTAAAAATTGGTATTTAGAATCTCCTTTAAAAATAAAGAAACACGTATTCTTTTGTTTTCGGAAAATCCCAATAGGAAGGGTGTAAAAGGGTGAATAATGGGTTGAATGCCTTTAATGAGGCTACTTATATTTCAGAACCTGAAGATATTACAGACCCGAAAATTGGTATTTGGGATCTACTTTAAATGTAAAGAAACTCGTATTTTTTCGTTTTTGGAAAATCCAAATATTGAGGGGTGAAAAGGGGGCTGAATTTTTTAAAATGAATGTGTCTATATCTTAAAACTTTAAAATTTACAGATGTAAAAATTGGTAGTTAGAATCTCCTCTAAAAATAAAGGAACACGTATTTGTTTGTTTCCTGTAAATCCCAATAGGAGGGGTGTAAAAGGGTGAAAAATGGGTTGAATGCCTTTAATGAGGATACATATATCTCAGAAACCGAAGATATTACAGAACTGAAAATTTGTATATGGGATCTCCTTTAAAAATAAAGAAACACGTATTTTTGTAGTTTTCGGAAAATCTATTAATGGCGGTTAAACAGAAGTGACAAATTGGGGTGAATGTTTTGAAAGATTATCTTGGAAACGTAAAATGTTACAGACGTAAAAAATGGGTGTTTGGAATCTCCTGTAAATGTAAAGAAACATAGGAGATTTGTTTTTGGAAACTCCACTTAAGGGGAACCCAAAAGGGATGAAATTTTAAAATGAGAATTTTTACAGTATATCTAAAAAACCTTAACATGTTACAGAAGTGAAAAATGGTATTTTTATCTCTATTAAACATAAAGAAACGTGTATTTTTAATTTTCGGCAGTAAAAACTAACGGCGGTGGGGTGTAAAAGGAGGTGAGACCAATTGATTTTACTGTTCTTAATGTACTTATAAGGATCCTCCGTTGCTCAGGCGGCAGCGCGCCGGCCTCTCACAGCTGGGTTCCGTGGTTCAAATCCCGGTCACTTCATGTGACATTCGTGCTGGACAAAACGGAGGCGGGACAGGTTTTTCTCCGGATACTCCGATTTTCCCTGTCATCATTCATCCCAGCAACACATAATAGTAATAATAATAATAATAATAATAATAATAATAATGTTCCGGACCGTCGTCAAATGTGCGGACCGCGCTGGAAACGGCTCCTGGACGGGTAATGACTAAGAATGCAGTCCGGCCGCGGGTTCAGTGCCGCCAAGGCACCCAATATGACACCACGCCGGATCTCCTGAAGGATTTTATCCAGATTAAAAATGATTATAGGAAAATACGGTATGGCAAAGATTTACGGACCCAACTAACCGGGAAGAATACCTGAGCCTAGCCCGGGAAGTACGAAATCGATTGCTGGAAAGGAAGATTGAAAAATGGGAGGAAACGTGCCGTAATCTAATAGAAAACGAGTCAGATCGGGAATTTTGGTGGATTCTCGCTGAAAACGTGTCAGATCGCGAATTTCGGCGGATTATATATCTAAAACAATAAGCATTCAATTATAAATTTCAGTATAATACCGTAGCGAAGCACGGGTACCTTGCTAGTATATATATAAAATAACTTGTCCTGACTGACTGACTGACTGACTGACTGACTGACTGACTGATTCATCATCGCCGAGCCAAAACTACAGGACATAAAGAAATGAAATTGTGGGGATATATTCATATTAAGATGTAGGTGCTCGCTAAGAGAGGATTTTTGGATATTCCGTCGCTAAGGGGGTGAAAAGGGGGTGAAATTTTAAAATGAGTGTGTTTATCTCAAAACTTTAAAAGTTTAGAGATATGACAATCGGTATTTAGAATCTTCTTTAAAAATAAGGAAACACGTATTTTTTTGTTTTCAGACAATCCCAATAGGAGGGGTGAAAAAGGGTGAAAATTGGGTTGAATGCCTAATCAGGATATCGGTGCTTATATCTCAGAAACTGAAGATATTGCAGACCTGAAAATTGGTACTTTTGATCTCTTTTAAAAATAAAGAAACACGTATTTTTTCGTTTTTGGAAAATCCAATTAATGGGAGGGTGAAAAGGGGGTGAATTTTTAAAATGAGTGAATTTATATCTCCAAACTTTTAAAGTTTGCAGATGTAAAAATTGGTATTTAGAATCTTCATTAAAAATAAAGAAACACGCAATTTTTGTATTCGTAAAATCGCAATAGGAATCGTGAAAAGGGGTGTAAAAAGGGTTGAATGCCTTTAATGAGGCTACTTATATCTCAGAAGCTGAAGATAATACAGACCTGAAAATTGGTGTTTGGGATCTCTTTTAAAAATAAAGAAACACGTATTTTTTGTTTTTGGAAAATCCAGTTAATGGGGGGGTGAAAAGGGGGTGATTTTTTAAAATGAGTGTATCTATACCTCAAAACTTTTAAAGTGTTTGGATATAAAAATTGGTATTTAGAATCTCCTTTAAAATAAAGAAACATGTATTCTTTTGTTTTCGGAAAATCCCAATAGGAAGGGTGTAAAAGGGTGAATAATGGGTTGAATGTCTTTAATGAGGCTACTTATATTTCAGAACCTGAAGATATTACAGACCTGAAAATTGGTATTTAGGATCTACTTTAAAAGTAAAGAAACACACGTATTTTTTCGTTTTTGGAAAATTCAAATATTGGGGGTGAAAAGGGGGGTGTGAATTTTTTTAAATGAGTGTGTCTACATCTTAAAACTTTAAAATTTACAGATGTAAAAATTGGTAGTTAGAATCTCCTCTAAATATAAATGAACACGTATTTTTTGTTTCCTGTAAATCCCAATAGGAGGGGTGTAAAATGGTGATAAATGGGTTGAATGCCTTAAATGAGGATACTTATATTTCAGAACCTGAAGATATTACAGAACTGAAAATTTGTATATTTGTAAAAATAAAGAAACACGTATTTTTTAGTTTTTGGAAAATCCAATTAATGGCGGTTAAACAGGAGTGACAAATTGGGGTGAATTTTTTGAAAGGCTATATCTACAGAATATCTTGGAAACGTAAAATGTTACAGACGTAAAAAGTGGGTGTTTGGAATCTCCTGTAAATGTAAAGAAACATAGGTGATTTGTTTTTTGAAACTGCACTTAAGGGGAACTCAAAAGGGGTGAAATTTTAAAATGAGAATTTTTATAGTATACTAGCAGGATACCCGTGCTTCGCTACGGTATTACACAGAAATTTATAACTGAATGCTTATTGTTTTATATATAATCCGCGAAAATTCGCCATGTAACTCGTTTTCTGAGAGAATCCGCCTAAATTCGCGATCTGACTCAATTTCTAATCGATTACGGCAAGTTTCCTCAAAATTTTCAATCTTTCTTTCCAGCAATCGATTTCGTACTTCCCGGGCTAGGTCCAGGTATTCCACCCGGTCAGTTGGGTCCCTACATCTTTGCCATCTTTTCCTATAAGCATTCTTAATATGGATCAAATCCTTCAGGATATCCGGCGTGGTGTCGTCTTGCGTGCCTTGGCGGTACTGAACCCGCGGCCGGACTGCATTTTTAGTCATTACCTGTCAAGGACCCATTTCCAGCGCGGTCCGCACATTTGACGACGGTCCAGAACATTATATTATTATTATTATTATTATTATTATTATTATTATTATTATTATTATTATTATTATTATTATTATTATTATTATTTATTTTTATTTTTATTATTATTATAGATGTTCTGGACCCCATAGCAAGATGCAAGACCGCTACTTGGCGGTAAATTACATCTGCTGCCATTCTCATTGTTGACAATGTGACCAGCACCATTATCGCGCGTAGGCAAGTGTGCGGGATTTCTGGCGATACGAATGACATACTTCCGTGCATTATTGACCTTATTATAGAGGTGAACAATTTGACGGTCAATCTCATTCCTAACGTTTATTTCAAATGTGTTTAAATTTTTATTTATATGCCAGGAGAATCTACTGTAATAAGAACGTTCTCCGAAGGAAAAATTGCTGTTGAATACGAACCCAGGAAAGATAAAAATGATCGGTTTATGATCAGAATAAGTACATCGAAAATCTACAGCCTTTTTCCAGTCATTCGACAGGGTCAGGAATGGAATGAATAAAGCCCCATCTAGCAGCAACAATAGGAATTGTGCCGGCTGCTGATGCACTCCCCTGTGGCAATGATCGATGAATGACAAATGAAATGAAATATTGGACAGTGTTGCTGGAAATAATGATGACTGGGAAAACCGGAGTATCCGGAGAAAAACCTGTCCCGCCACCGTTTTTTCCAGCACGAATATCACATGGAGTGACCAGGATTTGAACCACGGAACTCAGCGGTGATAGTCCGGCACGTTGCCGACTGAGCAACGGAGGCTCCTTATAAGTACATTATTGGTCTCACCTCCTTTTACACCCCACCACCATTAAGTTTTTTTACCCCCCCCCAAAAAAAAAATTAAAAGAAGGCGTGTTTCTTTATGTTTAAAGGAGATTCCAAACACCAATGTACACGTCTATTACCTTCAGTTTTGAGATATAGGTATCGCCATAAAAATAATTCACTTTCTTTCACTTCCTTCTACACTCCACCCCCCCCCCCTCAAAAGTGAATTTTCCGGTAAAAATTACTTGTTTCTTTAATACTAAGGGATCTTCTAAATACCAATTATCACGACTCTAACTTCTTCAGTTTTTGATTTATTTGTCCTCATGAAAGGAATTCAACTCCTTTTCACTCCCGCCCCCCCCCCCAAGATGGTTTCCCCCCAAAACGCGCTTTTCTTTGTTTTTAAAGGAGATCAAAATACCAATTATCACGTCTGAAACTACTTTAGTTTTTATTAGATGCATGTATTCTCATACAATTAAGTGATTAATTTTTCAATTGATTCACCCCCTCCCCCACCCTTCATTGCATTTTCCGAAAATACGTCTTTCTTTACTTTTAAAGCAGATTCCAAATATCAAATTTCACGCCTGTAACATCTTCATTTTTGAGATATCAGTAGCCTAATAAAATTATTCAACACCATTTTCATTCACTTTTACCCCCTTCCACCCAAGTGGTATCTCCGAAAACTAAAAATACACGTTTCTTTATTTTTAATAGAGACAAAAAATACCATTTTTCACTTCTGTAACATGTTAAATTTTTGAGATATTCTGTAGAAAATCTCATTTTAAAATCTCACCCCCCTTTAGATCCCCTTAAGTGGAGTTTCCAAAAACAAATCACCTATGATTCTTTACATTTACAGGAGATTCCAAATACCCACTTTTTACGTCTGTAACATTTTACATTTCTTAGATATTCTGTAGATATAGTCTTTCAAAAAATTCACCCCAATTTGTCACTCCTGTTTAACCGCCATTAATTGGATTTTCCAAAAACAAAAAATACATGTTTCTTTATTCTTAAAGGAGATCCCATATACAAATTTTCAGTTCTGTAATATCTTCAGTTTCTGAGATATATGTATCCTAATTAAAGGCATTCAACCCATTATTCACCCTTTTACACCCCTCCTATTGGGATTTACAGAAAACAAAAAAAATACGTGTTCCTTTATTTTTAAGGGAGATTCTAAATACCAATTTTTATATATGTAAACTTTTAAAGTTTTAAGATGTAGACACACTCCTTTTAAAAATTCACCCCCCCCCTTTTCACCCTCCCATTAATTGGATTTTCCAAAAAACAAAAAAATACGTGTTCTTTATTTTTAAAGGATATCCCAAACACCAATTTTCAGGTCTGTAATATCTTCAGTTTCTGAGATATAAGTATTCTCTTTAAAGGCATTCAACCCATTTTTCACCCCATTTCACCCCTCCTATTGGTATTTTACGAAAACAAAAAATACGTGTTTCTTTATTTTAATGAAGATTCTAAATACCAATTTTTACATCTGTAAACTTTAAAAGTTTTGAGATATAGATGCACTCATTTTAAAAATTCATCCCCCTTTTCACCCTCCCATTAATTGGATTTTCCAAAAACAAAAAAATACGTGTTTCCTTATTTTTAAAGAAGATTCTAAATACCAATTTTCATATCTGTAAACTTTTAAAGTTTAGAGATATAGATGCACTCATTTTTAAATTTCACCCCCCCCCCTTTTCACCCCCTTAGCTACTGAATATCCAAAAATCCTCTCTTAGTGAGCACCTACATGTTAATATGAATCTATCCCCAAAATTTCATTTCTTTATGTCCAGTAGTTTTGGCTCGGTGATGATGAATCAGTCAGTCAGTCAGTCAGTCAGGACAAGTTATTTTATATATATAGATCTAAAAAAACTTAACATGTTACAGAAGTGAAAAATGGTATTTTTTATCTCTATTAAACATAACGAATCGTGTATTTTTAGTTTTCGGAAATACCACTTGGGTGGTGGGGGGTGGGTAAAATTGACTGAAAATGGTGTTGAATTCTTTTAATTAGGCTACTGATATCTCAAAAATGAAGATGTTACAGACGTGAAATTTGATATTTGCAATCTGCTTTAAAAGTAAAGAAAGACGTATTCTCGGAAAATGCAATGAAGGGGGGGGGGGGGGTGAAAGAATTAAAAATTTAATTGACTTAATTGTATGAGAATGCATACATCTAATAAAAACTAAAGTTGTTACAGACGTGAAAATTCTTATTTAGATCACCTTTAAAAACAAAGAAAAACGCGTTTTGGTGGGGAAACCATCTTGGAGGGTGAGAGTGTAAAGGAGTTGAATTCCTTTCATGGGGACACATAAATCAAAAACTGAAGAAGTTAGAGTCGTGATAATTGGTATTTAGAAGATCTTTTACTATTACAGAAACAAGTATTTTTTGCGGGAAAATTCACTTAGGGAGGGAGGGAAGAGTAGTGTGAAATGAAATGAAAAAAGTAAATTATTTTTATGGGGATACTTATATCTCAAAACTGAAGGCAATAGACGTGAACATTGGTGTTTGGAATCTCCTTTAAACATAAAGAAACAAGCCTCCTTTTAATTTTTTTTGGGGGGGGCGGGGGTGGCGATAAATAAACTTAACGGCGGTGGGGTGTAGAAGGAGGTGAGACCAACTGATTTTACTGTTCTTAATGTACTTATAAGTATCCTCCGTTGCTCAGGCGGCAGCGCGCCGGCCTCTCACAGCTGGGTACCGTGGTTCAAATCCCGGTCACTCCATGTGACATTCGTGCTGGAAAAAACGGAGGCGGGACAGGTTTTTATCCGGATACTCCGGTTTTCCCTGTCATCAGCCACTCCAGCAACACATAATAGTAATAATAATAATAATAATGTTCCGGACCGTCGTCAAATGTGCGGACCGCGCTGGAAACGGCTCCTGGACGGGTAATGACTAAGAATGCAGTCCGGCCGCGGGTTCAGTGCCGCCAAAGCATCCAATATGACACCACGCCGGATCTCCTGAAGGATTTTATACATATTAAAATGATTATAGGAAAAGATGGCAAAGATTTACGGACCCAACTGACCGGGAGGGATACCTGAGACTAGCCCGGGAAGTACGAAATCGATTGCTGGAAAGGAAGATTGAAACATGGGAGGAAACGTGCCGGAATCTAATAGAAAACGAGTCAGATCGAGAATTTTGGTGGATTCACGCAGAAAACGAGTCAGATCGTGAATTTCGGCGGATTATATATCTAAAACAATAAACATTCAATTATAAATTTCAGTATAATACCGTAGCGAAGCACGGGTATCTTGCTAGTAATATAATATAATATAATATAATATAATATAATATAATATAATATAATATAATATAATATAATATAATATAATATAATATAATATAATATTTCCATGCTAAACTCATAATATTGTCCTTCCTGTAGGCTTTTGTCCACTCCCTTCTTTCCTTTTCCTGCGGTTCTGCTGGCATCACTTTTCTTGTCTATATATATAAAATAACGTGTCCTGACTGACTTACTGAGTCATCATCGCCGAGTACAGAGTGGGTGTTCGAAAAAGGAGGATTTTTGGATATTCCGTCCTAATGGGGTGAAAGGGGGGGGGGTGAATTTTAATAATTAATATATCTATATCTGAAAAACTGAACGGTTTAAAGACGTGAAAATTGATATTTGGAATCTCCTTTAAAATAAAGAAATACGCATTTTTTGTTATCAGAAAATCCACTTAAGGGGGTTAAAAATAAGTGAAAAAAATGCTTGCATACTTTTTATGAGGATACTTACATCTCAAAAACTGACGATGTTGCAGACGTGAACATTGGTACAAAAATAAAGAAACACGTATTTTTATTTTCGGAAAATCCATTTAAGGGGGTGAAAAGGACCGAGAAATGGGTTGAATTCTTTTACTATGAGGAGGATACTTATATCCCAAAAACTGAAGATGTTACACAGACGTGAAAATTGATATTTGGAATCTCCTTTAAAAATAAAGAAATACGCACATTTTATTTTCGGAAAATCAACTTACGAGGGTTAAATGAAGTGAAAATGGGGTGAATTTTTAAATTAGTATTTCTCACATGTTACAGACGTAAAATTTGTATTTGGAACACCTATTTTTTTTCGGAAAATGCACTTAAGGGGGTGAAAGGGGCTGAAAAAGGGATTGAATCCTTTAAAGGGGATACTTATATCTCAAAAACTGAACATGTTACGGATGTGAAAATTCGTATTTGGAATCTCCTTTAAAAATAAGGAAACAAGTATTTTTTGGGGTGGGGAAGTCCTTTTGAGGTGGCGGAAAGAATTGAAAAATTGGGAAGATGTTTAAAATGAGTATACCTACAGTATATCTCAACCACTTAACATGTACCAGACGTAAATATTTGTATTTGTAATCTCTATTAAAAATAAACATGTATTTTGTTTTCAGAACATCCACTTAAGGACCGGGAGGGGGGATTGAAAAAAAAAGAAGGAGTTGAATTCTTTTTATGAGAGTATTTATATCTCAAAAACTGACGATGTTACAGACGTGAAAATTTGTATTTGAAATCTCTTTTGAAAATAAAGAAACACTTATTTTCGGAAATTCCACTTAATGAGGGAGGGGGCTGAAAAGAAGTGAAAGAGTTTAATTATTTTTATGAGGATACATATATTTCAAAAACTAAAGATGTTGCAGACATGAAAATTGGTACTTGGAATCTCCTTTTAAAGTAAAGAAACACATATGGTTTTCGGAAAGTCAAATTAAGGGGATGGGGGTTGAAAAGAAGCGAAGACGGATTTGTATTCTTTTTATGAATAGCCAATGCACATACTCAAAAACTGGAGATGTTATAGATGGGGAAATTAGTATCTGGAATCTCCTTGAAAAATAAACACGTATTGTTTTGTTCTCGTACATTCTTCTTGAGGGGGTGAAAAGGATTGAAAACGGGTGAATTTTTAAAATGGATATACCTACAGTTTATCTGAAAAACTTAACATGTTACAGGCGTAAAAACTGGTATTTGGAATGTCCTTTCAAAATACAGCAACATGTATTTTTTTTTCTTTCGGAAAAGCCATTTCACGGGGGTGTAAAGCAGTGAAAAAGTAGTTTAATTCATTTTATGAGGATATTTATATCTCAAAACTTAAGATGTTACAGATGTGAAAATTGGTATCTAGAATCTCCTTTAAAAATAAATAAACATGTATTTTTTTATTTTAAGAAAATACACTTAGGTGGGGGAGGTGAGGGAGAAGGACTGATAAAGGTGTTGAATTTTTATGGAGATACTTATATCTCAAAAACTGAAGATGTTAGAGATGTGGAGATAGGTATTTGGAATCTCCTTTAAAAATTAAGAAAGGTGGGTTTTTTCGACATGAGGGAGGCCTGTTTCTCACATGTACAGTTCTATGTCGCATGGTCATTTTAGCCCTAAAGGCAATACCACAAACGTGATTTACAAAGAGGTTCTGGGGTAAATGAAACTCAATTTTTCGGCGAACTTTCATACTTCAGGGATTTTCAGATAATATCTTAGTGCAGCACCGAGGAATTATTACTTTTATGAAATTACGAAATCCACGCGAGCGAAGCCCCGAGTAATAGCTAATATAATATAATATAATATAATATAATATAATATAATATAATATAATATAATATAATATAATATAATATAATATAATATAATATAATATAATATAATATAATATAATATAATATAATATTATTAACTATGCTTCGACGATATGGGATGTAATGGACAAATGCGATTTACCATATTAGGATATCTTCGAGTTGAAAAATAATTTATGATTGATATGGCAAAAATTTTTCGAGCAATGTGAATAATATAAAACGAGGGTTATGATTATGGAAGGTAGTAATGTCGGGTCTTCCGACATGTGAATAACGGTTAATCGACGATTATAATGATGATTATGGGAATGATTCTTCGAGTATATGACCGCAAATGAATGCTGATTATGGAATTCGGCGTTTGTAACCGCGATGTCATTTATTACATATCCTTGCATGTTGTATGTTGGGTATTCAGCCCGAAGGCTGGTTTGATCCCCTGCAGCTCCGCCAACAGCTGTCATAAATAGCCTAGGCGTCACTGAAGAGGCGTACTAGGGAAATGAGCAAAGAGAATGAGTAAGAGATGACTCTCAACGTTATTTTTCACTTCTGTACGCAACGGCTGCGCAAAGATCGCCAGGGATTGCACAATAGCGCCTCTAGTGAGCACAGGGCTGAACTAAAATTACCGGGCGGGCGATTTAAATCGTTTAGCGCGCGGAGGGTCCCCAGGTTCTCTTCCCCCCCCCCCCCCTACTCTTAAATATTATATTAAATATATTTTTGTTCTTTTTTTCCCTCATATTTTTTCTTTAATTTCCTTTTTGTCTTTCCTTCTTTGTTACCTTTTTCTGAAATACTGCATTCTGAACAACAATACACCTGGAGGTTGGCCTGTGCTTTATTATTAGTATTATTATTATTATTATTATTATTATTATTATTATTATTAATTTTTTGCTGGAGAAAAGAAGCTTACCAGCTTGTGCTGCTTATTATAATTATTTCATTTATGGAGTTATATTTTACTTTTACTAATTCACAAAGCCATGAAGGATGGGAGTGACTGGCCTTGCCTGTGCTGCTTTTGTTTGTTTCTGCTGAGGAAAATGGAAGCTAACTCACAAAGGGAGGAAGGAAGTGACCAGAAGGTGAGTGGGATTGGCAATCCCTATCTCAGATCAAGACCTATGACAGAAATAGACACTAACATCCCCTCGTACATCAGTCCTCTTTAACACTACTTAAGCCAACCGTAACAGTCAATAGTATCAAGATATGCCACTTATGCAGGAAATAAAATATAAATACAATGTAAGAAAAAAAAAAACCATACACAGGAACCACAATGATGAAAGGAAACTCATATGATAAGGAGGGAGTTTGTAGGATTCAAAGATAAATTGAAATGAAACATGATCTTTTGGTTTATGGAGCTATATTCTACCTACTATCCACAGTGTTACAGGTATAAAATTGTGTAGAAATTTGCACAAAAGTTTTAGTGATCATAGTATATCATAATCCCATGACATTACATTCAGCAGTGTTAATCATCAATTAATATTCATCAGCCAGAAAACTATGCAATACAACACAAATACAAAACCATTCATTTAGGAAAGAAAGACTGGAACTGACAAGTTACAACATAATACTTTTCTCTTATTGCAGTCTAACGTTGCACTGACATTGCAAAAGTTTTCAGCAACACCATTTGTATTTTCCCAAGGAACTTACTATATGATACATCTTTCAGTCTGTCAAAAGAGGCACCTAGGGCCACACACTGAGAAATATTGAGATTTGTACTTCTTTTGCATCTACTAGAGGATGGCAAATCTCTGGCAGAGTAGTGTTTGAAAAAACCAAGACATGATAGCACATACTCTGTTCCTACATACTGCACCAAAACACAACATATCATTCAATCAGTCATCTGCATTTAGATGATAAACAATGTCAAGCTACAAAATTGTATGCATCCCGTGTATTCATTGATCTGCACTATTTACAATACTTAAAAATGTTCTATTTTATGTGACAGTAGGATATATCTAAATTTTTCTGCTACATGGAAAAAGATGGAATCATGAATATGTTTGTGGGTTTAAAAGACAAGAGAGCGCTTACAGATTCTGTGATTGTTCCCTCTTACAACATGCAGGAGGTACAAATAATGCTTCCTTTCGGTCCATCCGCAGGAGAGGAGTTCCAATAAATGGACAGAAATATGTAGCATCAGGATCTACGTACAATAATATGGCAGCTGATCCAGCACAAAACATTACCATGCCAAGGCACAACATAGCTCCGCCTATTAAGAGCTATGTCCAAGGAATTGTATGCTAATTTAGTACAGTATTATGAACAATATGCTGCTACTTCCACAACATTATGGTGTGCAAGGGCCTTTGCTGTGATCTAGACGAAATGCCTGTTGAAGACAGTGGAAACTCACTTCAGACAGTGCCATTTGTACCTACTGTATATCGAAGGCGGAAATCTATGTTGGTGGTTGCAGAGTAAGCTGATCTGTGGTCTGACAGCATGCACTCCACCCGGCCAACCAAGTGGGGAGCCTGGCACAAGCAAGCGGAAACAATGCCAAAATTCAATTAAGGGCTGCGTGGTTGCCCACCCCCTACCCACAGGGGGACAATTATGATAAGGCTAGTTTCTTTACGTTGCACTGACACAGATAGGTCTTATGGCGACGATGGGACAGGAAAGGCCTAGGAATGAGAAGGAAGCAGCTGTGGCCTTAATTAAGGTACAGCCCCAGCATTTGCCTGGTGTGAAAATTGGAAACCACAGAAAACCATTTTCAGGCCTGCCGACAGTGGGGTGCGAACCCACTATCTCCTGGATGCGAGCTCACAGCTGTGCGCTCCTAACCGCACGGCCAACTTGCCTAGTACTATGATAAGGAAAGTTTGTAGAACTGTTACCATCACATCAAGTGAATGGGTTACCAACACAAAATTCACAAATATTAATTTAGTTACTTGGACATTGCATACATACCAGTACATACTTTTGTATAGGAGGATGTGCATACAAACTGCAAATAAGAGAGGAGAGAGCATAATATATTTCCTGTGTTCTGATGAGAAATGTTCTCCAAAATACAAGATTTTCAGTGAAACCTCCTTTGGTAGAAATGGATGCTTAACCAAAACTATGACTTCTTTACACAAATCATTCACACAATATCACACGACACTTCCACTTCAGTATTTGAATATTATCATACAAATGTTGATCTCATATAAAGGAACAGACTATGAGTTCAGTAAACCACATGTTTGAAAGGTTCATTGCTCTTGAAAATAACTCCACATTACAGTTTTTCACTTCCCATTTAGCAGATATGTTTCATGCTGTACTTAATCTCCCTATAATAATATTAATAGTAATACTAATATTAATGATAATAATACATGTCCCATGAAGTTTAAATAAAGTGTTTGATTATATAACAACTGTAGGGCAGGAATTTATAAAAGTCATTATGAATGCAATTAAGACAAATGGGGGTCTGAAACATGCAGATGTATGGCATATTTTGAATTACAACACTGAACATGAACTTAACATTTTTCCACCTTTATGAACAATTATAATGATGTTCTGGGCTTCATAATGATCTCATTTTTCTGCCTATGAGGCTCATACACCGATTCATGGCAACGATGGAATGGGCCTCAGAAGGATGCAACTGTGGCCTTAATTACGGTATGGCCTTAGTATCTGCCTGCCTATTGCAAAGAAGGAAAACTATCTTCAAGATAGCTGACAGTGGGGTTCGAACCCACCACTGCCCAAGCGCAATTTCATAGATACATGACCACACTGCACAGCCTACTTGTTGGGTGTTTTGTAATACAAAATTAAATATATTGCTAAACAATCATTAGCATTCATAAACTGAAATTGCTTAATTTGAATGTAAAATTAACAATAATAACATTAGCACCAGTGTTCTCCCCAGAAATGTTTGTCAGGCGGGTGGCAAGAATGAGTAGCCGGGCGGGGAATACTACGTAAAACTTCAATATGAATATAAATTTCAATTCGTTCCCCTCAGGGCGTCAACAATAATATCAGACAGGTAAATATTAACTGCACAATTGAAATATTTGAATGTTATTATCATGAACAAGTTATAACAGAGTACGTTGAACGTCTAGTGTTCTATTGCTCCTTCCAAATCATGTAACACTGGACTTAGGCCTCCCACTCGGTTACTGTGGACATGTGGACTGCCATACAGGTTTGTGATGTCATACGGAATAGAGGGCTCGCATGCGATTCCACGCTAATCCAGACCCCTGCTCGCGACTACATAGTGGTCAAGCTAAACATTTGATCTCTGATGTAACTGATGCAATTATGGTAATGATTTATCATTTAAATTGGCAGATTTACAGTATTTATAGGTGAATTTGGAGCACCCAATGACTCAAATGTGTACCTATTAATAATATTATGTAATTAGCATATATCTAGGTTTAGTCAAGCGGTCTCTAAAACCGGCAGGGTGGTGCACCCATTAGAAAGGTCCTAGGGAGAACACTGAGCACATAAATACCAATTAGTGAAACAACAATTACAGTCCACAGGCTGAAGAGAATAAGAAATTACCTCAATAGTTCTTCATAATAACAACTCTTTACAATGAACGACATCCACTCAGGAAGGGAAGATTTCTTTCTAAAGGTTATATATCACTGTCAGCACAGACGAGCGATGACTCATTAAAAGTTTATTCGTAGTAGCAGCAGGCGTGGAGATGGTGGTGGCAGCAACAGCACCGGTGATAGTAATAGTAGTAGTAGTAGTAGTAGTAGTAGTAGTAGTAGTAGCAGTAGCAGAGGCAGAGGCAGTAGGAGTGCAGGTGGTGGGGGCAGCAGTCATAGCAGCTGAATGCCTTGGCCGAGGACCAGACTCGTGTTCAGGCACACCTACATGCACAAGAAAAAACAATAAGAATGGTACCATTTTTTCCTCCTCTACTACAGTGAATGCAGGGTATTGATTTTCAAATCTCATAATGTCATTCATTCATAAACATGTATTATGGTTCTTATGGTCCCTCTATGGTTCTTACAGTAGGCAAAACAGCAATAAAATTACATTGAGCATATGATATTGTCCACCTAAATATTAAGCACTTGAATACATTAACAGTAACTGTATTGAGAGATGTCATACAACTGTTTTTGCTCCATTCATGTTCAGTTGAACTTAAGGAAGAAAACCTAACTGTACTTGCACATTTTATATTCACTGAGTCCAGAAAAGATCCCCTACATGCTGAGAGGATGTTGGAAATAAATTCAAAATGGTACATTCAAATGTTAGAAATTCCCCATCCCCTCCCCCCATGGGCCTGGTTCACCTCTGCTTAGCCAACCCGGTCACTCCAAGCACCCCCAGGGTCACCTGTGCAGACACCAAGTCAACGTAGATCACTGACCAGAACTCCTGACCTCAAACCATCCTCTAAATGAAGAGTGGACACTGCAGTTCAGCACATAATGAAAGCCATAAAAATAGTGAAAAATAAAGAGCCTGTAGTTCTGGGAGGTGACCTAAGTTGTAGAGTTAATACACCATATCAAAAGACAATGATTATACTATAATTAATAAATGATGAAGGATACAAAGTAATCAACAACTCAATGGAAAAGATATATATAACCCTAAACAGTACCGTACCACTGACTTAGTTTTTGTGAAAGGCGCCATTGTATGAATTCTAGTGCAACAGATTATGTACACAGAACCGGGAAACATGATGGTAACAAGCAGGTAAATACTAAAGAATGTCTTGTCACAAAATAAAGTAGGAATTCATGATGGCAAAACAACTTCAGATACTATTAAACAGTGAAGTGGAGTATTACAGGGTGATCTATCAGTCCGCTTCTATTCAATATCACCACAGCAGACGTTACAGAAATAATTCATAACGCAACCAAATTGTACTTATACGCTGATGACCTAGATATAGGTTCTAACAACAAAGATTATCTTCAAGCAACTATGGTCAGCCTTGAAAAATATTCTGAAGCCAACAAACTTAAAATTAACCTGGACAAAACGGTACAAATGGTTTTCGGATAAAGAGGCAGTTAGGATAGTGAGCTCATTTAAATACCTCGCCTTCACAATACAGGCAACGTAAAGCCATTGATGGATTATAACAAGGAATAACATTTGCACATGTGTGCACTATTTTGTTAATAATAAATGTTAGGTATTTCAGCTACACTCTGCCTCAAAGAAATGTACACATTTCAACTTACAGGTAAGGCAAGCTCAGGTATGACAGGCATTATAGTAAATTTCATTATGAGAAGCGAGGTTCCCCCTCATCTGGCACTGATGAATTTATGATCATTACCTCTGGAGAGCAATTGAAATGAATCACAGGAAAATGTGATAGGTCACAGTACCGGTACTGTGAACAACAATAATAACAACTACTTACTTCTTTCCGGGACATCATCTTTGATAGGGGTCCTGGATAGCTGGAGTGACGAAAGTGCCTCGAACACACAGTGCGGTTCCTCAGCTGCTTCGGGGGAAGCTGCCGCAACCGTTCGACCCCCACAACGTCCAACCACTCTCTGCAAATGTTAGGTCTAGCAACAGGGAAATGATGAAATAAGATTCCCTGTTGCTGGCCTTCTTCGCTATCTGTGTACTTTCCACAGATCTGACACTTTTCGTGCATGGTCTGAGACATGAAAAGAAACAGAAGAAAATAATTAAGGACACTGTAATCAGCTTATATTTTTACTGCTAATATCAATACTATCAAAACGATAGTGGCTTATCAGACATAATATAACATTACATCAACTGAATTTTAAGGTGTCTGTTTCAAGTAGGCTTATGTAACTATCATATCAACCACCATGCAAAAAGGTAATAAAAAGGTGACAGTCAAAAATAATAAAAATACATTTTTGGGAACAGAAGCAACTATCAATCATCAACTTATTAACTTACTTAAGGATGCTTACCTCAAATATCTTGTACTTTTTTTTCAAACACGCAAACGAAGATAACAGATATACGCATTCAAATCAAAGTGAAGCAAAATGTCACAAACGTCAAAAACGTGGTCGTCCCACGTGGTCCAAGGTGTCAAACTCAAATCGACCAATAGCAATCGGAAGATGTTTCTACCAATAGGAGCTGCCGTATTCGTCACGTGGGCTATGGGTGAGTGACGTGATGTACAACAGCGCGCTCACAAGAGTGGAGGACGAAAGTATTCAGTCTGAGCCGAGCCCTCGGAAGGGTAGGACCTATGCCGCCGTCAAACCCTTGGAAATGAGGAGTAGAGGTGGGGACGGAGCGAGTAATACCACGGCCGACTTGATGCGTCGCTCTAGCTAGCTCCTTACCGGCCTTGACAATCGGGTCCACGCACTGTAATCGGAGTAGTTACACAGCTCGACACGTGGCGCTGGCGGCCGACCTAATTGGGGTAGAAATGCATACTTCTTTATGGAAAATATATTGACTTTGATTGACGATTTATCGTAATTCAGAGTTATGGAGAATGTTACATAGGTTAATACTGTTAAAATGATTAATCCTAAAGGTTACTTTCGTTGACATTTGCCAAAATTATGTCGTAAAATGAAACTGCGGGGAGATGACTTAGTCGAGCTGACGTTCTGATATTGACTCTGATTGCCGATGTATCTTAATTTAGGGAATAAAATAGTATGTTACATTGACTAATATTGTTAAAATGATTAATCCTAAAGGCTACTTTCATTGATATGTGCCAAAATAACGTCGTGAAATGAAACTGCGGAGGATGGAGTAGTCCAACTCGTTCCTTAATCGTGAGGAATAATAGTAATCGTTTTTATTATCATGGCATTTGGATACATAGCAGAACTTACCACAATACTTTTGTCTTCTGATATTAATATTGAGATTAAGAGTCATTGTTCAATTACAGTTTTAAAATTCTTCAAGCGCTGCTCTCAGGAAGGGGGCTGGACAAAACATAAAAGTCTTACTTTTTCCATATTCGTTGTATGCATTACATAAATATTTTGACTCAAACATGTTTAAATTTTAATTTCAATATATATAGTTTCAGATTACATTTCATTCATACCTTTCACTAGAATATTAAATACTGGGCAAGTTGGCCGTGCTAAATTCAGACAATCATTTTTACTTGAAATGCAGTAGGGTGGAAAATGTTGGTCGCGCGGCGTGCAGCTGTGAGCTTGCATCCAGGAGATAGTGGATTCGAACCCCACTGTCGGCAGCCCTGGAGATGGTTTTCCGTGGTTTCCCTTTTTCACATCAGGCTGTACCTTAATTATGGCCACGGCCAGTTCCTTCCCACTGCTAGCCCTTTCCTATTCCACCGGCGTCATAAGACCTATCTGTGTCGGTGCGACGTAAAACAAATAGCGAAAAAAAGAAGAAGAAGAAGAAGAAGAAGAAAAATAAAAATTCAGTGAGAGAAAAGTATTTTGAGTAAATAAATTGTAAACTGTTCTCTGCTCGATGATGACGATGATGCTTGTTGTCTAAAGGGGCCTAACATCTAGGTCATCGGCTCCATTGCTCAGGTAACAACACTTCATACGTTGGCCTTATCGTCATAGCAGTAGTGATTCTTACTTGTCAATGTTTAAATGTTAAGTTCTGATTATCTTGGATAAAAATGTGTTGTGTTGCTGTCATACGGCAAATACAACACCGCCTAAAGGATTATTCTATGAAATAAAATTCATGGGTAAAGATACCTGATTAGCGTGATTAGCGTGATTAGCTGCCACTCCCGGAGGCCCGAGTTCGCTTCCTGGCCCTGCCACGAAATTTTAAAAGTGGTACGATGGCTGGAACGGGGTCCACTCAGCCTTGGGTAGTTTTCCATAGTTTCCCACTTCTCCTCCAAGCAAATGCCGGGATGGTAACTAACTTAAGGCCACGGCTGCTTCCTTCCCTCTTCCTTGTCTATGCCTTCCAATCTTCCCATCCCTAACACAAGGCCCCTGTTCAGCATAGAAGTTGCGGCCGCCTGGGCGAGGTACTGGTCATCCATCCCAGTTGTATCCCCGACCCGCAGTTTCACGCTCCAGGACACTACCCTTGAGGTGGTAGAGGTGGGATCCCTCACTGAGTCCGAGAGAAAAGCCAACCCTGGAGGGGTAAACAGAGTAAGAGAGAAAGAAAGAAAGAAAGAAAGAACGAAGGTAAATACCCGAAATAGAAACGAAAAACTGAGACGAGAGTGTTACCTGCTTTTAGCCACTCCATAGTTTTGTCCTGGTCTACAGAGAATTCGTGAAATAATAGTGTCCCTTTGCTCTTTTTTTCCTGTTCGGAATACAAAAAATGCACACAGCAATATATATTCGAATATTTCCTAACACAGTTAAAGAAAAGCAAATCACCACACCATTAAAAAACGAATTAGGGCATAAATTAAAATCCTTGTTCAGGATGAAGTTACAGCGAGAAATCACGTTGTTCTTGTTTCCATAAAATTTCTGCTCTAAGTACGAAAAGGTGCACAAGAATGTCACAAATTCCAAGATTTGTAAACACAATTTAAAAAATATAATCACCACACTACACAATAAAAAATAAACTCACTGGCGCATAACTATCAGATTTCAATATCAAGCCAACAAGCACCACAGCAAAACCATATAAATAAAACTGGAAATGCGGCAATTTGCGGTATACAGCTTCCTGTCAGTGGGTAGTAGACCAGCGCTCCAGCGGCATTACGGTGAAACTTTCCAATTACATCTTTATGCTGGGCTTCACAAGCGATTGTCAAGGCCGGTATAAGGAGCGCAGCGATGGATCCAGTCGGCCGTGGTAATACCGATGAGTAATCCGGTTGTAGCGGTAGAGCGCACCACCGATCCCCTCCGCTTACAACTGCGAGTACTCGCGGAGGACCTGAGCACAGTGTAGCGCACAACACACGTACGAAAGTACCTGTATTCAATCTGTGTGTTTCGAATGTACGTATATATTTCCTACGCTTGTTATGTTTTGTAGATAATGTAAAGTCTGTTAGATTATATTTGTGGTGTTAGTGTGATATTTAAACATATTCGTAGATAGTAGTTATATTTTTAGAACATTTAAAGGAATTTAAAGACATTTTTACAGAACGTTGTTCCACAAATGCCACGAAAACCGTCGGATGCCTGGCAGTTTTTTGACATCACTGATAATAGGAAACACGCAAGATGCAAATTTTGTGGCCGCACATACGCGACGGGTGGTGTCACATCAAATATAATATAATATAATATAATATAATATAATATAATATAATATAATATAATATAATATAATATAATATAATATAATATAATATAATAACTGTATTTATAGAAGCATTCTACTGATAGCTGTTTGGCATTGGGACGTATAGTAGTATGTTGTCAGATATGTTTTGTAATCACATTTGCAAAGAAGGACATTCCAGTCAACGTTCATTTACGTAATTACTTTTGTCATCCTGTAGATGAAATTATGTCAGCGTTATTCATTATATTCTGATAAGATTCTTTATATTCAGGTTATTCTTCTCATTAACAGTGTACCGTATCACATGAACTTACGAATTAATTGTTAATACATTACTTTTCTGTTAACTTCCAATCCCCTTGTATACAAACCCTTTCGGTAGGTATGCGCCATACTTTGTTTCACTATTCGAATGAGTTAACTATACGAGTTACTAACATTTATTCCACATACTACCTCCTACTCCCTAGCAGTTACGTATATAACAATTATAGTGAATATATATGCAGTTGTTTGCAGTTGTTACGTTGTGAGAGAAGGGTATTAATAGGGGGATGCAATACCTTCGCAGTGCCATACCTATAACGTGTTTAAACGTCCCGCGTCAGGACATTCACTCGGTAGTTCACTCGGTACTACCGGGTGATGACGTCACAACAACTGCTCCGCTCCGCTCCGTCCCCAGCACTAATGAGGAGTGAGGTAGTTTCCCGTTGCTTTCCTCACCGAGCCAGCCGCTGCTATTGCATATCAGTCTGCCAAACCCACTGAAATGCATGCACCAACCGACCCTATGAGCGATATCTTCATACCATTCATGACAGGGACTGGCTGCATAAGCAATGGTATTACTAGCATCACTCATACCTCAGTCACTTTCATATTGTCAAAGCCAAGGATGGGACTGAGACAGGTCAATGAAAGTAACAAATTTGATATAGCCCATACCAGAAGACATTGTGCACTGTAAACACTACATCTCGCCAGCAAAGGCATTAAATATCCTTAGTGTGCTTATGTGCGGGTGGCAGTGTCATTATTGAACGCACTCATGATTATTTCCACCCTATTCTGGTTGAGATAGCCAACGGCCATAGTCGTGTTGAAACACCGGATCCCGTGAGATCTCCGAAGTTAAGCAACATTGGGTGTGGTCGAGAAGTGGATGGGTTGCCACGCGCTGTTGGTGGGGGGGGGGGTAAGGGAATGGAGGAGCGGAAAGGAACTGGCCACCCTACCGCACGTAAACTCCGGCTCAGGCACATCTCTGCGGAGGTTCAGACCTGCCTTCGGGCAGAACACACCCTTACCTTACCTGGTTGAGATATGGATACATATTGGATTGATTGCAAGTTGTTTATTCAGTATAGATAGCTGCCTAAGAAATAGAACGTATTGTGCATTCTTCCAGAATATAATCCATAATTGGTATGTGTAGAAAGAGATAAAAGTTAGGAGCCATCTAATATTAATTACCTAGTCGCCTGATGATAGCAAAGGATCCGTCGTGCTGACCACACGACACCTCGTAATCTGCAGGCCTTCGGGCTGAGCAGCAGTCGCTTCGGGGCTGTTGCGCCATGGGGTTTGGTTATGACCTAATGTGATTTTTAGATATGGTATTCTGCATATATTGTTTTCTTTCCCAAGCTCTACGTATTGACATGTCACCATCTTTTGTATTTGTTCTGTATGGATGATTTGAATCTCATTGCAGTGAATTTAGATAGTGGAAACAGCGTTGAAATATTTATCTGCTTGTATATGCTCGTTGTTTATCATCATAAAGGGGTTCATGCGTTGTATTGTTTACATTGTATAGTAGAAATCTCCATTTAATTTGAAGATAGCTTTTTTCTGGAATCATTATTCATATGAGAATATGAAAATACACTTAGGTGGGGGAGGTGGGGGGGATGGACTGATAAAGGTGTTGAATTTTTATGGAGATACTTGTATCTCAAATATTAAAGATGTTAGAGACGTGGAAATAGATATTTGGAATCTCCTTTAAAAATAAAGAATGATTCCCGGCCAGGTCGGGGATTTTTACCTGCATCTGAGGGCTGGTTCGAGGCACACTCAGCCTACGTGATTCGAATTGAGGAACTATCTGACGGTGAGATAGCGGCCCCGGTCTAGAAAGCCAAGAATAACGGCCGAGAGGATCCTGCCTTCCTTACGAAGAGGAATCTTTTCCCGAAATTAAAATAAGGGATACAATTTTAAACGAAATGATAACGAAACGTGAAAAGGAAGAACTCCACAATCATATAACTGTAATAAACGTAAAACTGCTATATGCTTGATCTTATATGATGAAATTAACATTTAAATAGTAAAGGAAGATGTTTTTATGTGCATTTCAAATAATATATATGCTCAGCCAAGACCAGATAAAAAGTTCTTATTTTGATCATTGTTAGCGAAATTGAGACATGATTGTCGTTAGGGAGAATCTCCTTATCGTTGATGAATGTACGCAATCAACTCATATGACGTAACATTTTGTTATTTTTATATATTGTACTTAAACTTCACTCCTTTTTCTTTATTTAAAATGTTGTTAATTTATTGAATGAATATGGAACATCTTTCTAAGAGGAGATCTATACGTGTTATTATTTGCTTCAGTAGAGATTGCATATGTTATACCCTATTCCAAATTACTGTAAAGCCTCCGTGGCTCAGACGGCAGCGCATCGGCCTCTTACCGCTGGATACCGTGGTTCAAATCCCGGTCACTCCATGTGAGATTTGTGTTGGACAAAGCGGAGGCGAGACAGGTTTTTCTCCGGGTACTCCAGTTTTCCCTGTCATCTTTCATTCGAACAACACTCTCCATTCTCATTTCATAGCATCTATCAGTCATTAATAAAATCACTTTGGGACTGGCGACCCCATCGTACTAATAGCCTATATCTGCTTCATTCATTCCATCCCTGACCCGCCAATGACTGGAAAACAGGTTTTAGGTTTTCATTTTTCATTTTCAAATTAATGAATTTATTATAATAAATAAGACACCGACATTGATATCACCGCTTGATTACAGAGTGGAAGGTAAATGATGCACCAAATTAACACAAATACAGTAATAGACCTTTGGGAGAGGATCACAATGTCGGAAGTTTCAGATCTGTAGCTTACACCGACCGTTACACTATATTATCACAATGAAGTCAGTGATGGCCGCCTCTGTGGTGCAGTGGTTAGTGTGATTAGCTGCCACCCCCGGAGGCCCGGGTTCGATTCCCGGCTCTGCCACGAAATTTGACCCCTCCAGTGTCTGTTTTTTCCTCGGACTCAGCGAGGGATCACACCTCCACCGCCTCAAGGGCAGTGTCCTGGAACTTCAGACTCTGGGCCGTGGGATACAACTGGAGAATATGACCAGTACCTCGCCCAGGCGGCCTCACCTGCTATGCTGAACAGAGGACTTGCGGGAGGATGGAAAGATTGGAAGGGATAGACAAGGAAGAGGGAAGGAAACGGCCGTGGGCTTAAGTCACGTACCATCCAGGCATTTGCCTGGAGGAGAAGTGGGAAACCACGGAAAACCACTTCCAGGATGGCTGAGGTGGGAATCGAACCCGCCTCTACTCATTTGACCTCCCGAGGCTGAGTGGACCCCATTCCAGCCCTCGTACCACATTTCAAATTTGGTGGCAGAGCCGGAAATCGAACCCGGACCTCCGGGGGTGGCAGCTAATCACACTAACCACTACACCACAGAGGCGGACATATTGGACATTTTCCGAGAAGTAATTTACGGGTCCACTTTTACCACTTGAGACCGCAGGATTGTTATCCTGCATAACTTCTGTGTGGCATTTGGCTTAAAATTAGTAACACAGTAGTTTCGGTTTGCGAAATGACAAGAATTTCCGTACGGATCTTCTGCTTCCTATTGCCACACTTTTTTTTATAATTCTATTTTAGATGTATCTAATTAACATCTATTCTTACTCTCCGGCTCCATGGCTAAGTGGTTAAGATGCAGGCTTTTGGTCCAGAGAAGACCGAGTTCGATTCGCGGCTGAGATAAAAAATTATCTTTCCTTCGTTAATTCAGATGGCTCGGAGGCTGGGTGTGTGTGCCTACTTCGTCATTAGAATTCATCATAGGTAGAGCCCCATCCTCACAGACGCGCAGGGTCGCCTATGCGGCGAGACCTGCACCAGGTGTCGTCGGAGGCTACACGCCATTATTATTATTATTATTATTATTATTATTATTATTATTATTATTATTATTATTATTATTATTATTATTATTATTATTAATCTGTTTACCCCCCAGGGGCGGTTTTCCCTCGGTCTCAGCGAGCAGTGTCCTGGAGCTTCAGGCTCTGGGGACACAACTGGGGAGGATGACCAGTACCTCGCCCAGGCGGCCTCACCTGCTATGCTGAACAGGGGCCCGTTCCAGTCCTCGTGCCTCTTTTCAAATTTCGGGCCTCCGTGGATGGTAGCTAATCACACTAACCACTACACCACAGAGGCGGACCATTATTATTATTATTATTATTATTATTATTATTATTATTATTATTATTATCTGTTCTTACTGAGTTGCCCCGTGCACTAGGGATAAAAATGGCCTGTCGACGGGTGTTTTCATGAGTGCGTAATGTAAGTTTGCATGAATTCCATACTACGATCTCCTCGTCAAACTGAGGAGTGCCCACAACATGGCGCTACGCGGATGGACATATATTTCCTAGTCACACGCTTCTGCACAGCCATCGGTGTGGGGCCATGGTCATTCCATGCCGTTTCTCTGCTCACAGAACATATAAGCCGATCAGCTTGTCTCCTAACCCCCAAGTTTTCCCGGTACAAAGTTTGCAACATTCCCGTAGAAGTAAATTCATATCCTCGTCCCGAAGTGGCAGAGCCCTTTTCAGTCAGTCCACTATTGGAGGTGTGCTACATGTGCAGTGCATAACAGTATTGTTTGTACACCCCACTTAGCAGATTTAATGTCTTTATAATTTCTAAATAGTACACAACCAATGCACGAGACTTGGATAGATTATTGCATAAGGCGTTGAGAACTTAATGTTAGCGATCAAAAGTCTCGGTACATCATTTTAAAAGAACAGGATTGAAATATGCTGTGTATATGCCTATTTGCTTGCAACAGTCTTCTTTGTACACGTTCGCTCACTCGTATACGCTCAGGAACACTCTTAGTTAGCTGGTGTGTTTCTGTTCTATGCTAGTGTATATAGTTTCGCAGATAGAGAGCACCACGCCGTATATTACATAATGGATAAACGAACATAGTTACATGACGAACTAAAATGTGTATCTCGCGGATTGCAAGGCTATTCTCTGCGTGAAATTGGACGCAAAGTAAATAAACCGCATTCCAAAGTACACTATGTATTAAACAAATTATTCAGATATAGAGGAGCCACAACGAATTTGCCAAGAAAATAAAAAGAAAAGATACTGTATAGGCGGGATGAAGGTTATATTGGGAAACAATTAAAACGAATCCAGAATTAAGTGCGCCAAAAATCCGCGTAATGCTGGAAGGAAGTACGGAGAAGAAAATGTCAAGTCAAGACAATTCATAGGATATTGTGGGAATATGATTATCACGGCAGACGACCACGGAAAAGGCCGTTTGTTGCTAAGAAAAATCGACGAGCCAGAATGAAATTTAGCAGAGAGTTTGAAAACAAGGATTGTACGTTCTGGAGCAAAGTTATTTGGTCAGAAGAGACCAAAGTATCTCTATACGGTTCGGATGGAAACAGTTATGTATGGAGAAAAGTCAATACAGCCAATAAACCTGCAAATAAGCTACCAACCATAAATCATCGATGTGGATCAAATATGATTTGCGGGCGTATATCTTCTTGTGGAGTGGGAAATATCGAAATGACCAATGGCATCATGGACAGATGGGGTTATTTAAAGATTTTAAAGGACAATGTCAAACAGAATGCATTAAAATTGGGGTTGGGGTCTTGCTACATCTTTCAGCAAGATAATGACTCCAAGCACACAGCTGATATTTGCAAGCAGTGGCTGATATGGAATGTACCAACGCAACAGCGAACTCCTGCCCAATGCCCTGATTTGAACCGCATAGAACATTTGTGGGTCGATCTAAAAAGAAGGGTTCATGCAAGGAAACCTCAATCACTTGAGCAGTTAAGAAGTATAGTCAACAAAGAATGGGGTCAAACCGACCCTAAAAGATGTGATAAACTGGTTCGTTCCATGCAGCGAAGGTGCAAGGCAGTTTTCAAGGCCAGAGAACATTCATCGGGGTATTAAATCCAAGGTAACAAGTGTTTTTGAGTGAATTTTCATTTTCTTTTGCAAGTGTACAAACAAGATTGTTGCACGATGAAACGTCCATTTTTGGCACATTGCTTGTATTTTGTGTTAAACTGTAAGATCACAGATCTGTTTTTTTATTATTTACATTGTTTATTAGTGCATCTATTACTATATGGGCAATAAAATACAACACAATAATTGTATACAAAACTTTTACCGTTATTTCGTTACAATAAGTTGGTGTACAAACAAGACTGTTTATACCAGCCCCCTGCCAATCTTAAAATCCTTCCAGGATGGTACAGAAAGTATTATCCGCACACTTTATCTTGGTGCATTTGTGTACGGGGGTGAGGAGTAAGGAGGGAGCTGTCCCGGTATCGATAGTGCTGCCAACTGAATGAAAATGAAATCTGAACTGAATCGAGAATATGATCGATCGATATGAAATTTCTAAACCGTTATCATCTTAAGCCAACAACTATGTCACATACACATTATATAACATTATAAAACATTTCTCGATGCGAATCTTGTTCCTAGCATGAATTCTATACTTTGCCTTTGTTGTGTAAACAATAACAGTACTAGTACGTAAAGTGTACGCCAGATGTCGCACAACGATGCTTAAGCTATTCATAGTTTGTGTTTCAAAGGTTGCCAGTACGAGTCTCGAAGATCGCCGAGGTCGACCGATTCAGCACTAGGGTGTAAATGCACCAAGATAAAGTGTGCGGATAATACAAACAACTGGCTGCGAATGACATCCGCATTATCCAACGATCGTTCAGGCTGAATGTTCTCACCTTTCACATCTAGTACAGTTCTAAGGAACACTAAAAAAAAGGAAAAGTACTGGTGTTGTGAGGACCCGCGCCTACTTGCATTATATCAGCACTTCATTTATTTCGTCCCTTCCAGGGGGAGACCGTCTTATCATCGTCCACAGTCCACAGTCTGACCTCTCTTGGTCAATAATTTCACTTCACTCTCGTCTATTCCAGTGAGATACCGGGAGAGTTGGTCATACATTTAGGGGCGCGCAGTTGTCAGTTTTCATCTGGGAGATAGTGGGTTCGAACCCCACTGTCGGAAGCCCTGAAGATGGTTTTCCTTGGTTTTTCATTTTCACACAAGGCAAACCTTAATTAAGGCCACACTCTCCCGACCCCATCGACGCCATAAGACCTCTCTGTGTCGGTGCGACGTAAAGCAAATTGCAAGAAAAAGAAAAAGAGGTCTTCCAGTGAGGGGTTGACTATCATAGTACACAGTCTGACCTCTCTACGATAACAGCTTCACTTCCCTCTCGTCTCTTCTAGTGAGAGGTTGCCTTGTAGCAGCTGAACAGAGAAGAGCTGACACTGGAATTGTCATGCCCCGGCGTAAAGCGGTTGGACCTAGACGTGATCTGCGTGCAGAGGACAGCATGTTATAGTAGGGCCCACGAGAGTTGAAGTCTGACAGGTGAGCGGCGAAAGCTGTAACTATGAAGTACGCTGCGTTGTCATAATTACCTCAATTCGCGGTCTACCACCTTTCAGACAGGCTGAGTGTTTAATAAAACATGTAGGCCTAGGCCTAATGCAATTCATTTACCCTTGACCGGTTCCTAAGCTCGTGTTAATAATTCCAGCATTTAAGACAGAACACGACATTATCGATATATATAAAAGATTTCATAATCACTAACAAAAACATCAGTTTCTGACAATAACCTCAACAAATGCACATGTTAATTACAGTATAGAACAACACTATCCACATTGATAGTTTTTATTATTTAACGCCGATTGTTAACGGTACCTGTACAATTCGGGAATAAACTACGGTATAATAAGCACAATAGGAAGACGATACTTCATCGAGAAAAGAAATCAGTCAGAATATGAATGACAATGATGGAATTAAGGAGACATTCGGACTTTTCCCCGTAATTGCTCAGAAAATAGCAATAAAATGTACAGACATGCAATGTACACAACGCACTGAACCGAGATATTTGTAAAAATAAAAAGTACTCACTGCTCTGCCGACAGCAATCAGTCATCTAGAAGGGGCTCTATCCAATCCATATCGTCTCCTGTACTATCCTGCTCGTTGTCACTGTCACTGTCACTGACACAATCATTTCTCTTCCCTGGCTTCGAACAGTCACACCTCGGCCAGTTGTATTTTTTGGCGTTTCTTTTGACTTGGAAGTCATTGTTAAACACCCAAAAGAACCGATCAAATAAAACTACACGGATTCTTAACGAATAATGGAGTACTTCACACTAACACTATAGTCACACTACAAGATCGCTCACATCTACAGACGAACAAAACTAGGAAAACTGAACAACTAGCCACCGATAAACTTAAAGAAATAAACTAACACCTAACATAATATTCTGAAAACATACACATTAAGCAGCAACGACTAGCACAGCTAACACAGCACCATTCGGAATACTATCACAAAAGCGACTGAGAGCAAGCCAACCCACGTGGTGATAGCGTCCTAAAATGTTGCAACTCTGTTATCGTTGCCATAGCAACAGGCCAATTTCGAACAGCGTTAGTCAACTTTTTCTCGCCGGTGGCGCTAAACGTCAGACTTCAACTCTCGTGGGCCCAACTGTAGAACTTATTGCAGAGGACACCGGCAAGAGAACTCGCCAAATCCCGATAGCGGTAGTAGTGCCCCATTAGACCGCCCTACGAACATATGGGAAGACCGGCAACATCCGCACCAACTGCAGCATGTTCAGCGCATTCTGTGAATCAATCATCAATCAATCAATCAATCAATCAATACTGATCTGCATTTAGGGCAGTCTACCAGGTGGCAGATTCGCTATCTGTTGCTTTCCTAGCCTTTTCCGAAATGATTTCAAAGAAATTGGAAATTTATTGAACATCTCCCTTGGTAAGTTATTCCAATCCCTAACTCCCCTTCCTATAAATGAATATTTGCCCCAGTTTTTCCTCTTGAATTCCAGCTTTATCTTCATATTGTGATCTTTCCTACTTTTATAGACGCCATTCAAACTTATTCGTCTACTAATGTCATTCCACGCCATCTCTCCGCTGACAGCTCGGAACATACCACTTAGTCGAGCAGCTCTTCTTCTTTCTCTCAATTCTTCCCAACCCAAACATTGCAACATTTTTGTAACGCTACTCTTTTGTCGGAAATCACCCAGAACAAATCGAGCTGCTTTTCTTTGGATTTTTTCCAGTTCTTGAATCAGGTAATCCTGGTGAGGGTCCCATACACTGGAACCATACTCTAGTTGGGGTCTTACCAGAGACTTATATGCACTCTCCTTTACATCCTTACTACAACCCCTAAACACCCTCATAACCATGTGCAGAGATCGGTACCCTTTATTTACAATACCATTTATGTGATTACCCCAGTGAAGATCTTTCCTTATATTAACACCTAGATACTTACAATGATCCCCAAAAGGAACTTTCACCCCATCAACACAGTAATTAAAACTGAGAGGACTTTTCCTATTTGTGAAACTCACAACCTGACTTTTAGCCCCGTTTATCAACATACCATTGCCTGCTGTACATCTCACAACTCCCCTCTCAACTATTACAGGGTCAGACAAAGCTTCACCTACTCTAACTCTCTGAGATCTATTTTCTAGAAATATAGCAACCCATTCAGTCACTCTTTTGTCTAGTCCAATTGCACTCATTTTTGCCAGTAGTCTCCCATGATCCACCCTATCAAATGCTTTAGACATGTCAATCGCGATACAGTCCATTTGACCTCCAGAATCCAAGATATCTGCTATATCTTGCTGGAATCCTACAAGTTGAGCTTCAGTGGAATAACCTTTCCTAAAACCGAATTGCCTTCTATCGAACCAGTTATTAATTTCACAAACATGTCTAATATAATCAGAAATAATGCCTTCCCAAAGCTTACATACAACGCATGTCAAACTTACTGGCCTGTAATTTTCAGCTTTATGTCTATCACCCTTTCCTTTATACACAGGGGTTACTATAGCAACTCTCCATTCATCTGGTATAGCTCCTCCGACCAAACAATAATCAAATAAGTACCTCAGATATGGTACTATATCCCAACCCATTGTCTTTAGTATATCCCCAGAAATCTGATCAATTCCAGCCGCTTTTCTAGTTTTCAACTTTTGTATCTTATTGTAAATGTCGTTGTTATCATATGTAAATTTCAACACTTCATTGGCCTTAGTCTCCTCTATCTCGACATTTTCCTTGTAACCAACAATCTTTACATACTGCTGACTGAATACTTCTGCCTTTTGAAGATCCTCACATACACACTCCCCTTGTTCATTAATTATCCCTGGAATGTCCTTCTTGGAACCTGTTTCTGCCTTAAAACACCTATACGTACCCTTCCATTTTTCACTAAAATTTGTATGACTGCCAATTATGCTTGCCATCATGTTATCCTTAGCTGCCTTCTTTGCTAGATTCAATTTTCTAGTAAGTTCCTTCAACTTCTCCTTACTTCCACAGCCATTTCTAACTCTATTTCTTTCCAGTCTGCACCTCCTTCTTAGTCTCTTTATGAATGAGTCCATCGTCAACACGGAGACTTAGTGCATCATATTTTGTTCACAGACGAGGCCTGTTTTACGAGGACTGGTATCTTCAATTTTTTTAAACATGCCTATGTGGTCGAAGAATCATCCCCATGCTAGGTTCTGTTTTCCATTAATGTTTGGACAGGGATGTTGGGAGGCAGTAACGTAAGACCTGTGATACTACCTCATAGACTGGTTGTCGTATCTCTGGAAGGCACATTACCACTACTACTAGAGAATGTTCCACTCCATACGCGACGGGACATGGAACAACTCCGCACATCACCAACGCAGTGTGCCGCCACCTGCACGTCATCTATCCTCAGCAATGGATTGGGGGTACATGAAACCTAAGGGGTATCGCAGACAACTGGAAACCGTACAAGAACTCGGGATCGTGTCATGGAAGCTGCTCAGGACATCAGTCAAAACCACGAGATACTGAGCTGGGTTCTAGAGAATTTTCTCCGAAGGTGCCGAGTTTGTATTACTACCAACAGTGGACATTTCGAACACCTGCTGTAACAGTGAACAACCTGCGACCAATCTGGTCTAGTGTGTCACTTTCTAAAAGCTACATGAACGCTTTGCTTGTGTGTTCTCATTTTTCTTCTAAAAAGTTAAAATACCCTTAGCGTTTGGCGTGACTTGTACTTTTGTGATCATAAGCCACGGGACCTGCGTTTTTAAAAGGGAATCTGACCAACAGGAAGTGACATTTTCGTTCGTTCGTAGATTCCCCAGACTGCCTTGGTTAGGAGCGAGCAGTGTTACCTCTGCGATTGTTTTTATTACACCCCAGTATTTTCCGTTTTATTCTGAAGGATAAGGTGTTGTTTGAAATTTGGCAGAATTTACAGCAGGATGCCCTTCTTGACACCAGCCATTAGGGAAGAAATTCTTCATGTTAATGTGGTGGTGGCGGTGAGCGCCATGTCTTGTTCTTGTTATGTGCTGCGTACAAGTGTTGAAGACGTCAGAAAAACCTACACCCCGAGCCATAGGCATGGACTTGTTAATAGAATTGTACCAAAGGTACAGCTTCTCCGTCCAGTTAAACTGCGTGCCTTCTATAAGGCCATCTCTGTAATTGAACTTGAACTAATATTCTGCAAGATACTTGGATTTTCAACTATTAAATGTCTCTACCATCGGCCTAAGTGCCCCCTCTGGTGGGATTAAGGACAATTAATTCTTAAGGGAAAGTTAATTTTCACATTTGGATAACCTTAGTATTTGAAGATTGTTTTGTTCTTGAGTCAAGGTTGACAACACTTCTGACACCCTCAATTTCCTGTATCTATCAACCAATCAGAAATTTTTTGAATATTTTCTCTAGCCAATTAAAATTGGGGGTGTGTACAGGCATCCAGAATAACTGTAAAGAGTTCTGGAAACTTCATCTCGATATAATATAAAAGCTGGGCACTTCAACGCCGTATTGTCATCTTCGTCGCTCTAGTTTATTGTGTGCGGCGTGTACTAAGGGAGCAGGGGCGCAGGTCGTGTCCGGAAGGGTCAGCAACTCAAGGCAATGGCAGAATGTTCTTAACATGTGATAGCTCCGGCAGATAGCTTGAGGGGAAGGTTCCAAAGCTCTTTTATTTCGGGTAAATTTCTAAACCTGGTGGTTTAAATGTAAAATTTTCAGTCAGTCTAAGGACTCTGTTTTATTCCCTACTGGGAAATATGTAGTGTAAGGGAACAGAGAGTGATTCCCCTCTGTTGGTTCCCATTCAACTTGGTATGGGGTGACTAAAGTTTCTTATCCTCTAAAATTCTTAATACTCTTTTGGTATTTAATGTTTCTCATATAGTCACCCCGGCGTAGAATGGGCTTAGCCTCTGTATTTTTGGGCCAATAAGCCCACTTAGGGTTTTAAGAATTTTCTAGAAGGATTGCAAGTTTTTCTCCTCCCTGCATTTTGTTTTTGTCCGATCATTACCAACCTTTTTCTTTTTACATTATGACCATTTGGTATGGGCACTCATTGCCCCTGTTTATGTTTCTGGAAGGGAAAATGAAAAACTGTTGAGCAGAAGTGACGGTAAATACCTCATTTGAAGGTTGTCAGGTTTATCCTTGTGCGTTGAAGACAGTTACGCCTCTGAGAGGCTAGACTGTAGTCTATTAATTTTCGAGCTCAGACTCCTAGGCTATGGAAGTTAGTGGAGCAAACATAAAATAGTGCACCGTTTCAGAGCTAGAATGCTCATCCCTCGTTTATTATCATGTTGATAATTCTCTAGTTTTGTACCTGACTTTGGACTTTAAGTCATTGTTGTTGGAGCTGACGAGGTTATTATTACATATTATATTATATAGTTGTTTAATCAGATTTTCAATCTATCAAATTTTAAGGGGGGGGGGAAGGAAGGAAGGAAGGAAATAATATTTCAAAATTTAGTGCTTTAACTTATGCTCTGGTCATTTCCTTGTGCGCCTGTTCACCCTGACACCTTCTTACACCTCTGTAATCCACGATATTTCCGGATCAGTAATAATCACTGGTCCGGAAGGGAATCAAACCCGGGGCCTCAAAGACGGAAGGCTAGTACACTAACAATTCAGATTCAGCCGGACAGTTGTGTTCTCATTATAGTAGTCCATTATTTATTAACGAGCTGGCCAACCCAAGCAGCATGGTGCATTCATCAGTGGCACGCTATTCTGGCGAGTTTGCTGCAATTGGATAGTGAGTGTTTTGAATCCCACTGCCACGCCGACCGTCTTTAAGATTGTTTTCAATGGTTTCCAATTCTCATCTTCAGATTACAAATTAATGGGCAGTAATCATCATCATTGGAGTAGGCCAAGTTACGCTCAATGCTATGTTGTTGGATAAATACGTTCATTGCGTGTGTTAAGTATAATAACTGAGCAAGTGGCTGCTCGGCTTAAGTCACGTACCTACCACACTGTATTCGGGAGATAGTGGGTTCGAAACCCACTGTCGGCAGCCCTGAAGATGGTTTTCCGTGATTTCCAGTGTTCACACCAGGCTGTCCGGTCACTTCCTTCCCCCTCCTAGACCTATCCGTGCCGGTGTGACATAACGCAAAGTGTGAAAAATTACGTTTGAAACGTGGAGTTACGCCCTGTAGTGTCACAAAACTCGGTCAATGCACTAGTGCTCGTCGTTCTTCTTGAAAGAGGATATGCACGTTTTTATTGTGTTTGTTGACAAGGAACGCTCGACCTTGAATATGCAACAGAACGCCGCAACTGATTGAAACACTTCCGCACGTACTCCGTCAGGCTCATCAGTAGCTACCGCCAGCCGCTGCTTTGCAATCTTTTCTTTATTGTTTATTATTAGCTTTATTGTTTATTATTAGCGTTATTGTTTCCTTATATGTTTATAAACGATATGAGTAAAGAACTCTAATCAGAAATAAGGCTTCTTGCGAATGATGTTACACTGTGTAGAGTAATAAATGTTACAAGATTGTGAGCCACTGTACAAAGATATGGACAATATTGGGAGATGGACAACAGACAATAGTATGATGATATTGATGATAAACGGGGTTAAAAGTCAGGTTGTTTCGCTAATAAGAAAAGTGACATTGATTCAATTATTTTTTTAAAAAAAAGCACAAAAATCCCGTCTTCTACCCATCTTTTCACATGAATTTTTCTCGTTTAGTTATAAAATAAAACAAATTAGCACGACAATTTTCAAAGTCATGACTCCTATATATGTAGCCAAAAATTAATTGCATAATTTCAGAAAATGAATTATTATTGATCTCCACCAATGAAATACTTTTCTAAACAACTCCTTTCATTTTTAACCCGAAAATATATTGTTCTGTAAGTTTGATCTAACTGGGAAGAAATAAGCCAAACATATTAACATTAATAATTAAAATTAAAATATATTATATGCTCAGTCTAATTTTACAACTTGCTTCACTGCTTCAGTACCGCTCTCACTACATTCACCGTCTTTTTTTCTTTTTTTTTCACCTGCTGTCAGACGATCAAAAAGAGATCTGGGCGGATGGTTTGGAGGTATCTATTCCAGATATTTTTGATGTCACAGCTTTGGCAGGTTTCAGTTTCAGTTAACCTGTATAAATCAGAGGAATATTACCGATTACTTACTTGCCCAATTCAAATTTGTCAAATTTGTCTTTTCCTAACTCCGAACATAACCGAATTTAACACAAAAAATCTCTTTTTATTCAATACTTTTGAACTGCGTGACACGCCAAAAAGACATATGATGTTCAAACACAATATACAACTATATGAAGACCGCTACCATAAAAGTAAATATCTCAATGGTTCTCTGGATTGTAGAGGAAACAAGGTATTAATACGTATAGATATCTCAGTTTTGGTCAAAAATGGATTGGAATGGATATTAGTTATTCCATGTCTTTAATTAATGTGTATGCAAAATATTACCGATCCTCTCCAACTATAGTATTTGTTTAAATATTCTAAATGTCTTCTCTTCCTCAGTGGCAGTGACCGGAGGTTTGTCCTCAAGACGCTAATGCCGCTAATTGAGAACGGCAAGGAACGCTACAGACTGTGTCTTCATGACAGAGACTTCCTACTGGGCACGCATATTACTCGAAATATCGTTCATGCCATTGATAAGAGCCGCAGAACTGTAATTGTACTCAGCAATGCGTTCCTCAAAAGCAGGGTAAGTTTGACTATTTCTTGAAATTTTAGTGACTTCTTGGCCTTAACCCTGTTTAGGCTGACCAGTATTCCTAGGGTAAACAAGGCCACTTTGATCTAAACTTCATTTGAGTACTTACATTTGCTTACGGAGATATTATAATACGGTACTGGTAATAAAATTAAATCTAGCTGCAGAAAACTAATGTCGAATCGCACGTTCATATTGAATATTAGAAAGAAAAATATTTCTCCAAAACATTTGATAAAACAAAATTATAATAGCCTCGGTGTACTTTTTTTAACATATGATTTATTTACATATAATTGTTAATACATAGAAATGTATCTCAACTGTTTAGCAAATGAACACACAATTAGATAGAGAAAAACACAAACAAAAACTATCTTTGCAATTTCTTGTTGTGTTGAAGTCTCAGAATATCATAATAATACCCATCTATAGATGACAAGAATTTACAAATTAATTCGTTACACAAAGGTATATTACACTATTTATTCCTTACTATCATCACTGATTATTCTTATAGTTATATAAAAGGGATGAATAACAAGGGATAGGGACTCACAAATAATAGTAACATCGCGCAAACATACACATGTTTCATAAATTTTTGAATGTATCTTTTGACAAATCACTTGGACGTTAACTTATTACAATTTACTGAATCACTAGTACAATAAAAATAAAAGGTTCTCTGTAATTCGGTACTATGTTTTTCCTGATTTTGGATGAAAGCATGAATGAATGAATGAATGAATGAATGAATGAATGAACGAACAAATAAATAAATAAATAAATAAATAAATAAATAAATAAATAAATAAATAAATAAATAAATATTCTACAGCCTGCAGTTCATATGTCATTCATTCCTAATCAAACATGCGTCTGCATAAACTTTTAAGCGAAAAGTGTTTTCACGACTTTTAAGGGATTAGAAATTAAATTGCCTGAAATACTGGAAACTGTTTCCACCTCAAATCATTCCCGTTAGATAGCAAATTAATTTGCACCTCATTGCACTACCGCTGGGCGAAATACCCTTCTGACTGCTTTGTGGAAATACATACTCTGGAATGTGTATCGTAGAGATAGGGTAGGAATGGTGGGAGGGGGGGTGTTCATTCTGGTGAAAGAAGAATTTGTAAGCTACGAAAAAGTTAAAGATGAGACACGTGAAATTCTAGGTGTAAGGCTCATTTCTAAAGATAATAGGCAACTTGATATATTTGGAGTGTACAGATCGGGAAAGGGTAGCACTGACGCGGATTCGGAATTATTTGATAGGATAGTCAGCTATGTGGGAAACGACATGGAAAGAAATGTGATTGTAGCGGGAGATCTGAATTTGCCAGATGTCAATTGGGAAGGAAATGCGAACGACAGGAAGCATGACCAACAAATGGCAAATAAGTTAATATGGGAAGGACAGCTGATTCAGAAAGTGATGGAACCAACCAGACGGAAAAATATCCTGGATGTCGTGCTGATAAAACCAGACGAGCTCTGAAGTAATAGATGGTATTAGTGTTCATGAAGCTGTTTTTGTGGTAGTAAAAAATAAATGTGATAGAAAGGAAGGTCTTAAAAGTAGGACTGTTAGGCAGTACCATATGGCTGATAAAGCAGGCATGAGGCAGTTTCTAAAAAGTAACTATGATCGGTGGAAAACGGTAAATAAAAATGTAAACAGACTCTGGGATGGGTTTAAAGAAATTGTTGAGGAATGCGAAAACAGGTTTGTACCTTTAATGGTGGTAAGGAATGGTAAATACCCACCTTATTATAATAGAGAAATAAAGAGACTAAGAAGGAGGTGCAGACTGGAAAGAAATAGAGTTAGAAATGGCTGTGGAAGTAAGGAGAAATTGAAGGAACTTACTAGAAAATTGAATCTAGCAAAGAAGGCAGCTAAGGATAACATGATGGCAAGCATAATTGGCAGTCATACAAATTTTAGTGAAAAATGGAAGGGTATGTATAGGTATTTTAAGGCAGAAACAGGTTCCAAGAAGGACATTCCAGGAATAATTAATGAACAAGGGGAGTGTGTATGTGAAGATCTTCAAAAGGCAGAAGTATTCAGTCAGCAGTATGTAAAGATTGTTGGTTTCAAGGATAATGTCGAGATAGAGGAGGAGACTAAGACCAAAGAAGTAATAAAATTTACATATGATAACAATGACATTTACAATAAGATACAAAAGTTGAAAACTAGAAAAGCGGCTGGAATTGATCAGATTTCTGGGGATATACTAAAGACAATGGGTTGGGATATAGTACCATATCTGAAGTACTTATTTGATTATTGTTTGGTCGGAGGAGCTATACCAGATGAATGGAGAGTTGCTATAGTAACCCCTGTGTATAAAGGAAAGGGTGATAGACATAAAGCTGAAAATTACAGGCCAGTAAGTTTGACATGCATTGTATGTAAGCTTTGGGAATGCATTCTTTATGATTATATTAGACATGTTTGTGAAATTAATAACTGGTTCGATAGAAGGCAATTCGGTTTTAGGAAAGATTATTCCACTGAAGCTCAACTTGTAGGATTCCAGCAAGATATAGCAGATATCTTGGATTCTGGAGGTCAAATGGACTGTATCGCGATTGACCTGTCTAAAGCATTTGATAGGGTGGATCATGGGAGACTACTGGCAAAAATGAGTGCAATTGGACTAGACAAAAGAGTGACTGAATGGGTTGCTACATTTCTAGAAAATAGATCTCAGAGAGTTAGAGTAGGTGAAGTTTTGTCTGACCCTGTAATAGTTGAGAGGGGAGTTCCTCAGGGCAGTGTTATCGGACCTTTATGTTTTCTTATATATATAAATGATATGAGTAAAGGAGTGGAATCGGAGGTAAGGCTTTTTGCGGATGATGTTATTCTCTATAGAGTGATAAATAAGTTACAAGATTGTGAGCAACTGCAACGTGACCTCGAAAATGTTGTGAGATGGACAGCAGGCAATGCTATGTTGATAAACGGGGTTAAAAGTCAGGTTGTGAGTTTCACAAATAGGAAAAGTCCTCTCAGTTTTAATTACTGCGTTGATGGGGTGAAAGTTCCTTTTGGGGATCATTGTAAGTATCTAGGTGTTAATATAAGGAAAGATCTTCATTGGGGTAATCACATAAATGGGATTGTAAATAAAGGGTACCGATCTCTGCACATGGTTATGAGGGTGTTTAGGGGTTGTAGTAAGGATATAAAGGAGTAAGGATATAAACTAGAGTATGGTTCCAGTGTATGGGACCCTCACCAGGATTACCTGATTCAAGAACTGGAAAAAATCCAAAGAAAAGCAGCTCGATTTGTTCTGAGTGATTTCCGACAAAATAGTAGCGTTACAAAAATGTTGCAATGTTTGGGTTGGGAAGAATTGAGAGAAAGAAGAAGAGCTGCTCGAGTAAGTGGTATGTTCCGAGCTGTCAGCGGAGAGGTGGCGTGGAATGACATTAGTAGACGAATAAGTTTGAATGGCGTTTATAAAAGTAGGAAAGATCACAATATGAAGATAAAGTTGGAATTCAAGAGGACAAACTGGGGCAAATATTCATTTATAGGAAGGGGAGTTAGGGATTGGAATAACTTACCAAGGGAGATGTTCAATACATTTCCAATTTCTTTGAAATCATTTCGGAAAAGGCTAGGAAAGCAACAGATAGGGAATCTGCCACCTGGGCGACTGCCCTAAATGCAGATCAGTATTGATTGATGAAAAAAAAAACATACCCGGAAAATATCAAAGATGTTCAATTAGCTGACTTCTGGGAAGAAGTTCTGGTAAGATTCTCGGTTAATTTTAGCATTCTGACACATTCTACAGCCTTACCGACTATCAGCAGTAGAAGTCAAACATAGACGAGAATATATATAGACAAAGAACAGTAATAGCAAAATAAACCACTAAACACTTACCTTCAGTAAGACAATTAATCACCCAGAGACCATCAACCGAAATAAATCTTGGTACGGCAATAAACTGCTAGCCTACAATTAAAGAAAACAAGTTTCTCATAGTAAACATAATTTACGCATTTATTTTATTAAATTAGAAAAAAAACATTACTAGTAGGGAAAACGTCTAAGAAAAGAAAAACACCAATAACAAAATTACATGAATCAAATCTAGGGATTAAAATCTTAACGTACCGTCCGGACGGAGAAATAAAATTAAATGATACATTTGCATAACTTCCAAACAACCAAGAAACACTTGTGAAATGATTAACATGTTTCATGCATCTCGACTTCCAGTAATATATTCTTTTGACAAGATTTCTTTAGCTTATCCAAACATTTTCATTTCTGCACATAGGCAGAATAAATTATCACCACGGAGATTCCACACGGCCTCCAGTACTTGCCTCGCGGATCAGAAAATGGCAGGCTTAATCTGACAGAAGGCCAGAAAAATATAAGCACCAAACTGGAAGAGGGATAAATAAAATTACATAAAAGCAAGGATAGCTAGACGAAAAATCACCAAGATGCAGAACAATAGCCGCACTCATCATTAAAAATCACAACTCCACTTTAACAAGATTAAACAATAATTATCACCAACGCGACCAGTTACCATGGTGACATAAACACGCCAAGGGACCTCAGTCACCACCAAAACATGAACCAAAACGACAATGGTCCAAGGAGAAACAGAAGTTAACATGAAATAAAAACGAACCAAGAGACTTGTACCCAAGTGAAATATCGCGTAGCTTTAAAAGTTATACACAGAGTAGTTTCATAGAATTGCTATATAGTATTAATCTGTACATTACTTCAATTAATCACACACTTCCCTTTTACGAAACGGTCTGGAGGTATTAACTAAGTGAAATTTGGAAACTCACATTATAGTAAACTGAAGTAACATAAAAAGGAATAGTAGGACGGCTAAACAAATTCAAAACCCACGCCGAATCCGAAGACGAATGAATTTCAACTCATTTTTCTTTATGTAGCCAGAAGCAGATGCAAGGTACAAATGAAGAAGAGACTTACTTGCAGTTGGAGTTTGTAGAAGCATGCTAGTATCCATTATTTACATAAATGAAATATTCTTGAAGTTACTAAATTCATAATAAAAATTAAAGACGTTCACCCGAGTTAAATAAGGTAGCATTAAGGGCTAAATCCTTTATGCAGAATTCGGTAATCCAGTACCCATATGGTAGATCAGAACCAAATCCAGAAGTAAGAACGAAACACATCTTGACTTCGTCTTACTTCAGCGACTACTCATGGCGTCGCACGCCTACAGTCAGCACGAACCTCCAACAAGGAAAGCCCCAAGCGCCGTGATTGGCCGAAGAAGGAGAGAGGAGAGGGAAAGACTCGCTCTCAATGTAACACCGCAACTTAGGGCAAGAGATCGTACAAGAGGCAAGTTTAAGAATTTCAGAAGAAAACCTTAAAGCAAAATAAGAGCATAGCCACAATGAGGAAGATGATACCAAATAAATAATGTGAGCAAGCAAAATATAAGTCGTAAATAATTTCCGAATGATACCAATTTCTGCAGCACGAATGCCGTTTCATAAATATGATTGTCAACAACGTGACAACATGCATGAAGTGTTAACGTAGGAATTGCCTGTGTGCGATGTATTTATAACTGTACCGGGCGGTACACCTCCACTCCGCTAATTTAAAATGTGCGCCTGTTGAAACTCCTCTGCTGGAGGAAGTCTGAACCTTATTGACAGTATTAATTTTCTACCGTCTCAGAAGATGTCACCACGTGGAAAATTTTGAGTTTTTGAACTGTGTCATTTTTGATGTGTTTTTGTTTCGCTTGAAGTAAGAAGTGTGAACTTTCTCTTCTAGAGGACACTACTGAAGATCTACAATAGTGCAACCTAGTGCGGAGTCAAAGAACTATTTTTTTGGAGAAAATTTAATTTCAAGAGTTTGTTCTTTGTTAAATTTCTTTCTATCATTGTTTAAGTTGGCAATATTTACCCCTTTCTTCCCCTTGTTATGAATGTATCCAATCCCGAATTTCTTAAATTAATTTCTATCCAATCAGATGTATCTTCCCCCAACTTTAATCTGTTGCGGGGTCCTATCCAATAAAGAGTTTGTGGGAGGGTGTTTTCTTTCCCCTAACGCCTAGAAACTTCCGCGAGAGTATTTAAACTGCTGATTTTTGGGTCTCTAGGCCACTTCTGTTCCATTTTTCAGTGTGTTAAGTACATAGCAGGGGGCGGGAAGCGCCTCTTTCTTCTCCAGCCGTTCAACACAAGGTAATGGCCGATTAATAACTTCTTTCTTTACTAGCTCAGCAGTTTAACCTTCGGGGCGGGTTCTAAGCGTTCAGCCATGTAACCTTTTCCTAAAATGTAACTACTCCTTTCATATATTCTCTTTTAAAACGACATATTGGGATAGAGAGTGCTAACCCTCTCGAGCTCCCACTCACATTGTCTTGAGGTGAACTTATTTTCTCAACCTATTTTTCGTTAATGTAAAACAAATTGTTCTTTTCTTAAGTCACCTCTTTAGCATGGGATTAGCCCTTGTATTAACGGCCTAGTGCCAAGTAGGTCTTAATCAAAGTGTATTAGGAGTGCAAGTTCGCCTCCTCTCAAATTGTTATTTTCGAGGTCATTTAATTAACCTGCTTTTCTTTTAATAGACCTCAGTAGATTGGGTATTTTACCCCTGTGTTTATGTCCGTTGAGGACAACTTGAAGGTGGAGTTTGGTGTGGCCTGGGAGAGGCTTAAATTTTGAGAGCGAGTGGCTCTTTTGAAAATTCTGGGTTGTATGCCTCATGGAGGTTTTTCAGTGTAATTTGGAGCAAGGGCTCCTAGGTATGAATGGGGTTTTCTCCCCCTCTGTTAAAACTTGTGTTTGAGGTAAAACTGAGCTGATTGCCCAAGCATTGTGAAGTCAGGGCGCGAAGCCCAAATTCTGTAAATATTGTAACTAACCCCTTTTGAATTGCTACTTTGTACCTGCCATGCTTGTTATTTCTTTGTTTTCGAAAAGAAAATATAACCTTGTTAATTTTTAAATTAATTTTACATTGCCCTATAATTTCGTAGCTTGAAACCCATTCACACCCGCACCTTCTTTCACCTCTACCTACCACGGAAAAATCCGTAACAATAACAATTATGTGGCAGTCCATAGAGTTGAGTACGTTTATTACGAAATATTGTATAATAATATGTACACAAAAGGAGTTAACATATTCCTTTTTGAGTTATAATTAAGCATTGCATCTGAGTTTGATAAGCAACACATTTCGTGGTGAATTACTGAACGATCACCTAATTTAACAACAAGCATAAACGTTTGAATATTTATAATGTTACTGACGAACCAGTTTCTGAATCAATATCATTAAGTGATTAGTACTAATTGTAAAATATTTCCTACGCATTCCCTATACCTTTCAAAAACAAGGAACACGGTATCTTATTTTGCAATAAACACATACCGTAAATAAACTGTTCACGGGCCCTTAATTAAGAGTGCACAACCTGGAAACGCCACAATAATGAATATACTGTTTTTAATCATTTATTTGAACGTAAAATTCCGAATTTACAGTCCCATTCAAAAACAAATATTAATGGTCATCTGGCCCCTAGGCAAGACTGACCTTGCCCCTAAGTACACTAGTGTCCAAAAGTTAAGCATAATCACTGAACGAGGCTATGCCGCCTGATAGGAATGTCAGAAGGATGGCTGAACAAACGGAAGCTGACTCACACACCATATATCTCACAACTTGTCCAAGAAAACAGGATCAGAAAGGTTCTGATAGCTAAGGTACACCTTTGACCACAACTAACAAAACTTGGCAATGTCTTCCACAACCAAATATGCTGTTAATAGGGTATATGGTTACCCCTAACGGCCACACACGCTTCGCAGCGACGCGGCATGCTCTCTATCAAATGGTCCAAGAGCTCTTGTGGCAGTCAATCCCATTCCTCCGAAAGGGCAATGCGAAGGTCTTGGAGGGTCCTGGGTGGAGGCTGGCGGAATGCAATTCGCCTCCCCAATGCATCCCAGGCATGTTCTATAGGATTCAGATCCGCAGATCTCGCTGTCCAGTCCATGCGATGAATATCTTTCCCAGCCAGAAATTCATCCACCAGAGCAGCGCGGTGCGATCGGGCATTATCGTCCATTAAGAGGAAGTCTGAACCAACCGCACTTCTGAATATTCGAACATGTGGTTTCAGTACCTCATCCCTGTACCTCTGAGCGTTAACAGTGTTCCTCGGACCAACCATGAAGGTGTGCAGGTCCGTACGGCCATTCAACATGATGCCGCCCCACACCATGACGCCACCACCATCCTACTGGTCCGGTTCCACGATGTTTCTGTGGTTGTATCGGCTACCCGGTTCTCTCCAGATTAATGTGCGACGGGAATCGTTCGGCAAACTGAAGCGGGATCATCTGTAAAGAGCACATGCCTCCATTAATTCATGATCCAGTTTCGATGTTGACGGCTCCACAGTAAATGGGCCCGTCTCTGTGCTGGAGTGAGCGGGACGCACACCGCTGGACGTCGGACAAACAGCCTTGCTGTTCTGAGCCTCAGGTACACAGTTTGCCGGGAAACGGTAACCCCAGTGACGGCTGCAAGCTCCGCCGACAATTGTCTTGCAGGTGCATTCCGATTTCGTCGGGCGGTTAAGGCCAGATATCGGTCCTGCTGTGGGGTGGTTACCCTTGGTCGACCTGGTACTGGCCTACGACTAACATCTCCTGTGTCTCGAAATCGTCTCCAAGCTTCGAAATGACACTCTGTGGCACATTCAAGGATACGGCGACTTCGGTCTGTGCCTGGCCTGCTTCCAAGCGGCCGAGTATTCTACCCTGCAAAACGGGGTCCAAATGGCGTCACCGAGCTCGATAGCTGCAGTCGCTTAAGTGCGGCCAGTATCCAGTATTCGGGAGATAGTAGGTTCGTACCCCACTGTCGGCAGCCCTGAAAATGGTTTTCCGTGGTTTCCCATTTTCACACCAAGCAAATGCTGGGGCTGTACCTTAATTGAGGCCACGGCCGTTTCCTTCCCACCCCTAGCCCTTTCCTGTCCCATCGTCGCCGTAAGACCTATCTGTGTCGGTGCGACGTAAAACAACTAGCAAACAAAAAAAGAAACCAAATGGCGTCGTTGTGCCATTATGTTGTCACGTTCACCAAGAGGCTGCACACCGCACACTATAACAGGGCAAACACGACTGAGGGAATATGGGGCGCAGGCACTGGCTGTGTTTACCTTGCGGTTACGCCGTTAGTCAAAGCAGGGAAAACTTATTTTCTGTACAGAGCGAACACGTAAAGTTGGTAGGTGCATATGTCGTGCGAGTTGCGGTCTATTTCCTGTTGCCCTGCTTACTCGTAACGTATGCTTAACTGTTGAACACTAGTGTAGTTAAACTAGCGCCGCGTAGTAAAGGAACACATTAACCACCACTTATCGACACACTACTTCAATTTCTATTCGTCCTGGTGTCAATGTGGAATGCGACACAACTCACAGCACTGCCGACTTAACGCGTCACTCTACTACAGTCTGTCTCACAATGTTTGAGAGACGGAGCACACAACATTTTCGAGGTTTGGTTTTAGTTACGCACTGTCTATATGAACAACTGTACGAAAGTTAACGTTGCTCAACTTACATAGTTCAGAAGAAATGTAACAAGCCTAACATATGATGCTCTTGCCTATTATTAGCAATATAATTTGAGTATCCCTTATTCTTCCCATATGCAAATACAAATATGTTACATCTCCCAGACACAGGGAGGCAAGTCACTTGATGGAAGAGATTGCGGGAAACGATTATACGTTTCGCAAACATGTTCCTTAAGCCCAGCAGCTCAGTGACTGCTGATCCAAAGCACGTGTCCACTTTGCTTGCTTGTTCTAGGTTTAGTGTGAATAAAAATAATACACAACGTGTATCAAGTATACTGTTTAATTAGTCGGAAGTTCAAACGTCCGTCCAGTATATGTGCGTGCCAGAAAGTGCCGTAATTTGAAACCATATTGTGTGAACCGTGATTAAACATACTGTAAAAAAGGAAAACCATTAACGAGTGGCGAGAAGACGTGTGTGTTAAATGTGTTTTCCAAATTTCGTGAAGAAAATCCTTGGAAGTACTCTGGATGAAGTAACACGTGCAGTGGCCGATGTAACTGGTATTTCTAAGGCAAGTATTTACCGTGCTAGGAAAGAACTTAAGGTTTATAGGAAACGGGTTACTCCTAAGAAAACGCGTAAAGTGCCAAAGCTAAATAAAAAATACGACAGATTTACAAAAGACGCTATCCGTAAAAAAATGTATGACCTCCTTTTAAGAAATGAAATACCAACTCTGAACAAAATATTACCTTCAGTTAATAGTGACGATTTGACTTTTCTCGTGCAACTCTTCACAGACTTTTAAAAATTATGAACTTCACTTATGTATCTCGAACTCGCCAGTGTGCGCTTACTGAAAAGGATAAATTAGTGCTGTGGAGAAGAAAGTATTTGCGTCAGATTAAGATATTTCGTGAAGAAGGCAGACCTATGTATTTCCTTGATGAAACTTCTGTAAATGCAGAGCACACTACTACGAAAATTTGGAAAGATTAAACTACAAAATCTAGCAAATATAGATTTGTTAGGGGATTATCGAATGGGTTGAAATCCCCCTCCGGGCAAGGGTAAACGGCTAATTGTTTTCCACATGGGAAATGAAAACGGCTTTGTGGAAGGGGGATTGTTGTTGTTCGAATTAATCATGAGGAAATGAGAAATGGTTTGTTGAAATTCTTCCCCGCCTAGAAAGTAATGCTGTGATTGTTTTAGACAATGCTCCCTGTCACTCTATTAAAGTCGAGAGAATTTCTAACAAGTTTTGGATGGTGATTTGGTGGGGATTTTTGTTTTAAGAGGAAGTACAACTAGGCAACCATCCTCTCTGAACAAATTAGTGGAAAAGAAATTGAAAATAAAAGAAAATTATTTATTTAACGAAGGAATTTGGAAACGCAGTACAAAATAAAACAAAGTATTGTTGAATTAGGCCGAAAAATTACTAACGAATCAAAGGGGAACGTGCGTTCCCTGAGAAACAGTGCACTTGTAATTTAAATACCCTTGATTAATCCACTGTCGCACATAAAGCGGACGACGAGATGGGCAGTAGTCGCGTCATCGGCTAGTATGCGTTCGAGTGTTTCCTGTAGGCCAAGGCTCCGTCTTAGGCCAGAGAGATCGGCGCACTCTGTGAGAATGTGCGCCACGGTGAAATCGGCACCACAAGAACACACTGGTTGATCTTCCCTTTTAGGAGATAAGAGTGTGTAGATCGTAAATGACCTATCCTCAACCTACACAATAGGCTACTATTGCCTCTCTCCGTGAAGGCCGGAAGGAGGACTGCCACACGGTGGTTGTCTTCTTAATTGCTCTCAGCTTGTTGGGAGTTCGGATAGCTAGCCACTCCGATTCCCAGGACGGCAAGATCTTTCGACGTAGCTGAGAACAGATATCTTTAGCAGACGCATTGATATGTCTAGGAGGTAAAAGTACCTCTTCCTTTGCAGCTTGCTCTGCAGGTTCGTTTCCCGCAATCCCAACGTGGCTTGGAAGCCACGAGAAAGTGATTCTGATGCCAGCATCACTTAACTTGGCTAGAAGGTCATGAATCTCCTACACCAGGGGGTGTTGCGAGAAACAGGTTTCAATAGACTTCAGAGAGCTTAACGAGTAGGTACACAATAAGAATGTGGCTTCTTTCGTCACCCAGTGCAAACTGCAGAGCTTCTCAGATGGAGTAAAGCTCCGCAGTATACACGCTACATATACTAGGAAGCGAGATCTTCGTGCTCATATCATCGTTGACGATGGAGCAACCAACATTATCTCCGATTTTAGAACCATCTGTGAAAATATGTCTCGCGCCCGGATATTGGTGAACGAAATCGTGGAAATATCTCCGATAAACGGAGGAATCCGTGTTCACCTTGGGTCCACGGGGTAGATCTAGACGTATTTCCGGTCGTCGAACTAACCACGGAGGTACCACGCTAAGAGTGTTCAAGACAACCACCAATATCTATAAGTAAATCACGACCGAAGTTATCAATTCGAAACCCGACCGGCCCTGTGGAATTCGGCCGGTCTTGGTACCTCTGGTGGTACTGGGTACTAAAGATGCATTGATAGCTTGGATGTAGCGGCATTTCACGGAAAATATAAACATACAGAACTGGGTAGACACGCAGGGAATTTGCTATGATCCGCAGTGAATTAAAGTTGAACTACTGGCACTAATACCACAACACATTCTTGATGCTTGTAACGAGTACCGAGTTAAAAGGGCCGCATCGGAGTCGGGACGACACGTATTAAGATTACCTCCGTATCATTGCTCCTTAAACACAATAGAACTTGTAAGGAGCTAGGTTAAGGGATAAATGGCTCGAAATAATGTCAATTTCACCATCAAGGACTTGATACTGTCACTGCTGACCGCTGGAAATCCTGTATCAACACGTTATCGATGAGGAGGAAGCTAATACGTAGAAGCTGGACTTGATACTGTCACTGCTGACCACTGGAAATCTTGTATCAACACGTTATCGATGAGGAGAAAGCTAATACGTAGAAGCTGGACTTGATAATGTCACTGCTGACCACTGGAAATCCCGTATCAACACGTTATCGATGAGGAGAAAGCTAATACGTAGAAGCTGGACTTGATACTGTCACTGCTGACCGCTGGAAATCCTGTATCAACACGTTATCGATGAGGAGGAAGCTAATACGTAGAAGCTGGACTTGATACTGTCACTGCTGACCGCTGGAAATCCTGTATCAACACGTTATCGATGAGGAGAAAGCTAATACGTAGAAGCTGGACTTGATACTGTCACTGCTGACCGCTGGAAATCCTGTATCAACACGTTATCGATGAGGAGGAAGCTAATACGTAGAAGCTGTACTTGATACTGTCACTGCTGACCGCTGGAAATCCTGTATCAACACGTTATCGATGAGGAGGAAGCTAATACGTAGAAGCTGGACTTGATACTGTCACTGCTGACCGCTGGAAATCCTGCATCAACACGTTATCGATGAGGAGAAAGCTAATACGTAGAAGCTGGACTTGATACTGTCACTGCTGACCACTGGAAATCCTGCATCAACACGTTATCGATGAGGAGAAAGCTAATACGTAGAAGCTGGACTTGATACTGTCACTGCTGACCACTGGAAATCCTGTATCAACACGTTATCGATGAGGAGTAAGCTAATACGTAGAAGCTGGACTTGATACTGTCACTGATGACCGCTGGAAATGCTGTATCAACACGTTATCGATGAAGAAGGAAGCTAATACGTAGAAGCTGGACTTGATACTGTCACTGCTGACCACTGGAAATCCTGTATCAACTCGTTATCGATGAAGAAGGAAGCTAATACGTAGAAGCTGGATGGCATTGCGGAGGAACAGTTTGTTATCAACTTGGCCGATGACACGGATACCGATGACAACACCGACATGGAAGGAATAGAACAACTGCAGGACAGGAGTAAACTGTGAGTCTTATTGCTACCCATTAATGCATGATCAATATTATTTTGTGGATTTATTGTTGTATGTTTCTGTTTAAACAGACAGCTGTTATTTTAATGAGTTTGTATATCTAATAGGGGTGCATTTTGGCTGGCGCGATATGTATATGACTAAACGTTAGGTCGTCCTTACCTTCAGTCTCTCTACTACAAAACTCAGAGCGGAAAATCGAATTGTCGTATCTCCTCTGTGATTTAAAAACCTTAATAATGAGTATTTTTGTTCAAGCGAAATAGTCTAATGAACGAAAGATATTTCTTTGGAACAGGTAGTATTTCAGAATACACGTGTTTGCGGTTGTTTCTTCGACTTTCAAACATGGTGAGACAGGCTGTAGTTAGCTCAGCGTAGATTAAGTTGGCCGTGATCGGAGCACCGCCGTCTCGATCCTCCTAGAAGAGGTTCTTAGTTCGAAGTCATGGCGATAGATGGAGAGCTGTGAAGAGCTGTGCACATCATGGAGAAGATGATACAATCACTTCGCTGAAACTCGTTATCGTGTGAGGCTCGTTGTAATAAGATATGTGTGGCGACAATTTCAGCTATTGAAATGTTACTTTTTCAATATCACTGTGAAAGATAGATAGAGATAGAGACTGGATATATGAATTATCTAGACTCACACGTAGCGCTGGTGCTCAGTAAAGAATAACGTCTCTCGCATCCGCCATGTTGCGGGCAGAAGGAAAGGAATTACTCTTTAGAAGGTGGTACATGCGTGTATTGGGTATTACTTATTTTTAATGTCCTTATTTTTTAGGATAATGAAAATGAATATCCACAACCTGTTTCCAGTCATTCGAACGGATCAGGAATAGAATTAATGAAGTTCCCATCCAGCAGCGAAGATAGGAATTGTGCCGGCTGTCGAAGCCTGTCGCACTTCTCTGGGGCAAAGAAATGACAAATGAAATGAAATTATTTTGAAGAGAGTTGCTGGAATGAAAGATGACAGGAAAAACCGGAGTACCCGGAGAAAAACTTGCCCCACCTCCGCTTTGTCCAGCACAAATCTCACATGGAGTGACCGGGATTTGAACCACGAAACCAAGCGGTGAGAGGCCGACGCGCTGTCGTCTGAGCCACGGAGGTTCGTTTCCTTTTAGGATAAATAATATGTATTCTTACTTGTGAAGAGAATCTATTTCAAATAGTGGTTTGCGTTAATTAAATTTGCTATGGTGACGTCTTGTGCTGATTATAACAATTCCAATTAAATCTATTTACGACCGAGTTGGAAGAAAGAAGAGTTGTATAAGGAAAGAGGACAGAAGAGACGAATTTAAGACGTCTGACACAAATAAATAGAATCATTGCTTGACTCAACAAGAACCTCGAAGTCACCACTCCAAGTTAAGTCACTTTTTTCTTCAAATGCTTTGGAATTGAGCGCAAAAATTCAGTTCACAAATTCAATTATTGTAAAGAAAGGAGCCTATTATGCAAATTATTATTTTGTAATAGAAGCAGTAACATCTTAATTATCTTAAAAATAGACGGTGGAAAGAACTAGGAAAAGAAACGTTGCCTCATTGCTATTTAAACATCCCACCATTTCACTTCTTACTCTCCGCGACTTCAGCAGCTAATTTGGAAATGATTAAAAGAACTAAGGTTTCCAAGTCGGTATCTTAATTCGTTCAAAAGGAAACATGCAATATTATAATTCAGTCCTATTCAAACTGTGCGGCGTGTTATGTCGTAACAAAATACCCTGAAGTTATTTTCGACTTCCATGTCCCTAATCCAAGATATAAGTGAAGTAGAGCGCAAAGGTAACGGTTTCAAGAATTTGGTGGTGAATGTCTTTTGAACAGTTCTTTTTAAACTAATTTTGTTGTAATTAAAATGGTTAAAAATAATAATTGTTACACATAATATGAAGAAGCACTATATGATAATAATGATATCGAAAGAAGGATGTCATTTTTGCTTCGGAAAAGTAACGGAGGTCTGCGTACTCCATCTTCTTGCACGGTATCAATATGCAGACTTTGTGAGAAGTCAGTAAGGATGCTATTGAAGAGGATAATGGCATTCCTCTTAAAACAAAATCACTGTATCAAGCCAAGGAAATGGTACTTTTGAAATATATGTAAATAACTATTATTATTATTATTATTATTATTATTATTATTATTATTATTATTATTATTATATAATTATTCTTATTATTCTTATTATTATTATTATATAATTATTCTTATTCTTATTCTTATTCTTATTATTATTATTATTATTATTATATAATTATTATTAATAATAATCATAATAATAATAATAATAATAATCATAATAATAATAATAATAATAATAATAATAATAATAATAATAATAATAATAATAATAATAATAATAATAATAATAATAATAAACATATGATTAAAATAACCAAATATGAATAAAGCAAAATACATAATCACCTCACGCTTTGGCGTCAATTGTAATTTAATTAAACATAAATTAATAGCAATAATAATAATTAACAACCATTGCACTGCGTTGAGCGCCATTTGTAATACGACTAAAATAAATGAATACATATTGAAATAAAATTAATTGAATTGCAATCAATTAATCGAAATGCTCGTAGTATGGGCGCCTGAGTTCACCAGAATGGACCACTCAAATTTTAATAAAGCATGATAATTCTCTCTCCTAGGGCATGTGCATAAATCTGCGTACTGGTTCATCTGTTTCAGGCCTTGCCTAACCTTCTGAATACGACTACATAGGTAGGAACTGCACTTAGGTTCATCAATAACTCCACTGATTCTAAAATAACTAACTATATTTTGATTAATATCCGTGCATGAGGACCTAATCAACACACCAAAATATATATAAAATACATTCACAAAATACTGCTGGAAGACTTCATATTTACAACAACAACAACAAGACAGTGAGAAACCAAACGCGAGGAGCAAGCTAACATTTGTAGTCAGACCGTTGAACATTAATTACAAACCACATATATGTAGATAAATACACTTCACTGTCTCTGTGCATCGATAAAACTTGCATATTCTCACAATTGGCACTTGTTATATCACACAGATACTGTACCATTATAATACTGTGTTCACTGACTCTAACACTTGGTTTAAAGATACCTTCACTCGAGCACACACGCTTGTTCTTGCAGACCATCAATTACGGAAAGTCTGAAATACGGCACCTCATAGCTCTCACCAACATGTAAGATACCAAGCGGCCACACGTGATAAAATACCAAGTGCCTAGGCACTCCACAGATCGTAAGTCAGCACCACACATTACATTACACAAAATTTCACGTTAACCACGTTTAACAAAAGTTTTATGGCAAGTCATGCTTCACCAAAGTTTGAAGTCAAGTCCTCTCAGCCGTTTTCTCACATGCCTATATAAGACTCAGCTTCCCCTTACTCTCATATGATACGTCTAGATTGGTCCTGGCCATCCAATCACGAGTGAAAGATCCTTTTGCCATACCAAGACCACGCCACAAACCTTTTCCGGGTCCCAAGACTATAACAACAAGACCACCTCATCGGACTCTGGACTATCCGCACGACTCGCGCAACTTTCCGAGTTGTAAATAGCACTGTTTTCCCATCCGCTTGAACAAAACAAATTATTCATGTCACATATGAAGACCTTCCAGCTATAAATATTAAGAATAAATATACAAATGAAATAATAATAATAATAATAATAATAATAATAATAATAATAATACGAATAATGACAATAATATACACTGACTGACAGAGCAAATGCAACACCAAGAAGGAGTGGTTCGAAAGGGATGAAAGTTGGGGAAAAAACAGAGACGGCACGGACGAATAATTGATGTTTATTTCAAACCGATATGCAGGTTACACAATGCGCACGGCATCGACTCAGTAGGATGTAGGACCACCGCGAGCGGCGATGCACGCAGAAACACGTCGAGGTACAGAGTCAATAAGAGTGCGGATGGTGTCCTGAGGGATGGTTCTCCATTCTCTGTCAACCATTTGCACACAGTTGATCGTCCGTACGAGGCTGGGGCAGAATTTGCAAACGGCGTCCAATGAGATCCCACACGTGTTCGATTGGTGAGAGATCCGGAGAGTACGCTGGCCACGGAAGCATCTGTACACCTCGTAGAGCCTGTTGGGAGATCCGAGCAGTGTGTGGGCGGGCATTATCCTGCTGAAACAGAGCATTGAGCAGCCCCTGAAGGTACGGGAGTGCCACCGGCCGCAGCACATGCTGCACGTAGCGGTGGGCATTTAACGTGCCTTGAATACGCACTACAGGTGACGCGGAATCATACGCAATAGCGCCCCAAACCATGATGCCGCGTTGTCTAGCGGTAGGGCGCTCCACAGTTACTGCCGGATTTGACCTTTCTCCACGCCGACGCCACATTCGTCTGCGGTGACTATCACTGACAGAACAGAAGCGTGACTCATCGGAGAACACGACGTTCCGCCATTCCCTCATCCAAGTCGCTCTAGCCCGGCACCATGCCAGGCGTGCACGTCTATGCTGTGGAGTCAATGGTAGTCTTCTGAGCGGACAGCGGACGCCGGGAGTGCAGGCCTCCTTCAACCAATCGACGGGAAATTGTTCTGGTCGATATTGGAACAGCCAGGGTGTCTTGCACATGCTGAAGAATGGCGGTTGACGTGGCGTGCGGGGCTGCCACCGCTTGGCGGCGGATGCGCCGATCCTCGCCTGCTGACGTCACTCGGGCTGCGCCTGGACCCCTCGCACGTGCCACATGTCCCTGCGCCAACCATCTTCGCCACAGGCGCTGCACCGTGGACACATCCCTATGGGTATCGGCTGCGATTTGACGAAGCGACCAACCTGCCCTTCTCAGCCCGATCACCATACCCCTCGTAAAGTCGTCTGTCTGCTGGAAATGCCTCCGTTGACGGCGGCCTGGCATTCTTAGCTATACACGTGTCCTGTGGCACACGACAACACGTTCTACAATGACTGTCGGCTGAGAAATCACGGTACGAAGTGGGCCATTCGCCAACGCCGTGTCCCATTTATCGTTCGCTACGTGCGCAGCACAGCGGCGCATTTCACATCATGAGCATACCTCAGTGACGTCAGTCTACCCTGCAATTGGCATAAAGTTCTGACCAGTCCTTCTTGGTGTTGCATTTGCTCTGTCAGTCAGTGTATCTTACTTCAGAATACAGTGCGAGGGTGTGATATATGTACTATCACACTTTTACAACTCAGAAGTTATATTCCACAAATTGCATGCCTATGCCCTCGAAAAATGAATTCCACGAAAATCATATACTAAAGGGTACTTTTACAACTCAGAAGTTAAATTCCACAAATTGCACGCCTATGCCCTCGGAAATGAATTCCCAGAAAATCGCATAATAAAGTTTGTACGCTTAGTAGTACATTAAGTTCATATGCCTTCACACCATAAAAGCATTGCTTAAGGAAGGGATTAAGCAACATTTAAGCAGCTCCATCGTACTTATGAATCAATACTTCTGCTAGCCTATATAGGCTACCTTGTCAAATTTGAATTGTTTTATAGTATTTGACCATGTTGTAAATTAAACATGCGTACTTCAGTAAGACGTAAATTTCACTGTATCGGCACTGTAGTTTTATATAAGCATTTCAGTATGTCTTGAAAACTCTTGCCGATGTTTTCTTTTAAGTAAATGTTTTATTTCACATTCTTCAGCGATTTAGCTTCGTCTTCTCTGCGACCACAGTATGACAGCGCATACCCTACATGTTTCTATTTGTGACGCTTTCTTTCTTCTACATAGCCAGTAGTGCAGGGACTTCGTTGTCACCAACATATTCTTTCAGTTCCAACTACGACTCCTTTATACCTGGACCTCTAATGTTAACAGAAACAACAGAAATCAGATCAAGAGCGCCAAAATATCTAGTGCAGATTTAAACTAGGATCACAATATCTTATTAGCCTCCTTACACCTTCGGTTGAAGAAATATCGATTTAGAAGAAAGAATGTTCATGTTTAAACTCGAAAGTTCCTCTATCAAACTATGAAAGCTGAAATCTAGTCAGCGTTAACTAGGAAACTTAAAAGAATTATATAGGACTCTACCGATGCTGAAGCTATATGACAACAGGGTAAAGAAGCAACTAATGCAGTATCACAATAAAAATTTAAGAGTACCTTCTGAAAGCAGGGTAAACGAGGAGTAAATGGCGGATGATATTTTACAGATGATAGATGTACGGAGAAGCCACAAGATCAAGAACGCCTTGAAATATATGAAATGACTGACGAAAATACGGACAAAGGTAAGAGCCGCAAAAGAGGAACCGCTTTCTCGAGTATTCAACGAAATAGAAGACCTCGACAGAAAACATTACACCTTCAACATGTTCAAAATTGTGAAGCAAGCAGCTGGACTGTACAGGAATAGGCACGGTACCGGCATAATCATGGATAATAATGGCAAAATCCTGGTAAGCACCAACGAGAAACTAAGAGAATAAGAAGAGTACGTTGAATAGATTTTTTCTCTGACAACTCTGGTTCCATGGATGACGATCGTATGGATATCATTAGGAGCGAAGTGGAGTATTCCTTGAATTCATCTAAAGCTACTGGGATAGATTACATATACGTGTAAGTGGTCAAGTTGCTTAAGGAGGAACAATGCCTCACGCTGTTAGTTGACCGTTATAATAACATAACACACAAATGTAATGTAACAAAAACTTTCCAGTCTGTCAGACACACTGCAATTACAATATAAATTATAACACTAGAAATATATCTGTAAAAATACACACTATTATACCAAAGAATGCCATGTCTCGTGCAACAAGAATATGCTGAGATTCTATCGAATCACTTAAAACATGCTTATGTATGTACAGTATTATCTGCGTTGCGTAAGCTTGTCAATGATAGAGCGTTTAGTGATACCATGAACCAGTAATGACAAAAAGTAAGTTTACAAGTATTGATATAATGAAAAACTTACTTACTTATCTAGACTGCCTATGCTAAGTCCGTTGTCACCAAATACTGTACTATTTCAGGACTCTGGTCGTGGAAAGTTTTGGATAAAGCACACTGCTCGCGGAGAGGGTGGGGGGGAAGCATGGGAGACTACATGCCTTATGGGCTTTTACTTCTATTGGTGTTACCCATTTTAGTTCTACATGTATATAAAAATTATAATGAATTCCTATCAAAATGTATAATTTTTCTTATGAAACAAGCATTGGTTGTGCCATACAATACCAAGGAAGACGTAAAAACATTTTGATATATTTGAGTTTATCCTTTTAAATATCGTATATGCGGTTCAGTACACGGAACAGCCGGCCATGCTTGTCGCATTGCGCGCCACATTTCAGCGTGTAGTGCGGAAGTGTGTACAGTAGTCAACACGTGTAATAACTCAGCTTAACCACTGCGAATCATCATTGGTGAGGTCAGTGCGGCATGTTTCCCTTTTTGTGTGTGTCACTCATTACAGTGATTGGTTATGTAAGGGAGATATTCGGCAGAGTGAAGTGATCGTCTTCCTGGGGCGCATAATGTTTTGTTATAAATACAGTATATTGTGTTTCATTTTTCGTGTATTGCATTGCTTTTTGTTGTGTGTATCGTGTATTATCTTTTTTCTGTTTAGTATTTTATATAATCAATCAGCGAGTAATACACTTAAATTATAGCTGAACATGTGAAAAGGAGAAGTAGTGAAGTTGTCAGGAGAAAGGAATGGCAAATGGTGCTTAATTCATTTTCATATTTGGAAACAAAGCATCCAGGACGAAGTGTAAACTGGGTAGTAGATAAAGCCGCAAAGTTTTTAGGAATTTCGAGGTCTTCTGTCTTCAAAATAAGGAAGGAAGCCAGCGAAGGGCCATTCCAGAGTCCCAGCAAGAAGCGGGAAAGGAACGCAGTAATTCCAGACTCATTAAATACGATGATTTTGTCAGAAGTGGAATACGGCGCACTGTTCATGAATTCTATTTTAGAGATGAACCGCCAACTCTGAACACAATCCTCACTTTCGTAAACAGCAACCCCGAAATACCTGATTTTAAGAAATCATGCGAATAGGTCATTCAGCGTTCTGTATTTTATGTTGCGGAAGAATATTTAAGTTATCATATTTTGTGATAAACATGAAGCCCTTGCATCTGTTGTCACTTACGAGTATATTTATCTGAAATGAGCTGAAGGATACATCACCGAGATAGAGATATCTCGCCGTCAGCTTCCTGTGTTGAAACCACAGAGTATTTGCCTTAATAATGAAATGTTTCTGGGGGCTAATAGACTCAGCACTGCGCCTCCTTAAAGCAACAACGATAATGAAACTTTCTCAGATATAAGAAACAAGACAATCATTTCGGTTTCTGGGCATGCATGTTATTATTATTATTATTAGTATTATTATTATTAGTATTATTATTATTATTATTATTATTATTATTATTATTATTATTATTATTATTATTATTATTTAGTTTGCATCCCTGCATGTTCAAACTCTTACTCTATTTCGAATGATACAGTCAGTGGCTATTATCCTTAGAAACGTTATGGCAAAACGAAATGTCATGACTGTAATTTCATTAATTCATTAATGACTGGAGATAATCTGGCATTTACAACAGCTGTACCAAGCGATGTATAATTTTATGTCATCACTGTATTTCACAAGCAGTGTCCGAGCCTCGGTGAGTGAGCGAGTATGGCAACAGTGGAAGGCAGCAGGCCCATAAGGCCTGTAGTCTTTTCTTAACTCTGGATGCTCTATAGATGTTAAACTCGAGTATACTGTACCGTGGAGAGGGGAGGGGGAAGTAGGGTGGAGCGAGTGGAGTGCTGTGGAACCTTCTATCAACTCTTGAGAGGGGAGAGAAGGTTATTAACCTACTTCATGTTAAATGTACTTTTATGTAATATGAATGAATGCAAATTAATTATTTAGGGTGAGTAAAGTAAGGAATTGAAATAGAGACTAAGTATTAAATATTATTATGATAAAAACTAATTTAAGGAGTAAATGTTGTCCAGATGTTATGTGACAGAGCGATGAGGGGGATTTTTTTAAAGTGTGTATTGTCATTTAGGTCAGTTACATTAGCATTTTTGCTATGTAAATTTCGATTGCTTCCTTTATATTCAAAGATTTACTTTTATTTTCGATGTGTAAAATTTTTAGATCTGTGTCGATGTCTGTGAAATGGTGTGAACAGTCGTATATGTGCTCCCTGAAGGCTGAATGCCGATTATATCTGATCGCGTTTTTGTGTTCTTTGCATCTTGTATGGAAATGACGTTTCGTTTGACCTACGGGTATATATGTGGCATTGCAGTTAGGTTCTTGCACTTGAGTTCATATACTCGGGACCTCTGTGACCAAAGGCCGGCACGCTAACCATTTAGCCATGGAGCCGGATTTTAACATGGAAATAAAGCGTTTCCAGAGCAATGTCCACATAACATATTGTATTCTTCTACGTACGAGGAATATGTCCTGTAAGTTTGCCCTGCATTACTGTTACATGTATTCAGTGGATCAATCTCATGGAGTGTAGCGATACTTTTCACCCAGTGGATGAAATCTCTCGAGCTTGCTGGCTCACTACTGACCTTCCAAGTGCGTGAAGCTTGAAAATGTCGGACACAGTTTCCAGGAAATACTGGGGAGCGAGGAATCGAATTAGACCACGGTCTACAAACTCGGAAGATACATTCATCATGACTTTCTTTCTTCCTTAATCTGTTTACCTTCCATGGTTGGTTTTCCCTCGGACTCAGCGAGGGATCCAACCTCTACCGCCTCAAGGGCAGTGTCCTGGAGCGGGAGACTTTGGGTCACGGGAATACAACTGGGAAGAATGACCAGTACCTCACCCAGGCGGCCTCACCTGCTATGCTGAACAGAGGCCTTGTGGATGGATGGGAAAATTGAAAGGGATAGACAAGGAAGAGGAAAATAAGCGGCCGTGGCCTTAAATTACGTACCATTCCGGCATTTGCCTGGAGAAGAAGTGGGCAATCACAGAAAACCACTTCGAGGATGGCTGAGGAGGGTATCGAACCCCCTCCCCATCTTTACTCAGTTGACCTCCTGCGGCTGAGTGGACCCCTTTCCAGCCCTTGTACCGCTTTTAAAATTTCGAACCCAGGCCTCATGGGGTGGCAGCTAATCACGTTAACCATTACACCACAGAGGTGGACTTCATCGTGACACTAGCCGTAAAAGCTGTCGTTTTCATGTAGTGATCAAGCTACTACTTTCTTCTTTCTTTTCTTTTTCTACCGCTTTTTCCCACACCTGTGGGGTCGCGGGTGCGAACTGCGTCGCACATGTGGATTTGGCCCTGTTTTACGGCCAGATGCCCTTCCTAACGCCAACCCTGTATGGAGGGATGTAATCGCTATTGCGTGTTTCTGTGGTGGTTGGTAGTGTAGTATGTTGTCTGAATATGATGAGAAGAGTGTTGGGACGGACACATACACCCAGTCCCCGAGCCAGAAGAATTAATCACAAGCGATTAAAATCCCCGACCCGGCCGGGAATCGAACCCGGGACCCTCAGAACCGAAGGCCAGTACGCTGACCATTCAGCCAACGAGTCGGACTAGTGATCAAGCTACTACTGTGGGTAAAAATAAAGGCAATATATAATTTTTCCACATAACACATTTTTTTCTACGGAAGAAGACTTACACCTATTTAAGCTTTGTACCTCCTCACAATTTTACTATGTCTCTTTCTTTCTAGTGGTGTCGTTGGGAGGTCGACATGGCCAACAATCGGCTTCTTGAAGAGTCTCGCAACTTCTTGGTTCTGATCGAGCTGGAGCCTTTGGACCACAGTAAGATCCCACGACATGTCAAGATGCTTATGGCGACCAGGACGTACTTGGAATGGCCTCGGGACAACAATGAGCGAACGCTTCAGCACGTCCGCAAGAGGCTGACGAAAGCGCTGGGAAAGAGCATCTTCCAGGTCACCCACCGAATTAAAGAGGTCGACGAGGCAGATATTTTATTGTGATCATCGATTCCCATACAAGACTGCAAAAGGAACAAGGCGACACTTAGCAAAAGACCAATTCGTCGTCAATTTATGATAAAAACCAAATGTTACAAAATACTGTCTATCAAAAACATTGTTTATATCAACAAATGGTCCTTGCCTCCTTAAATTTGTCACCTTCTCTGTCAAAACAACGCACTCAGCTTCCCCCGAGACGGCGAGCAACCGGAAAAGGCTCTAGCCACAGTTACAAGCTCATACCTACTTCAAGGGATATATGCACTCAGGTCCAATCTGCCCCCTATTACATCTTCTTTGACTGGAATACTAGCAGATAGGCCATTTCGGAGAGCTGCGCCGCCATTGGCTGGTGCGCGTGACGTCACCCTGAGGATAGTGCTACCGCCAGATTCAAATGTCTTATTTACTGTATGTGCTATAGGTCACAGTTAGCTGAGTGTTTCCTGAGTTAATCTTGTTAGTTATTTTAATTACACTCCACTTAATCATTAAACACAGAATTCATATATCTTTTAAGGACATAACATCCATCATTTGAAATTAATACGGAAACATAGTTCCTCAAATCTATAGCTGAAATGATACACGTACACTCACAGCGGCGATTGCGAAATTGAAAAAAGTTTTATGAAGAAAGTACTCGAACTAATAAGCACATAAATGAGATAAACACTGAATTCAGCACTTTTTAACAGAAAGGACAATTAGAATCCAACTTACTATCGTTAACTATCACAGTTTAAAAAGAAAGAAAAATACGAAAGTTATGTGGCATGTAGGTCACAGGAAATGCAATAATTTAAGAATACTTTGTTATACATCTAGCATAATGAACAGAGGAATAAGTGATATCACTGGCGTAGTACGCATGGTCCGCCGCAGCGTAGCGCTGGCTCCGACCTTGGCTTCAAGTTAGCACCAGCACTTAGGAGACTTTTAAACCCTTGCGACCTGTTTTACATGTTAAAACACCATAAGAGAACCTCTTATGCACTAATAAGTTCGACATTTCCACTTACTTATTGTGCCCAGTTATAGTTTAATAAATCGTCTCCTGTACTAGTCCAGTTTTGTCAGGCACACATGGCAACATAAATTCAAGATGAAATCGTCATCTAAAAGTAGGCCTAAATACAAAATTTTTGGAACCAGTAAGCAAATTACCAACCTAAAATATAATTATTACAATGTATCATATACACATAAGCAGTCACAGATATTAATTAATCTAAGTTCATTAGAGAAAAATAATGTCTTCATATAGTACAATAATTCAGGGACAGCAGTAAGACTGTATACAGGTGTCAACAAATCATGAACTGAGATGATGATGTGATTATGATGATCATCATCACGATGATGATTATATCAACAGTTTCAAATTAATAGTAAATGAAGTTCAACAAGTATCACCATCTCGTGATCTGAAATCAAATTATCAAATCTGTAGGGCAAGTTTGTTCTTGAGGGAACTGACTCCTAAGTAGGCCTATAAGTGCTGATGGAATTCACTTGATAAATAAGAACAATAACATAGTCATTCCATTTTATGAAGCAAAAACAATGCTGTTAGAATAAAGATGATGTTAAAGCATGTAAGAAATTATAGGAAATTGGATGCAAATCAACAGGGCACGAATAAAATACCACACCACAAGGTTATGTAAGCCAATCTTATCTTAAGCGCAGCATAAACTCACCATCATGCAAAAAATTGAAAATGTACAAATGTATAAGAGAATAACATGTGTAAGTAAAGCTGAGAGGTCTTTTAATTCTTACCTTTAGTTCGATACCTTAGAAAATGTCCTGGTAGATTTTGACATTTTCCCTGATCTTAGTTCCTTCCGGAGTTCCTTCATCTTTAAGTACGTAGAAATGACAATTCATGTACGGTAGTGAAAGATCAATTTTGGTACAGTCTCCATGTCATGTTGTTCATTACACCCCAAGCCTGAAGGTTGAATTGTAATGTTCCCCATGTTCTCCAAGCAATCATAATACGGGTCACCCCAGAAACCAGAGGAAGATGAGAGGTGAGCACTTATTGTCTCTTCTGTGTGAAGCAAGACATTAAATAATGCCTCTGAAGGAGGTTTTGTCCCAGTTGAGAACCATAGACCCGAAAGTTTGTAAAGAGGGCAAAATAATTAGTTGTTACTGCTGATGTCTTGATAACATCAACACAGGAAGCAGTCTTTAGAATTCTGAGGGCCTGGTGTACAATATAACCAGCTGAATTGTAAACCAAACATTCTTTTAACACTAACAAGGGCACTGATGGGTGGATTTTCTCCCCGTACTCAAAGACTTTCACAACCACTTTCAAAAACAATCTTTCCCTCTAAACTTCCCAACACTGATGCTTGCATTTGCCTATTTTCCTTCTCGATCTTCTTTGACAGAATTCTGATCTGGTTGACATATGATGTTAAGGAGGGTTCTGTCTTTAGTTCACAATTCCCCCCCCCCCCCTCTCTCTCTTTAATAAAACATGTTTTACTAAAATATAAATAGATTGCAAAATGTGTAAGTGCAAGAAATCAACTATCGTTAAGTAATGAACTATATTCCAACTAAAACTGAAATATATCTGACAATTACAACCCAGGAAATAAAATGCGAATTATACACTAATAACTACAGCCACTCTTGTTAATAATGATATTGGCTTTACGTCCCACTAAGGACATTTTTACGGCTTTGGGAGTCGCCGAGATGCCTAAATTTAGTCCCGCAGGAGTTCTTTTACATGCCAGTAAATCTACTGACACGAAGCTGACGTATTTGAGCACCTTCAAATAGCACCAGACTGAGGCAGGATTGAACCTGCCACGTTGCGGTCAGAAGACCAGCACCTCAACCGTCTGAGCCACTCAGCCTGAACAGTTACTGTTGCGTCACATGAATTGAAAATTTGCCCTCCTGTTTGTCATTGAAGCAAGATGTTGGTAATGGTGTGAGTGGTCTAGTATGGCGTGGAAAAGAAATTTTCTAGCAAGTTGGCCACGCGGTTAGGGTCGCGTAGCGGTGAGTTTGCATTCGGGGGACAGTAGTTTCGAACACCACTGTCGGAAGCCCTGAAGCTGGTTTTCCGCGGTTTCCCATTTTCACACCAGGCAAATGCTGTGGCTATGCCTTAATTAGGGCCACGGTCGCTTCCTTCTAACTCCTAGCCCTTTCCATTCACATCGTCGCTGTAAGACCTATCTGCGTCGGTGTAACGTAAAGCAAATATTGTAAATTTTAAAAATGGAAACGAAATTACCTTTGGGGTAGGAGAGAAAGGGGGAATGGAGTAATCTCCGCAGAGTGGTGCTATCTAACTGGGACATTTGGAACTGTTTCTCGATAGGGGACCTGCTAGACTCGTGCAATTTCCTGAGACCGATACTGGCGAGCATGCTACCTGATACTCTATAGCAGGGCCTCTCGGGGTGCATGCGCCGTGCAGTGCATGGGCTCAAGGTGCAGGAGACAACTTCACTAGGTTGACCAGAGGGCAAAGCCCCACTCCACTTCCCCTACACCTGTCTCACCCGTTCGGCCTGTCTTCGCCTTCTCCACCTTCCCCGCTGATCCTCCCCTCACTGCGAAATGTTTATGTACGGTGAGCGGTGACACTGTTGTATGGGGCAACGTTATCGGTGTTAAAACACTCTTCTTTCAATTTGGTTTGAGCAGACAATTTATCTTCTCTAGCTCTTCCTTTATCTTTGCAAAGATACCAGTTATGCCTGCAACAAGGGACCGGCTGACAGCAGTTTGAGAGCCTTCTTTAAATTACATTAGAAATAGGCCTACTCGCACGCAATCTAGTTTTCGTACCAGTCAAAGCAGGACAAAAATACCTTTCACATATGCATGTGGAACCAAACATAGAAATAATCTTAGCTGCTTCTCGATGCAGCTAAGGAAAATCTTCCTTCGAAAAATTATCGTAGAATTTGAGCAAAGCCTTTGTATTGGAAAATAGATATTTTTGATTAACTTATCACATAATTATTGTCCCACGGATTAAGCATTTGGCTTTATCGTCACGACTGACAAAGAAATACGAAAGTTCCCAGTTCGATTGAAATGGACTTTCGGAAGTCCAGGTTGCTCCATTATTATGTCGTCGTCTTGCGCTTATCTATTTCACTGATAAACAAGCCGTCTATCACCTAACGCTTCGTCGCTCTCAGCACACTAAACCATTCGAGTCAAGCCGAGTTGAGTCGAGTCGGAATGGTGCACAGTGCACGGAGTCTCTGCGCCTCGATATGCACGCGTGAGATTTTGAGTGTTTGAGAGGCCCTGCTCTATAGGCTTAGGCTCGTCCCTACTTAGGTACATTGCGCCCCGCTGTCCGCTAAGAAGTTGTCATAGGAAAGCAAACCCCCTGAGTTTGATTCGAAGCCAGCAGCGTTTATTGGTCCGTTACGAAGCATTAGTACAGCGAACGACCAAAGACGGTTGATTTTACTGTATCATGTTTTCGAATATATGTTAAATTTATTAAACTAAAACACCAGAAGAAGAAAAGACAGCAAATGAAGTGTAAAATTATTGGGAGTTGTGCAACACTGCAACAATACCACGCACCGCCCCTGTAAGAAATTCACCAAGCAGGTTCAATCGGAACTAAGGCAGAGAAAACAACACACCCAGCCAAATAACCAGTATACAAGTCAATTTTCTCCAGAAGAGGTACAAAAAGGTTTGGACACACTCAAATGGTAAAGCTTCAGGACTTGATGGCATATACCCTGAACTTATAAAGAACTGTGGTCCAACAACTAAACGTTGGCTTGCTTCTTTCTTCAGTGATCTTCTGCAATCGGGTCGCCTGTCTGCTCTATTCAAAAAAGCTAAAATTATTGCTATCTTGAAGCCAGGCAAGGATTCCAAATCACCTCAAAGCTATAGACCCATATCTCTACTAAGCGTTACATATAAGCTTCTAGAAAGACTGATCCTCAATAGAATATCTCCTGCAATTGAACACCATATTCCACTTGAGCAAGCTGGTTTCCGGCATGGTCGAGACTGCAGAGATCAGGTTCTTGCTTTGACTTCCTTCCTTGAAGCAGGATTCGAGAGGAAAATGAAAAATCTATCTGTGTTCCTTGATCTCACGGCTGCTTATGACACCCTTTGGAAATAAGGCCTTCTTCTGAAACCCATCAGAACTATACCATGTCTTAAAATTTTCACCCCGATAAAAAAATGCTCAGTAACAGATTTTTCCAAATTCATACAGAACATGTACGTAGCAGATTCCATAAACTTAACAATGGCTTTCCACAGGGATCAGTCTTGTCTCTCATACTCTTCAACTTATACATCTGTGATCTCCCAGAAACTGTATCTCCCAAGTTCATCTATGCAGATATCAACCTCACCATACAAACAACAGACTTCAATAAGGCAGAAGACATTCTGTCCCAAGACCTTGACAAGATGGGTGATTACTTCAAAAAATGGCACCTGAAACCTAGTCCACTAAAGACAGAGGTAGCTACGTTCCACCTAAATAACAGGCTGGCAAAATATCAACCTACGATCAGGTTCGGAAACCACACACTGCAGTGTAATACCAACCCAAAATATCTTGATGTAACTTTAGACAGGTCCTTAACCTATCGACGCCATCTTGAGAAACTGGCTGCTAAGCTTGAAAGCCGTAACAACTTGCTGGGTAGACTACCTGGTACTTTGGTACTTCATAGGGCGCAGAGGCAAGCACACTACGAACAACTGCTCTAGCAATAGTATATTCACCAGCTGAATATTACTCCTCTGTATGGCCCAATAGCTCCCACACTAGTCTGGTTGATGTTCAACTCCACCACACAATGAGAATTATATCTGGTACATTGCGCTCTACTCCTATTCAATGATTACCATTACTGAGCAACATTCAGCCTCCTCACATCAGACGGCAAAGCGCCCCTGTTAGACTATGGACCAGGAAAGCGAAGAACATTTACCTCCCAATACATCAGGATACAGATGAAAATGCCGTAATGAGACTCAAGTCACGGAAAACTGCCTGGAATACAGCAAAGGAATTAGTTAATTCACATTTCAATCCTGATGAAGTATGGAAACACGAATGGTCTCAATCACACCCTCATGGCATTGTCAACATCAGGGATCCAACTACAAAGTTGCCTGGGGTTCAACCTTCCTCGCTCCACCTGGACCACACTCAACGGGATACGCTGCGGAGTAGGAAGAAGTGTTTCTGCTCTGCATCAGTGGGGCTGGAAAGACTCTCCAACTTATGACTGTGGTGCTGAAGTACAAACCATCCTGCACATTCTGAAGGACTGCCCTCTGCGAGCTTTTGCTGGTTCCATCGAGGACATTCACCGAGTGACCCCTGAGGCACTCTCTTGGCTGGAAGAGCTGGACATTCGTCTCTAAGAGACTGAAAGACCCCCACATTAACCTTTCTAATGTGGAGCATGTATATATATGGGTGTGTGTGTGTGAATATATGTATATATATTATGTATATAGAGTCATTTTTGTGCCTGTTAAGAACTTGTGCATAGTCGATTGTCAACTGTAGCATCATACGCTAAATAAATAAAAATAGTAACTACCGTATGCCTTTCTTAGTTCACACGAAATAATAAACACCGTACCGATATATCTCCGTCCTGTCCTTGTCCTGTTCTTCGTCCTGGACCATTTACAGGGAGCAGCAAATACACTATAGAATTTATAGTGTATTTGGTAGCAGTAACAACACTTCTCCATACAGTTCAGCACTTCTCCGTACAGTAAACTGCGAGTCGCAGTGCTAGTGTGTTGATAACGAACAAGATTGTCAAAGTAGCAGTAGACTGGTAGAGAAGAAGCTCCTAAAGCAGGCTGTCACTGCTCCATTTCAAGAATATGTGATGGGTTCCGGTAGGGTGCGAAATCGGAAAAAAATGGTGGGGGGGAGAAGGATCGTAGGGCTTAACTACTAGTGTTTATTTCAAACAGTATATAGGGGTATATAATTCCCTTCTAAGTAAATTACCCCATCCCCCTTAAAAATGTAAATTTAAAATGTTTTTGTTTGAATTCTGTTGTTACAACAAGAATGATGTTCAATGGAAAATTATTCCCGGGTTTCAGATGGACTTGCCAGAATGAAACATGAAAAGTAGATTGCATGTTCGGAGTTGCTACCGCTGCATTGTTGTATTGGTCAAGGTCTGGCAGTAATCCTATTATTTATATCTTATGTGTAGTATTGTTGATGTTTTTTATGAAAATATGCTCAGTAAAATACATTGATTTCAGTAATATATGTGTTATATTTTCCTCATTTTATAACGAAACATTCCCCCCTGGGAAATTTTAATGGGGGGGGGGCCTTTGAGATAAAATCATCGGTGAGGGGAAAACCCTCCCTTCCCCCCGCGATTTCGCACCCTGGGTTCCGGTACAGCTGTATTGACATACCTCTATCTGAGCTACAGTACGGCTTGTATAGTATCGTTGCCTACGTTATACACTCACAAGGTCGTGGAAGAGTCGTTTTGAGAAGCGGCTCAGCGTTGTTCGAGAATTCACCGCTAGATTACATTGTTTAGACCTGTTAAAACGTAGGGTTTTATTAGGCGGGGATACATAATTCATCACCCTTTAATTAAATTAATAGATATGATACACTTATGGTAACAAGAAAACATTAACTTGCAACTTTTAATAAATAACTACCGGTACTTTAATAATAAACGTTAAATACCTCTAAATACTCTGCTCCACAATGAAAATCATAATTTTTGCACTTTCCGACTCAGAGGTTTTGTCATGAAATTCTTCACGAAATCATTGTAATCTGTAACATTTCTTGCATGATTTTCAAATATTGGTTTGAAGAACTTCGTTACAATTATATCAGGGAGTGGCTCCTGATTACATTCCTCACATACAAATGTTTATATGAATTTGGGAACAACGAACAATTTCAATTTCCTAAGTATATTTGCATTTTGTACATATTGCATGGGTCCGCCTCTGTGGTGTAGTGGTTAGCGTGATTAGCTGCCACCCCCGGAGGCCCGGGTTCGATTCCCGGCTCTGCCACGAAATTTGAAAAGTGGTACGAGGGCTGGAACGGGGTCCACTCAGCCTCGGGAGGTCAACTGAGTAGAGGTGGGTTCGATTCCCGCCTCAGCCATCCTCGAAGTGGTTTTCCGTGGTTTCACACTTCACCTCCAGGCGAATGCCGGGATGGTACCTAACTTAAGGCCACGGCCGCTTCCTTCCCTCTTCCTTGCCTATCCCATCCGATCTTCCCATCCCTCCACAAGGCCCCTGTTCAGCATAGCAGGTGAGGCCGCCTGGGCGAGGTACTGGCCATTCTCCCCAGTTGTATCCCAGACCAAGAGTCTGAAGCTCCAGGACACTGCCCTTGAGGCGGTAGAGGTGGGATCCCTCGCTGAGTCCGAGGGAAAAACCGAACCTGGAGGGTAAACAGATGATGATGATGATGACATATTGTATGGCATGCGAAGTGAATTTAAGATTTTTCTAAAGAAAACGAACTTTTTCGATGGATAACGCAATGTGCTTCGGTATTGTGACTAAATTAGACACATCAAAGGACTGTTGGTATTGACTCCCGAAAGTTGCTCTAGACCAGGGTCAAGCCAACTGCGAGTACGTGTGATGTCAGGTAACACGTCACACACTCTGCTCGGGCAGCGAAACGAAGTACTTAGTACTGTAACTGAGAAGTGAAGGCTAGAGGGGCGAGGGGAATTGCAACTTCATTCGTAGAGGGAGGCCCAAGGGCTGCAGGTAGTACAATGCGGTATGTGTAGTACATATTTCTCTCCACATAATTTATTGTAACGTAACTTTGTTATGAATTAACATAAAAGTTATAAAGCAACTTTATTTCTACATATACAAACTAAACTAACTTTTTCCGGTGAATCCTTGGAACTGATATTGAACACAAAATTGCTGTGTTTTACAATATCACCCACTGAAAAAAATAGTGCTAATAGTAACAAACAACACAGTTTTACAACAAAAATAGTACAGAGAGTAATCTGTAAACTCGAAACATACGTTTTATCTCATGATATCGATACTCAGTTGCCACTCGTGGGTTTCTTTGATTTTTGTAGTCTTGTTTCGTTTATTAGTTTTGCAATATTTGGAGTTAATGTTTGAGGAAAGACTAAGTTTAAGAGCACTCTTCAAATCGTGATCTGACAACTGGCTTCAATATTTTGGTTTTGTTGATTTAAAATAGAAAAGATTCGTTCACAGGCATACGTGGAACCTAATATACTCAACATTCCCGCTGCAAACCTATGCAATTGGGGAAACCTTTCTTTTTAATATAATGAGCCCAACTACTCCAGAATTGCGCCCTACCATAGAAGGTGCACCATCTGTTGCTATTGAAACTAGTTTGTTCCATGGCAAAGAAGCATTTTCAACAACACTTACAATGCAGTTGAGAATGTCGATGCCTTTCGTGGTATTCTTCATAGGCACTAAATTCAGTATTTCCTCCCAAATTGTAAAGTTTTTGTCAACCCCTCGTATGAAAACGGCTAGCTGGGCCGTGTCAGAAATATCTGTGCCCTCGTCAATTGCTAAGGAGTATGCCCGGAAGCTTTTTGTCAGTTCTGATAATTGTAGGTGGACATCATCAGATAGGTCTTGAATATTTGTCGACACTGTGTGCACAGACAAGCTGGTAGCTTCGAACTCTTGAATGATATTTAGACAAAACTTCTCACCTGCTAGAAAAACATTCCTTTACGAATTCACCACCACTGAACGGTTTAAGTTTCTTTGTAATTAAATATGAAATTTTATAACTCATTCGAACTGCTGACTCACTGATCGAATGCTCGACATGGTTATTTATTTTACCTTTTAGTTCTGTAATTACACGTACCCTTTACTCGCCTTGATACTGATCATAATCTGCAGCGTGAAACAAACTTTTAACCACGCCATTTTCAGTTGTAGATAACGTTGATCTAGACCTACAGTTACAGTTATTAGATTTACACTGTGATAGAGAACTAAGAGATAATTTGTTAACAAGAAGGATTTGTGTGGCATGTTGTGAAAAGTGTCTATAAAAGCCGTAGCCAGCAGCATGTATGGCACTTCATGTGTTTACTACAAAGCGAGGCTGTCTCTTCGTCTCCAGTCTATGACAGCGGCTCCCCTCCTTCTCCGCTCTTACGTCACATGGTCTCTCCGACATCACACGGTCTCTCTTACATCTCACGCCAGCAAGTTTGCCGAGCCTGCTCTAGACAGAACGAATACTGTGCGTTGTCCCCAGCAATTCGACCAAGTAGCCTACCCATGCACGTACCATAGCCAATGATGTCAGTTCTATTGAGACTGGGCATTCTGAAAAAGACAAGTAAAGGATTATTTACTTTAGACGTCTTATACGAGAAAATAAATCTATGTCTGGCTGATATATGAACAACATTCCTTCTAGTGATAAGTCAAGTAATTCTAAAATAACTTTGGGTAGAAAATTTGAGTTAATTTTCTGCATCTCTACCTCGGCACGTTGCTGCTTGATGGCATCTAATGGCTTGAACGTCTTCCTTTCTGCATTACTTGTAGTCGACGTATCTAGGCCTATTTATCATGCCAGTTTTCAATGTTGTTTCCATGGTACAAGCATGATCACCCATCCATCATGTCATTAAATCCATTTTCCTTCGTAAATGACTGAATATCGTACTTCTTAATTTGCTTCAGCTCATTTCTGCTTTAACATAGCGTCTGTGGCGTAGAATTCAGGCCATAATAGGTCCCGTAGAACGGGGTCAATAGGGATGCAGGGGTGAATAGGAATGATTTTCTTCTATTTTTTATTTTTACGCATCAAAGTGTAAATATAACAATTACAAATTTTATCTTTTCAATTTTTGGCTGCACTTATGTTGCTGTTAACATTCACTTGTTTTCCCGATAATTCCTATATTGATCTTAGATTTGTCTGCTAATTTTTTTTTCTGCGGAATTATGACTTGTTTTTCTTTGTGGAAAATCTTCTTCTGGTACTTTGAAATTTTTGATATTAGGTAATTGATTTAGTATTCATTATACAATATCATGTATCTAGATAACAACCCATATTTGTTTTTTCTCTGAAATTTGCTTATTAACTATTTCCTGTGTGTATTATCAGGAAATTCCAAATTTTATAACTTATGGGGTGAATGGGAACAATTGGGAACATGCATCATTTTCAAAAATATTTTTTTTGAAAAGTACACCAATGAAATAGTATGTAAACGTATTACATTGTGGTATGTTGCCTTGTTTTCTACCATTAAAAAAATATTTAATAGTGCCTTTCCGCAAGGCGAGTGAAACGGCCTCTGACGTAAGCGGCGCGCTGTGACGTCACGATCCAGGACCGCATGGAGCTCTACCAGCCGTTGTGCATCAGCCGTTGCTAAAAGCCGATTGTTTATTATTCATGATCGCGAATAACTTCAAAATGACAGAAGAAAGGTTCAAAACAGCACAATCAGACAATCTATCATGTGTAGATGTCATCATTCTTGAAAAATAGTGACTTTTGTGGCCGCAGAAATTCGCGGATAAAAAGCAAGTTTGTAAGTGGCGTCTTTTATATACGTGCAATGTACTGTAACCCATAGTATAAGGATAACAACGAATCTGGATAGATATCACATCACTTTCAACATTTCCTTCTAGACTGATTCCCCTATTAAAGAATAACATTACATTTTCGGGCTTTCAGCATTAGTAAAGTAAGAAATCGGATTTCAGCACTAACATAAACATATAGGTAGCATTATAGTACTAGTCCGCTTCTGTGGTGTAGTGGTTAATGTGTGCCACTCCCGGAGGCCCGGTTTCGATTCCCGGCTCTGCCATGAAAGTTGAAAACAAATAGTACGAGGGCTGGAACGGGGTCTACTCAGCCTCGGGAGGTCAACTGAGTAGAAGGGTTTCGAATCCCACCTCAGCCATCCTCGAAGTGGTTTTTCGTATTTTCCTACTTCTCCTCCAGGCACCTAAGGCCACGGCCGTTTCCTTCCCTCTTCCTTGTCTATCCCTTCCGATCCTCCCATCCTCCAAAGGCCCCTGTTGAGCATAACAGGTGAGGCCTCCTGGGAGAGGTAATGGCCCTCCTCACCAGTTTCATCACCATACTCAAAGTCTCACGTTCCAGGACACTGCCCTGGAAGTGGTAGAGGTGAAATCCCTCGCTGAGTCCGAGAGAAAACCAACCCTGAAGGATAAGCTGATTAAGAAAGAAAGAAAGAAGGAAAGAAAGAAAGAAAGATCATAGTACTATAGGGCTGTAATCTATCATTCCCAAAAAATATATATATTTATGGTTGGGACAACTGGCCTACCCACTTCCGGGGCCCATGAAAGATAATTAAATATCTTTGTGGAGGGAAAAAGTTAAACATGATAAAGGTAAATATGACTTCATCTAGTTTTCACAAGTCGGGCTGAGTGGTTCAGACTGTTGAGGTGCTGGCCTTCTGACACCAACTTGGCAGGTTCGATCCTGGTTCAGTCCGGTGGTAGTTGAAGGTGCTCAAATACGTCAGCCTCGTGTCGGTAGATTTACTGGCACGTAAAATAACTCCTGCAGGACTAAATTCCTGCACATCGGCGTCTCCGAAAATCGTAGAAGTAGTTAGCGGGGCGTGAAGCCAGTAACATTAATTACATTTGGCTTTTAACAAGCTGAGCATATCAGGAAAGAAAAGTGTCCTGGTGACATTTTAGTCGCTCAATACAGGAATGTCTTTGGGTGCTGTGACTTTAATTTTTTTATTTTGTTGTTGTTTGCTTTACGTCACACCGTCACATATAGGTCTTATGGCGACGATGGGACAGGAAAGGCCTAGGAATGGGAACAAAGCGGCCGTGGCCTTAGGTACAGCCTCAGCATTTGCCTGGTGTGAAAATGGGAAACCACGGAAAACCATCTTCAGGGCTGCCGGCAGTGGGATTCAAAACCCACTATCTCCCGGATGCGAGCTCACAGCTTCGCGCTCCTAACCGCACGGCCAACTCGCGCGGTATTTTTACCCTTCGGTTTATTGACTTGGCTTGTATAACCTAAAACTTAGGCTAAGTTGGATTATATTTTAAACACCTACATCACTATTTTCACCTGTATGCAATTATGTTATTTATTTCATTAATATTATGATAATTATCATAATTGAGCATTGTTAACTTATAAGACTCCAACAGACAAGCATTGATTTTGTGTAGAGTTATACTTTTGTTAAATTCACGTCGTTTCGTTTCATGACGTACACGCCTATTCTTTGTTACATTATAGGGTATTTAGATATAGCCTTAAATTTCTTTACCAATTAAGCTCTTCAATAAAGACATACATAACTGTCCCATGCCAAGATATATTGGTAGAATTAGAGCTGTCAAAATGGTTCATAACCCCTTTGATTTATTATCTTGACATGGATCACCCAAAACATAGGTTAGGTTTGGAGAATACTTTAATAATCAGCATTATTTAATGCACCGTTTATTACTTTCATATTCCAAGATGTAATTGAAGCATTTAAATAAAGCATCATACATTAAAATTTAAAGTTTTACCACTAGAACAGCTGACATGGAAAAGTGATTTGAAAATTCAAACAAATTCATCTTACGTTAAAATCTTCAAAAAAATAAACTGTAGACTTTTCCGATATATCACCAGCATTTCTCCAGCTCGCCAAAATCCATTTCTCCCTAGTTTTAGCGTCTTTGGAACGTTTATAAACAATTTGTTTGGGATGTGCAATAGCACATCGGAACTCTACACCATTTATAAGTTTTCTGCCTTACTGTCTGCGCAGGATTCATTTTAAGTCTAAAATATACCACTGAGATTATTATCCAATGTATAGACCTCGAATTTAACCATACTAGACACTAACGTAAAGTAGAAATACGCGAAGTGTATCCTGCTTCTCACAGCACACTACGTGTTATTTCGTCTGCTAATTCAGTCAACCTGTACGATGACGTCAGGCCAATGAGATCGCGTACTTGCGTGACGTGACAGTTTCGTAGATTTTTATCATGTTTGGAGTTATTATTTGTACATTCTGATCACATTTTTGAATTCTGCATGCAATTTTGTATCAGATTATCATATTTTTAATTAAAACCCCGGATCATGCATGTTCCCTATTGTGCGCTTTAATTAAATATGTTGTTATTTTCTTTAACGACCTCTTTAATGGGGAATATTAATTTATATTATTATTAGGATGTGTGAGAAATATGAGATTGAGTTTGTTTTCCTTCCAAAAAATTCTACTCATCTCACACAGCCACTTGACGTCGCCTTCTTCCACCCACTGAAGGTATCCTGGCGGAAAATTCTTCTAGAATGGAAGAAAAAGGAAGGGCACTCAGCAACTTGTGCCCCAAAGGCAGTATTCCCTCATCTTCTATACAAACTCATGGGTGTTATAAAGGAAAACTAGGAGAAGAATATTCAATCTGGCTTTGAGAAATGTGGCATTTATCCTCTGAATCGTGAAAAAGTGCTAGAACGCCTTCCAAGCACTAATGCTGACAGTTAAAGAGCCAGACCACACTGCGAGCTCTGGCAATGATAACACCCATGCCGACTGTCAGGTAGCTGATGATTCAATCCTGTCCGTTCTTCATGAACTGCACTACAATGACCAGCCAAAAACACCTATTCGACGGTGAAAACTTAATGTTGTCCCGGGTAAGAGTATAAAGGGAACAGACATTCATTCTAAGGATGATGACACTTCTGTAAGCAGTGGAGAAGGTATTGATACGTGCAGTGCCAAAAGGAGTGAAAGAAAGGCATGCAAGAGACCATTAATTACTGATACCAACAGAAGGGAACCATCCAGGTATGACAAACGAACCAGATATGTTGATGAAGTTTGCGTAAATGGAGAAAAGCTCGCTGGTGTTTACAGGAAACAAGACATTCAGTCTGGTGATTGGGTTGTTGCAGATTTTTCACTTCAAGTGATAGCTAAACAAACATCCTCCAAACGGACTTTGTTTATTGGAAGTGTTGTTGACATTGTTTCTGCTGATGAAGTAAAGGTAAAGTTCACTAAACACCTCCCAACGAAAATTGATGGTGGTAAGCAGTTCAAATGGCCTGACATGGCTGACATTTGCATGCTGAATTTGGGAGCTATAATTGGTGTTGAGGATCCCCCACAGCGGAAAGAAGAGGGCTGTTAAAATTCCATTCTGTTGACTTCAACTTATGGTAATGTTAACACTGGAAGACTTTCCTTATCAGTCGTTCAAAAAGTTTTGCTCAACTTCAAATTTGTATCTTAGTGTTTGTAAATTAGTGCTAGTTATTTTTGATTTTCTGCACCTATTAGTCATTAAACAATCTTTGTTCCTTAAGCATACCTTATGGCACGTGTATGTTGTTCCTTTTCACCTATTGTAGAGGTAGAATAGAATTTTGCACAGGTATACATTTACGTTCCTATTCACCCCGCTATCGGGGTGAATAGGAATGCTGATATTTATGTAAATAGATTTGAAACTGTGCTGCAGAATTGTTATAAAAGTACTTCATTATGAAGATCAAAAGCAGTAGCAAATCTTCCAGTATAAAATGCTTAATATAATTATATCAGTGAGATGGCATATGAAAATATCTCAAAAAATCATTCCTATTCACCCCATTCTACGGTCCTGTTTCATCCTTCCTTTATCCTCTACAAAGAACGGTTCTGTGCAGAGCGCGTACACTAATCTCGATTTCGTGTCATAGATGCGCATAATATTCGCTTTAGGAATCTTGCCTTTGTTTTCTCTGAAGTTCTTAGATAGGCTAAAGACATTTTTACCAAATAACTTCGATAACATAGGTAGCAATAGGACTGATTGCAGAGTGAAATAGTTTTAGTGTTGCTCTTATAGAGAGTTTGTGGAGGTCTTTAATTTCATATATTGCTCTGATAGTTGTTGCTGCTCTCTCTCCCTTATGTGTACCGGTATTGTGATTTGCACAGAGATCACAAGGCATTGAAGGAATTAACTAATACTAGATCTTTACATTTTAGAATACCGGAAGGACAAAACTAATGCTTTTTGCGGATGATGTTATTCTCTATAGAATAATAAACAATAAACCAACTGCAAAATGACCTCGATAATGTTGTGAGATGGACAGTAGGCAATGGTATGATGATAAACGGGGTTAAAAGTCAGGTTCTGAGTTTCACAAATAGGAAAAGTCCTCTGAGTTTTAAATACTGCGTTGATGGGGTGAAAGTTCCTTTTGGGGATCATTGTAAGTATCTGGGTGTTAATATAAGGTAAGATCTTCATTTGGGTAATCACATACATGGGAATGTAAATAAAGGATACAGATCTATGCACATGGTTATGAGGGTGTTTAGGGGTTGTGGTAAGGATGTAAAGGAGAGGGCTTATAAGTCTCTGGTAAGACCCCAACCAGAGTATGGTTCCAGTGTATGGGACCCTCACCAGGATTACTTGATTCAAGAACCGGAAAAAAAATCCAAAGAAAAGCAGCTCGATTTGTTCTGGGTGATTTCCGACAAAAGAGTAACGTTACAAAAATGTTGCAAAGTTTGGGCTGGGAAGAACTGGGAGAAAGGAGACGAGCTGCTCGACTGAGTGGTATGTTCCGAGCTGTCAGCGGAAAAATAGCGTGGAATGACATTAGTAGACGAATAAGTTTGAGTGGCGTCTTTAAAAGTAGGAAAGATCACAATATGAAGATAAAGTTGGAATACAAGAGGAAAAATTGGGGCAAATATTCATTTATAGGAAGGGGAGTTAGGGATTGGAATAACTTACCAAAGGAGATGTTCGATAAATTTCCATTGTCGTTGAAATCATTTAAGAAAAGGCTAGGAAAACAACAGATAGGGAATCTGCCACCTGGGCGACTGCCCTAAATGCAGATCAGTATTGACTGACTGAAAAAAATCTTCACAATGTTAATTCGCGGCAAGGGACAAGGACAGGTCTACAACCTGCCATCTAGCGGAAGAAAGGCGGGACAGCTGTGCCCGCATTTTTTGGCTTGAAAAGACCTTCATTTCACGGCCTTGTGAGTGTATAACGAAGGCACGATAATACCTACATCATGAAGGCAGTGGTGTAGAGATAGACTACTAAATTAAAGCCTTTGTCAGAGACCAAAGTCCAATGTCCAATCAAACACGAAGAAGAAAATGGTGGTATGCGAAGACATTCCTTTGTTATCCTCGGAGAGCTCCTCATTCAATAACCATGCAGTGTTCGGAGATCATACTTGATAGAAATCTGAAGTGTCATCTTCCTCTTATTAACATTGCGGTATAGGTACTTATATTCCTCCTACTAATATGAACAGCTATTTTTATCGACTTTCCTCAAAAAAATAGTAGGTATACATTTTACAAGCCTGCAAGGTAATGTTAATAAATCTTGCAAGTAAAATAAGAGGTCTTGTTTGTCTGACCATAGAGTAGCCTACTTGAAATTCCCAGATTTCAGACCTAAGGAGGAATGAAAATGTTTCCCCTTGTTTTAAGTTTGCTGAAGACTGATTGGGTAGGACTAGCTATGTTTCGAAAATGTACTAGATCTGAAAAAACGATAGGCTTTACATTATGATATCTTGGAGCTGGACGACGTGTTTTGTGTGAAGTCACATAAATGCAATTTTGAAACAATTTACTGTGAATTATCCTAAAGTCTAATCTGTGTGACAAAACCTAACCTACCTAAACAAAGTAAGTCTAACCGAATGGAACATAACCTATGAAGTAGGCATTTATAGTGGTTGTTGGAAATTCTTATTTTATTCCTAGCATTATTCTCGGACTGTGGCGGAGACCGCTTGTCGGCACATCCGTCTCCGTGTAGCCTGACCCAAGGCATCCTCATGGGTGACGCCCACATACTCCATGTCCTCCCTGATACAATCTATCCACCGCATCTTGGGTCTACCACTCGCCTTCCGTCCACCAGGGTCAAGGCACATGGGTGTCCTTGCCACTGCGGATGATGTTATTCTCTATAGAGTGATAAATAAGTTACAAGATTGTGAGCAACTGCAACGTGACCTCGAAAATGTTGTGAGATGGACAGTAGGCAATGGTATGATGATAAACGGGGTTAAAAGTCAGGTTGTGAGTTTCACAAGTAGGAAAAGTCCTCTCAGTTTTAATTACTGCGTTGATGGGGTGAAAGTTCCTTTTGGGGATCATTGTAAGTATCTAGGTGTTAATATAAGGAAAGATCTTCATTGGGGTAATCACATAAATGGGATTGTAAATGAAGGGTACAGATCTCTGCACATGGTTATGAGGGTGTTTAGGGGTTGTAGTAAGGATGTAAAGGAGAGGGCATATAAGTCTCTGGTAAGACCCCAACTAGAGTATGGTTTCAGTGTATGGGACCCTCACCAGGATTACCTGATTCAAGAACTGGAAAAATCCAAAGAAAAGCAGCTCGATTTGTTCTGGCCGATTTCCGACAAAAGAGTAACGTTACAAAAATGTTGCAATGTTTGGGTTGGGAAGAAATGAGAGAAAGAAGAAGAGCTGCTCGACTAAGTGGTATGTTCCGGGCTGTCAGCGGAGAGATGGCGTGGAATGACATTAGTAGACGAATAAGTTTGAATGGCGTTTATAAAAGTAGGAAAGATCACAATATGAAGATAAAGTTGGAATTCAAGAGGACAAACTGGGGCAAATATTCGTTTATAGGAAGGGGAGTTAGGGATTGGAATAACTTACCAAGAGAGATGTTCAATAAATTTCCAATTTCTTTGAAATCATTTAGGAAAAGGCTAGGAAAACAACAAATAGGGAATCTGCCACCTGGGCGACTGCCCTAAATGCAGATCAGTATTGATTGATTGATTGATTGATTGATTGATTGATTGATTGATTGATTGATTGATTGATTGATTGATTGATTGATTGATTGATTGATTGATTGATTGATTGATTGATTGATTGATTGATTGATTGATTGATTGATTGATTGATTGATTGCAGCGTGCCATGTGTCCATACAATCTAAACCTGGTTTCTCCCCCTGTGGGTGGCGGTGGTAGAACAACGCCCACGGTATCCCCTTCCTGTCGTAAGAGGCGACTAAAAGGGACCCCAGGGGCTCTTACCTTGGGAGCATGGCTTGGCGTTCATGGGGCCCTCAGCTGAGTCCTGGCATTGCTTCCACTTACTTGTGCCAGGCTCCTCATTTTCACCTATCCTATCCGACCTCCCTTGTTCAACTCTTGTTCTTTTCCGAACCCTAGGAAGTCGTTCATTATCACGCCCTTCGTGACCCTTGCCTTTCTTTGGCCGATACCTTCATTTTTCCAAGTGTCAGATCCCTTCCAGTTTTCCACTCTGATTAGTGTTCATAGAGGATAGTTGCCTAGTTGTACTTTCTACCACCACCACTAAGCCTGGTTTCGCACAGCTTTACCCCAGTTGGCGGAACTCCCAGTCTTTGTCAAACGTCATTGTTCATGGCATGGTCGAATCACGTTAGTCCAAGACACCGAGTGAGCATTCGCTCGTGCTTTGCTGTTGCCGGCCAACAGTCTGACCCATAGAGGGTGACTGGGTACACTATAGTTCTGTAGATCTTTGACTGAAGACATAGGGGCATTCATCGGTCACACAGGACCCCAGTCACCTGGCGCCACTTCATCCAAGTTGTGTTTACACGTGCACAAGTATCTGGAACACTATCGCAGCACTGCATATAAGGGATGATGATATTGCTTGTTGTTTAAACGGGCCTAACATCTAGGTTATCAGCCTCCATACAAGGGAGCTAAGGCACTTAAAGTGTGCCACTTTCTTCAGATCTTATCCACCGATTCTGATGGTTCCAACGGTCTGGCATCCACATTACATATATTCCGTCTTCTTGGTATTTAGGTGAAGTCCGAATTGGTTGAGCCAAACATTCCTTTGTCGTGTTTGTACTTCGATGTTTTCACTTTGTGCATTTGCCAAGAAGACGTCATCGGCAATGAGGACAAACAGGAAATTAAGTAAGGATGAACATAAAGTTGTTACGGTAGTGTTGAACTGTAGAAGTATATTGTAAAGAAAGGAATAGAATTAAGTGATTTAATAGATATACCGTATTTCTCCAAATCCAAGACGACGTCTTTTTCCCAGAAACTCATGTGAAAAATCAAGGGTCATCTTGTATTCGCAACCTTACGATAATGAACCACACTGGCAGCAACCACTGTAACTACCAAGCTGCTATTTTTCACCGCCCGCGCGCGCGCACACGAAATTCGTTGACAATCAACGTCCGCCTCTTTATTATACATCGCTAGCCGCGCCAACCGGTTGTACAATGCCTCTGTATAACATCACTGGATCTCGAGAATTAGTGAAGAGAGAATGACATTCTATTAGCCTCTGCAAAAACGTTTCTCAAATCAGCACAACTGCATCAAAACATGCGAGCCTTCGAATTCTTAGAAAGGCCACGGCTACTTAGTGGCAGAGTTATAACGCGTCTTCTGCACCTGACGCTTAGTAAAATTAAGGTTTATAGACAGCAGGAATATTTTTGTGCTGAGTCATCGTATTGTAAAGATACGTAGAACAGGTATTGCCAGCAAATTTTCAACAGGTCCTTGTCGATATTATGCCAGTTTTAAGTTAATGATTATGAAACACGCGGAAATGAATAATTGTGCAGCCGCAAGAAAATAAGGCATAGGCCTAACTAAAGCCAATTTTCGGCGTTAGCGTGAAAACAAAGATCGCTGAAAAATGCAACAGGGACGCTTTAAAGAAGTGGAAGATGTAATTGTGAAGTATGTACGAGGAAAACGCAAGGGCGGAATGGCCATACCACGGCGCAATAAACCAACGTCCGCGCCTTTATTAGGTCTATAGCGTTCATCGCTAGCCGCTGAAGTCGGCCGAACCCGGCAAGCGAGACGTGCGCGTAGCGACAAGCTGGTTGAACCTGACGCCGAGTAAAAGTAGCAGTTTTATAGACAACAGGAATATTTTCCGGATGGATTGTCGCACTGTTGAGCCGCATGGATCAGGTATTGTCGGCAAATTTTCAGTGGGTTCTCTTTGATATTATGATGCCAATTTTAAGTTTATGAATATTAAACCCGCGGAAATAAAGAATAATTGTGCAACCGCACAAAAAAAGCCGGCATAACTAAAGCTAATTTTCGGCGTTGGCGTGAAGACATAGTCTAAAAATGAGTAATGTACAACATATGATTTTGCAAATCACTTTTTTAAACCTGATTTACGGTGTTTTTAAGGGAAAAGGGGAGGGGGTTCGTCTTGGATTCGGAGAAATACCGGTACAGTACCGGTATTGTTAGGCCTACATCACCAGATATTGTAATAGGAATTGAATCAAGGCTGAGTACTCATACCAGTGAAAGAAGAATTTGTAAGCTACAAATAAGTTAAGGATGATATACATGAAATTCTTGGTGTATGACTTATTTCTAAAGATAATAGGCAACTTGAGGTTTTTAGGGTGTACAGACTTAGCAAGTCTGGCATTGATGCTGATGTGGAATTAAAATCAACTATGTGGGGAACAACACAGAAACTAATATTACACTGACTGACAGAGCAAATGCAACACCAAGAAGGAGTGATCAGAACTTTATGCCAATTGCAGGGTAGACTGACGTCACTGAGGTATGCTCATGATGTGAAATGCGCCGCTGTGCTGCGCACGTAGCGAACGATAAATGGGACACGGCGTTGGCGAATGGCCCACTTCGTACCGTGATTTCTCAGCCGACAGTCATTGTAGAACGTGTTGTCGTGTGCCACAGGACACGTGTATAGCTAAGAATGCCACGCCGCCGTCAACGGAGGCATTTCCAGCAGACAGACGACTTTACGAGGGGTATGGTGATCGGGCTGAGAAGGGCAGGTTGGTCGCTTCGTCAAATCGCAGCCGATACCCATAGGGATGTATCCACGGTGCAGCGCCTGTGGCGAAGATGGTTGGCGCAGGGACATATGGCACGTGCGAGGGGTCCAGGCGCAGCCCGAGTGACGTCAGCACGCGAGGATCGGCGCATCCGCCGCCAAGCGGTGGCAGCCCCGCACGCCACGTCAACCGCCATTCTTCAGCACGTGCAAGACACCCTGGCTGTTCCAATATCGACCAGAACAATTTCCCGTCGATTGGTTGAAGGAGGCCTGCACTCCCGGCGTCCGCTCAGAAGACTACCATTGACTCCACAGCATAGACGTGCACGCCTGGCATGGTGCCGGGCTAGAGCGACTTGGATGAGGGAATGGCGGAACGTCGTGTTCTCCGATGAGTCACGCTTCTGTTCTGTCAGTGATAGTCACCGCAGACGAGTGTGGCGTCGGCGTGGAGAAAGGTCAAATCCGGCAGTAATTGTGGAGCGCCCTACCGCTAGACAACGCGGCATCATGGTTTGGGGCGCTATTGCGTATGATTCCACGTCACCTCTAGTGCGTATTCAAGGCACGTTAAATGCCCACCGCTACGTGCAGCATGTGCTGCGGCCGGTGGCACTCCCGTACCTTCAGGGGCTGCCCAATGCTCTGTTTCAGCAGGATAATGCCCGCCCACACACTGCTCGGATCTCCCAACAGGCTCTACGAGGTGTACAGATGCTTCCGTGGCCAGCGTACTCTCCGGATCTCTCACCAATCGAACACGTGTGGGATCTCATTGGACGCCGTTTGCAAACTCTGCCCCAGCCTCGTACGGACGACCAACTGTGGCAAATGGTTGACAGAGAATGGAGACCTATCCCTCAGGACACCATCCGCACTCTTATTGACTCTGTACCTCGACGTGTTTCTGCGTGCATCGCCGCTCGCGGTGGTCCTACATCCTACTGAGTCGATGCCGTGCGCATTGTGTAACCTGCATATCGGTTTGAAATAAACATAAATTATTCGTCCGTGCCGTCTCTGTTTTTTCCCCAACTTTCATCCCTTTCGAACCACTCCTTCTTGGTGTTGCATTTGCTCTGTCAGTCAGTGTATTTTAGAAAAGGAACATTAATGTAGTCAGTAGCGGCGATTAGGGGGGGGCGAGGGAGGGGGGCAGTCGCTCCCCCCACTTTGTGGGTAAAGTATTACATTTTTATTCCATTTTAGCCGGCTGAAACTAGGAATTATTAAACAAAGTAATTTGTACAAGCCCTGTTGTCTTTTCAGCTATTTTTTCCTTAATTTTCTTTAATTATTAACATAGTTATTAGCGGAAATACCGGTACCACAAAATGTTGTTTGTGCCGTCTAACCGATTCGTACAGCACCACAGCAAGTAGCAGGCCCCGATTTACAAATGGGCGGACTGGGCATTTGCCCAGGGCAACAGTTTTTGAGGGGCGGCAGCGGCAGATCGAGTAATTATGGCCTGCGTGAATCACGTCTTAAATTCATTACACTCAAATTACTTTTACTTTCCACAAATTATTCCAATTATTTTATTAGTCTATATCGATGGACGTGGCATGAAGGTACCGAGGATGACTACTGTGGTGACCTTATCTTTAGGGGTCGCGTTTCCGGGGTATCCGATGGGCTTCATGGCATGTCTAAGGAGTACGTTTGGGATGATCACTACTATTATCATTTATTGCGGGTAGTATTATTTTTATTGGTAGTTTGTTTTGTCTATTTCTGTTTATTATCATTTATTTATGGTATTATTATTTTATTGGTAGTGTGTTTTGTCAGTTTCTGTTTGTGAAGTTGGTGGTTTAGGTTGAACATTGTTATTTTTCTCATTCAATGGATCGAATGGGTATTTGGTTACTGTGATCTGGAGAAAAATAATAATAAAGAATAAAGAATAAAGAATTTATTAGTCTATATAAAACACATTAAACTAATCTAACTTTAAAACCTGAATTTAATCTATATATTTAAATTTTATGAAGAAAATTAAATAACTGCAAACAATAAGAGAGGTATTATTTAAATCGTGCGGGTGCTGGGTGGGCAATTGTAGTTGGTGGCTTGGCAACCCTGTTAGTCTAGACAGCCACTGCCCTGTCTGTGATTGCCTCATGACGGTTCGTGTGCGTATTGTTGTTTACATCTGCTGACCATCAAACTGATAACCTCACCTAGCCAACTCATTGTCTTGTATGATTCTTACATGTTTTTCAGTATTTAACAATGAGTAAAAAGTTAAGTGGTGCCAAATACAAAAAGCACGCTGCTAAAAAGTGGAGTGATGAACTTGAACTACTTAAGAAAGTGCCTAAAATGGAAAAGTTCTTTACTTTAACGCGTTCAACTCCAACCTCGGAATTGGAATGCCAAGATGACTTAACAAAACCTTCGACTTCATCATCAGTCCCATTTAACTTTACACAAAATCTTGCAAGGCCTGGATACACAGACTGATCAGCCCTGTATTAGTATTAAATTGAACGATGAGCCTGAAGTTGTCCAGGAGCTGTTTGGAATTATTTCACAATCACAACCTGAGGTAACCTTACCTAATTCATTTTCTATAGATGATTCTGCTACTTGGAATGTCAAGTTAAATTCAGTAGTTGAGAATGTTATTAAACACTGTGCAAAACAAACATAATGGTGGGTATTTCTAAATCTCTGCGAACTTACAATGATTGTAAAAGAACATTGTCTCAAAACATTTTTAAGAGTACTCTTCTTAATGGAGACGTTGTTTTAAGAGATTGGTTAGTGTATTTACAGTCAACTGGGAAAGTATTCTGTATTCAATGCTGTTTATTTCAACCAGACAATGCAAAAACACATTTTTCTACCAGTTTTAATGACTGGAAGCACAGCTACAAACTACTGAAACATCATGAACATTCTCATGACCACAGGCACAATGTTCTTACGTACATCACCAGACAAGAACAGTTAATGCAGGTTGATAAAATTGTTTACACAGTATTAAGAAGAGGTAAACTACTGGCAAAGTATAATCTCAAGAATAGTTTCTGTAGTATGATTTTTGGCAGTGAGGGGTTTATCTTTCCAAAGAGACAATGAGGATTTTGGATCAACTTCAAATGGTTTATATCTTGGATGCCTCGAGTTAATCAGTGAATATGACCCTTTCCTTGCCCAGCACAACGGGAAATATGATAACAAAGGTCAAGGGCACACCTCATACCTGTCTTCTCAAATATGTAATGAATTCATTGAAGTTATGGAGAATTGTGTGCTTGAAGCTGTAGTTGATGAAGTAAAAGAAGCTCGATACTACTCTCATTGTAGATTTGACGCCTGATCGCTCTCACTCTGACCAGTTGGCTATTGTTTTACGATATGTGCCTCAAACAGAGCCAAAGCCTGTAGAACGACTTATTAAGCTTCTGCCTGGAATATCGCATACATTTGTTGAACTAGAAAAAGCTGTAGTTGACTGTCTTGAGAGTTTTGAAATCAACATCAAGAATTGTAGGGGCCAAATTTATGATAATGCTTCCAATATGTCAGGAGCTTACTCAGGTCTTCAGGTCCAAATAAAGCAGCAAAGTCCCCTTGCTGAATACCATACCGTGTGCAGCACTTTCATTAAATCTTCTTGGTTCAGCTGCCGCAGAATGCTGCACTACCACAGTAGTTTTCTTTGGCTTTATCCAGGAGTTGTATAATTACTTTTGTGTGACAACATACAGATGGAATATTTTGAAGTAATTCTTGGCAAAAAACGCTATGCCAGTGGTAAAATCTTTATCAGAAACCAAATGGTCTGCAAACGCAGAAGCTGTCAGAGGCAGCTATCTGAAGACTCCAGTGTAAAACCTGCTTGTAGACTTGAGGTACAAAACCTTGAAACTAAATTTCAGAATTTCGAGACCACTTTTCTGTTAGTTGTATGGAATGACATTTTGGAAAGAGTTGACAAATGTTTTAAAAACTTGCAGTATGAAAATCTTAATCTTGAGAGAGGAGTAAAACATTTGAAAACCCTGGAAGGATTCATCAAAAAGAAAAGGGATGAGTTTGACATACATGAGCAATCTGGTTTGGAAATAGGTGGATGTGATATTTCAAGCTACTCAAGAGCAAGAAAATGGAAAATATTTGCAGATGAAACATATGGGATTGAAGGAGACCTAGATGCAAGAACAAATTTCAAAAATAATGTGTTCCTTTAAATTATGGACACACTTATAGGAAACTTAGCAAGAAGGAAAGAAGCATATGAAGTCGTAGCTTCCAAATTTCAAGTGTTACCTCTACTGTTGACTTGCTCATCCGAATCATCAGAAGTGAAGAATGCTGCTTTGAAAGACATCAGTCAAGATTTTGTAAATGAGTGTGTACACTTTCAAATGTATGTTGAACTGGAGAGATTCCAAAACTTGCCTAAAGTGTATTCTTACATTAAGCAAAACAATTTGTCAAGTACTTTTCCCAACCTTGAAATTGCAATTAGGATGTTTTTGACCTTACCTATCACCAACTGTACTGCAGAAAGGGATTTTTCAGTTTTAAGCAGAGTAAAAAATGCTAAGAGGGCAACTCTTCTTAATGAAAAGTTAAAATCATTAGTCCTTACGTGCAATGAAAAATATTTAACTTTGAAAAGCAACTTTGATGAAATTGTTGAAGAGTTTGCTAAGAAAAAATCAAGGAAAAATCTTTTATGTAAATTAGTATTATATACAAGTAGCCTATAAACAAAACTTGTATTTTTAAATGTGATCAAAATAAATTACAATAAATTAATGATAATTTATATGTGTCGTATTTCTAAAATTATATACTTACACACAAACTATCAAACTGAACCAACATCTTTTTAAATAAAAATAAAAACAGCTTAATTCTTATTTGGCTGCTACCATTATTTGGCTTGATAAATGTAATTATGAGAATAACTTTATTTGCATAATGTACTGTTTTCAAACTCATAACATTGAAAACTGTAATCTTTAATTTGTAAACAATTATTTTTTAGAGGAACAGAAAAACGAACAGTTGGTGGGGGGGGGGGGCGCCTAAATATTGTTTGCCCAGGGCACTAACTACTTGAAATCGGGGCCTGGCAAGTAGTGGAGACTTTGCATGTGCTGTGAGGAAGGGTAGCAGGGATATAAGAAGCATATGAAATGTAGCTTCCAAGGTCGTGGACACTGAGTTCTGATTCACCTGCTTGCCGCGCGGTTTCGTCTGTCTGGCAGTCTCTCTAGATCTAGTGTCTGTTAGTTTCTTAGTGTGTAGTCAAATACTAAATGATTTTAATTGTGTAATCACGTCATACTTCTTTTCTAATTGTAACAAAGGTGTAATATTGTCCCTTTGTCGAAAGTTTTTATTGTGTAGTTTTAAATCAAAATCTCAAAAAACTGTTATTACCACACTTAAACTGGTAAACTGTCAACCTTTTCCTCTCTGTCAAAATTCGTTCAGAGAGCATAAAAACGTACCCTTTTCTAGATTTGTCTTCAGTTTTTAATAATAATAATAATAATAATAATAATAATAATAATAATAATAATAATAATAATAATAATAATAATAATAATAATAATAATCAAAAAGTTTCCTAGAAGGAAACCATAATTTAATTTCATCGATTGCACTTTTCTTTTTCTGTTTTTTTTTTCTATTGGCTTTACGTCGGACTGACATAGATAGGTCTTATGGCGATTGCACCTTTAATGGTGTAGCAATCCAACTGACGAGCCCACTGCTACACTGGGGTGAAACGCTGGTAATTTCACGATTGAAAAAGCCTAAAGAGCAACAATGTTTTTAACAGTAATAATGTTGTTGTCTTTACGTCCCACTAACTACTTGTATCATTTTCGGAGGTGCCGAGGTGCCGCAATTTAGTCCTGCAGAAGTTTTTTATGTGTCAGTAAATGTACCGACACGAGGCTGGCGTATTTGAGCACCTTCAAATACTACTGGACTGAGCCAGGATCGAATCTGCCAAGTTGGGTTGAGAAGGCCAGCGCCTCAACCGTCTGAGCCACTCAGTCCGGCTTCAATTTAGATGTTTATACTGCCAACCACCGCCCCCCTCCTCGTAAGCTATATCGCACAAACCTGGGTACTGTTTGTTGTCTGTATATTTTTTTGCCCCCGCACTTTTAATTCCCAATCGCTGCTACTGATTGTATTGGGTGATCTCAATTTACAAGTATCACAATTTACCGAATGTTAACTGTGAAGGAAATGTGAATGACAGAAAGCGTAACTAACAAATGGTGAATAAGTTAATGTGGGAAGGACAGCTGAATGGGATCAACTAGAAGGAAAAATATTCTAGACGTGGTGCTGATAAAACCAGATGAACTCCATAGAGAACTGAAGTGTTATATGATATAAGTGATCACGAAGCTGTATTTCTCATAGTTAATAATAAATGTGGTAGAAAGGAAGGTTTTAAAATTACTTTTTTTATACAATTGAGGTGCCTATTTTCAAACATGGCCAAGTCCATCAACATATATTTTCCAGGGGAGCAAGAAAACTAATGCATATATTTCAGTCAATTTTGGGGCCATTAGTGAATTCCAGTTTTTTAGTTTACATTATTTGGAGCTTTCACAACCTATTTTAGGCAAGAACAATGCTATAATTATGGAAATATTTATTAAAACAGAATGGACTTGCCCACTTTTGAAACTCATTGTTGGACTTGGGCACATTTGAAACTCACATAAAGGGACTTGGCCGGTTTTGATGCAAATTCTTTAATGATACATATGCATTATACTGGAACAGCACAGAAAAGCATCATTACATTGTCCACTAATCCAGAAATTGTCTATAATATAAATGCACACCTTCACAACCTTAAAATTTATTTGGCTTTTAGAACTTAATACAGTACAACATAACTGATTTTAAATAATTGGAGCATCATGATGACGTGTCTCACACGTTTCCTCATTCACATTTTCACTAACATGATCACTATCGAAAACATTCCTATACCATTGTAAAGCATCCACATTCATCCAGTCAGCACCGAAGTGTTTTGTAAGAAGACTTTCCACATCTTTTTTCTTTTCTTGTTTAATAGGTATCCCTACTGGTAGTTGTTGTGGATTCACAACAGACACTGATTTCTGTTTCTTGGTTATGCATTTCTCCAGCCCTACATCTGCACGGTAGAACTCTTCACCTCTCACTAGAATGTTGCCACTTCTTTTGCTTCATCTTAAATAGAATCTCTTGCAGTGGGATAATTTGAAATGCAGAGCTGAGGTTGGCTTCATGACAGTCAAGGCTTCTCCTTTCCAGTCATACACATTCCAACTTTCCCCCAGGATCTTCACCAAGCCATGCTTCCGGAAGATGTTGTGGTACTCACGAGGGTTCAGTATTGTTTTGCTTCTTTTTAACTTCTTTTCGATACGGCCAGATACCCTGTCTGAAGGTAAGATGAATGTCCTACAACTGGAAAGATAATCTGAACAGATTTTATACCAGGTGGAGAATCTAGTAGCCATTTACAACACCTTGTTAGCATAGCAATGTTTTTATTCTGGCCTGCACACCCATCTGCTACCAGACGTATGGTGTCGATGCCAAGCAAATCACTTGTTTTAAGTTCATTATACACTGCAGGCTCTATTTCATTAGAGGCTTTAGGCCTGTCTACTTCACACCAGGTGTATATTGATACATTTTCTTTTGGCATTTTAGAAATGATGAACCTTTCACTGTCGTGAAGTTGTAGCAGTACAACTGCCTGCTATAGTATGCACTTTAATCACAGACTTTAGGAAGGACAAGGTTTTTCTGGCAGTCAAATGAAATAGTCAAGAGCCCTGGTTTTTCCTCTCTCAACATATCGTAAAATTGAGTGTACCTGAGTTTATGCACTATCTTTTCTATCATTAACTCATTTCTCTCTTTGGCATTAGTCTCTCGTTTCAATTTCTCAGATATTTCAAGACATTTTGAGCACACGTCAGTTGAGGGAGTTTTGAAACTGATGTTAAAACGAGTATTGAAAATGTGACGGAAGTAGGAGTCTTTCACCTTAAGATCTGCAGCTACCCCTTGGTTGTACATCCTCCACATTTTCTTAATATTTAAACTGCAGTCAAGATACACACGCTCACTGTTTGCTCGACAATAATGAGACTCAACAGCTTTAAATTTACTGATGAAGTTCACAACTGAAAATGATTTTCTAGCATATGCCTTTGACCTTCTGTCGCCACCTCTGGTCTCAACAGGAATGGGAACTACATCCCTTTGAAACGTTGAAATACACCCATGACCCTGTGTTTTGTAATCCCCAATTTCGGCAGAAAGGTTTTCCGACACACAGAATGTTGAACTCCAACTTGATTAACAATGTTGTATTGTTATCCCTTTCTCTGGGCGCACATTGCTTCTACTGCGTCGTCGTGCAGGTAAACTGCTGCAGGAATACTTCAAAATAAATGCATCTTGGCTTGATTTGGTGCAGCATGCATAAAATTTGTGATGGAAATTCTGAATGTCTTTCATTTTCAGTAATCTGCATGCCTTCTTTTTTCCTCTATGGTTACAAGTTGGGTAAACCGGTAACAATTTTGCTGAATATCTGAAAGTGGAAAAAAAAATATTGTTACTATTATCCTATACAACAATAATGCACAAATTAAGGGTCAACATTACAATACAGCTGTTAATACTAGTTTATGCTTGGTATGTCCAAGACAATCTAGAATTCATTGCTGATTTATACAGTGAATCAATACTGGAAGGAACTTGCGTTTGAAAGAAATGAAAAATTATTCTCTAAAGTTTAGAACCTACCCATTAAAAGATATCGTGCCTTCAGAATATATGATTGAGACTTTAATTAAACCTGTTATATTGTTTGCATTTTGTACTGACCTTTCCTCCTCTCGTGATTGTTTCCAAGACGAAGGGTCTCGCTGGCGCTTCCTGGAACGCATTTTTCCACTTTCCTCCATAATCGGTTAATAAAGAGCAAAGCACACTCAGATTATATACTGTTATTTGCACTAAAACGGCCAAATATGCTACTTCACAACTTCATTAACAACAGCATGTCAGCCATGTTGAAAACAATGCTGGTCTTCAAGTCACATGATGGATGCCTGCTTCCTCATTGGCTAAAGATGGATTGCCTATGACTTGGCCGGATTTGAAACTCATCACATTGGACTTGGCCGTTTATTGAAACTAACTGCTATTTTCATGAGCTATGTAGAGCTATTTCTGGCCGGTTTTGAAACCCAATTTTACCATGTCATATCCCTTGTTAACAGGAGATTCCATATTGGCAAAAATCTCATTTTTTTTTAAATAGACTTGGTCGTGTTTGAAACTAGACACCTCAATTGGCTTTACTTCTCATCGATACAGATAGGTCTTATGGCGACAATGGGATAGGAAAGGCTTAGGAGTGGGAAGGAAGTGGCCGTGGCCTTAATTAAGGTGCAGCCCCAACATTTACCTGATGTGAAAATGGGAAACCATGGAAAACCATCTTCGGGGCTGCTGACAGTGGGGTTCGAACCCACTATCTCCCTGATGCAAGGGTAATATTAGGTAATATCATATGGTTGATATGAGAAGACTGGAGGAATTTTTAAAACAGCATTTCTAATCAATGGAAAATGGTAAATAAAAAAGTAAACAGCCTATGAGATGGATTTAAAGCAAGATGCCATCTAAAACAAAAGATTATATTATAGCCCTTTCAGACCTGAAAGAAAACTGGCGTTGTGAATTTTTGTTTGTACGTCAAAAACTGACTAAAATGCTCTTAAATACATATATTTTTATTTTATTCTACAAAATGTAAATTAACATCTGATAAAAAGCACCCGCACAATTGTGCGTGTCAGGACTCAATTCACTACTTACAAAAAAAATAAAAATACTTCGATGCATGTGAACATACATATGTACATGATGAAATGTTCTATTTTACAGTGGGGAATAATTTAAAACAATTAAATCTTTGTTCAAACACAAGTAAACGTTACATTTTCTACACTGAGGAAGAGTTTTGCTTTTACTGCCCTTTTGGCAGCAGCAACTTGTTGTCAGACCTGAAAGAAATCTGGAGGTGTCAAAACGTCAAAAACTTACTAAAATGCTCTCAAATACATGTTTTTACAGTTTATTTTACAAAATAAGAACTATCGGCTGAAAAACATAACCCACACAATTGTGCGTGTCAGGACTTCATTCACTACTTGCAAACAATAAAAAAATTTAAAAAATTCAACTCAGTACATGTGCATATGCACATGTACATGATCAAATGTTCTATTTTACAGTGTGGAAAGATTTTAAACAATTAAAATCTTACGCATTACATTTCTCATGTAGAGTACGAGTTTTGCTTTCACAGTCCTTTTTGTGACAGCACCCAGCACTCCTGCATGCATTGCCTGTAAGGAAACCTAACCCGCACATATGTGCATATCAACATTCAAAACCACATGGCATTACGTACGATGTTTTAAGTTCACAATTTACATTTGCTACACAATTTACATACTTCATTGATTATATTCTGATATTCAGTAAAGCTTCTAGATTAATATGAATGCAATAAATAAATACTTACTTTAGGCATTACTGCTTCCCGCCATCCTGCTAATGAACTGTATTTTCAAACTCTTCTTCCTGCCCCCTGGTGGTCAAGTACTAAGTAAAAACAGCTGAAGTACATGCTACGTGTCCCACACAAGCACTGCAGTCCGGTCTAGCACCAAGAAAACGTCAAATAAGCTCAGACATAAATAAAATACTAACCCGCACAATTGTGCGTACACGGTCTGAAAGGGATAGCAACAATAAAGCCTAACTCTCTTCCATATAAATAACACATTAAGTGATGACGCTTCGCATCTCTCGCACGATGAAGATATACCGGGGGGATGCAGTCTGTTTGCCGTTTCTCTGAGACAAATACGAGGAGCTTGAATTCAGTCGGGATGCACTTGTGGCATTCAATACGCTTGGAAACAGCACAGAGCTGACCATGCTGGCTAGTAGACTTGCTTGTTTGCCCCAGTTGAGAGGCTAACTTAACAGTAATCGCTTGCAGTGTCCAGTGGTGGATGTTACGGGTGAGTCTTGTACCGATAACGGCTTTCTTGTTGTTAAAGGGAGATTCATTTATGATGGAGGATGAATGTGGCTGTGTTATTGAGGACTTACTAAAACGTTTATTCTCTAGCTGAACTTTTTCTGCTAAGAAAAATAACCATGAAATGGAAAATCCACAGCCTGTTTCCAGTCGTTTGACCAGGTCAAATATGGAATGAATGAAGCCCTCATCTAGCGGTGAGGATAAGAATTGTGCCAGCTGCTGAAGCCTGTCGCACTCCTCTGGGGCAATGATTAATGCCTGACAGATGAAATGAAATGATATTGGGGAGTGTTTCTGGAATGAAAGATGACAGGTAAAACTGGAGTATCTGGAGAAAAACCTGTCGTGCCTCCACTTTGTCCAGCACAAATTTCTCATGGAGTGACCGGGATTTGAACCACGGAACCCAGTGGTGAGAGGCCAGCACGTTGCTGCCTGAGCCACAGAGGCTTCGACTTTCAAATTAATTGTTTACTTTAATTAATTCATTAATTATGAATGGCAACTTTCGAGAAAATTGTATCTTTCACAGAAGGGAACGTTTTGCTATAAATTTCAATTATGATAACATAATGTGATAAAATTCTGGCTGGTAGTTCAATAACATTTGATCCTTCACCACCTACAGACAGCAGTCACCGTTACCAATTTATTCCAAAACAAATCAGCAAATTCCATTTCTTTTGCGGTTTTGCCCTTATATTTTTATGTAAGTGGCGTATTTTGAAAAAGGTTCAAAGAAGAGATTACTTAACACAATTATAAATAAATACAGTCTAAAAAACCAAGAATAACAGCCATGCTCACCACATGACTCCTCGTAATCTGCAGGCCTTCGTGTTGAGCAGTGGTCGCTTGGTAGGCCATGGCCCTTCAGGGCTATTACACCATGGAGTTGATTTAAAAAATAAATGATGGTTTGGCAATAAGCATGTGGCATAACAGACAAAACCTGTATGAAATTTCTCCCAAAAACAATTATTTTCCCACCATAAGGAATGGAATGTTGTTACCTATGATATATTTTAGAAGACCATTCACACACATTAACAAATGAATAGCGTATTTGCCATTAAGGCTTTATCCCATATTGGGCCATGCTACTTTGGAATTTAATTTTAAAAGAGACACCAAATTGTCATTTCAATTTAGAGGCATGTTGAATGTAACATGCACTGTTCAACAGGTGGCCAGTAAGACACAGACTGTGCATTCGTGCCTACACCTTCCCCCCTCTCTTATCGTGCCTGCTGCTCAGTGCTCTCATGGTTTAGGTGAGCATGGGCTCACCAATAGGTGAGCACATTAGCCAATCAAAATGCTACATAAGAAGTTTTTATGCTTGTAAAGACACACTGCAAATCTACAGGACAAGAGCATTCGTCAGAATGCTTTATGATGTCCATTGGTTCACCGTTCTCTCAAAACTGATGTTAAAACAGTATAGTGTTTTAAATATATAGATACCCTGCCCTTACTCATTAGGAGAGTCACACACAATTTGCAGGTCAAAAGATCCAGAAACACAGGAGCTGAAGCCAAGAAATGGAAAACAAAGATTGATTGAAAGGCTGAGAACCAAACTGAAAGGGATGCTGAACACCTCAAGCAATCCCATGACATGTCAATAAAACCTAATGGGGCAGAAGACCCAGTGACACGGAGGATAAGCCATACTACAAGGTGACTAAGACCAGAAAAAAATTAAAGACCGAAACACAGGGTAGAAATTTGGAGTTAGAAAACTTAGTCGCCAGAAAGTAATGTGAAGAAGGGAAACAAAGATACATACTTGTACATCCTTAAATTTACAAGGTCCCCATAAGGGGTTTATCCAAGTCCGTAGACAGCCTAGAAAGCCTACATAATTCAAACTTATAACCCCACATTGAAATTAAGGTGAATGCAGCACATGTAGTGAAGTTCCTAACTCTTTTAATGACTTTATAAATATCTAAAACTGCATTTAAATGAAAAATATGAAAATTAATATTCATTAAATAAAATACTCAATCGTTGGACGTTGTACTCACACTTGTTCCTTACCTGATTACTTACACATACATTATTTGATGGGTGCCAGCTACCACTCAGTGCTGCAATAATAGAATGAGAATCTTGAATATCTCTAGGGTGTGGGGTAATAAGCTTACTTTTGACAACGTACCATATAAGTTCTGGGAAAAGGAGATTGGCATTTGGTTTCCCCATTAAATTTCAGGTTATATGATTCCACTCTGGAAATGAAATGAAAGATTAATTTGATAGAACAAAATATATTCTTGAAATAATTTCAATAAAAATAGTGAGAACTGCAGCAATTAAAACAGATGAGAATATGAAATTATGACATTGCAACTGAAAGAAACTAGGCATGAATTTGAATTCTTCTTGACCAGACATTTAACAATTATACATGAAATTTATCCCTCACTGGTTCACTTGACTGTACCTTCAACACTTTGAGTGTAATTACGACATATTCCTTTGATATGGTGTTTACTTTAGATGTATCAAGCCTAATTTGGTGATGTATACTTTTTGTTTCACTGACAACTAAGTATCCATGTGACTGCTTCTTCTCCATCAAAAGGACTTCTTGGTAAGTCTGTACTGTATGCCTTCATGGTAAGTGTATCCCTCTAACTGAACTGACTGACTGAGGTCTCACCTTCCACTTGACTCCATCACTGTTCACCTTCCATTTCTTCTCTCTTCACCTTTCGTTTGATTAATGACTGACTGAGGCCTCTCCATCTCGTTCACTCTCCGACCAACTGTGGCCTCTGCTTCCAACTGAATAATGACTGACGCTACAATATGCAGCCACCTTATATAGACAGTTGACACACCTACGCCATCTCCAGAAATAACTATGATCTACTCCCACCTCATGACAAATGTTACATGCAATGGTGAAACCGCCGGTGGCACCCAGTAGGTAACTCTCACGAAGTGAGCTCACCGCTAAATACGCACAATGATATAGAGATGACTTGGCAGTAACGCCAGCAGTATTGCACAATGTAGCAATATCATATCCACATCTGATATACAGCAACTCTTACTGTACATGTTTTTAGTGTTAATCTACACACACGTATATATGCATACATTTAACTATAATCACGCAAGCGACAAGCATTGCAGAATTGAATTTAATAATATAATAATTATAATACAATAATAGTAATCTCACAGATAAAATAATAATAATAATAATAATAATAATAATAATAATAATAATAATAATAATAATAATAATAATAATAATAATAATAATAATAATAATAATAATAATAATAATAATAATAATAATACAGATATCTTGTAATGGGATTTGAACCGTTACAGTAGGTAAGTTACATTTTAGGTGTGACTGATGCCTACCTTCTCACTAATGTTACCACTGCCCCACCCTCATCCATTGTCTCTCAGAGGGAGACCTCACTCTATGTTGCACTCTTGGAGTTCAGATCAAGAAAGTCCTATTATGCTCAAACTCGCTCTATATAAAGGGACGGGCAGATTATTTGAAAATGACATCACAAGGCAGTAAGCTGACTGGTTGATCATGACATCATAAGACAGTATTGGCAACTTAAAAACTTGACCAGGCTGGGCCATCTAATACAGAAACAATTCTCAACCAAGTAAACCCAACAGTAGTGACATCTTGTGATACACCAGTAAATTACATGAACATCTGAAATGTTTATATCATTCATTCATTCATTCATTCATTCATTCATTCATTCATTCATTCATTCATTCATTCATTCATTCATTCATTCATTCATTCATTTATTTATTTATTTATTTATTTATTATTTATTTACAAAGCACATGATACAGCTACACTGAGCAAATTTCACTTGTACTGTCAACAGACCAAAAAAATTAACAAATGTAAACTTTCATGATAAAATATAACAATCCTAACAAAAGATAACAAGATCAATTCCACAGCCTACTAATAACTACTGTTATACTTTTATTTGATGCTATATCATGCTCTTGTCTCCTATTAATAGTGTTAAAGAGAGTTGGGAGGTAGATTAGAAAAGTTCATTGAACTATTGAGTGCTGTGTGTGGGGGAATATGGAGGATTCTGGAGGAGCGGGAAGAAACACCCGTCAGATTTCTCGGCCAACAGAAGTTTGAAGGTTTGTTTAAACTGCTGGTACAGATTTCCCCCTTCTAAGGTTTACAATACTAAAAAAGAACGGTGAGCATTGAAGACTATGTCTTCTTTCTTGAAAAGTGGGAAAAAAGAAAAGTTAGTCATTCTTAAGGTTAAGCCCATATTCAATCTATTTGCGCAGCCAAAGCTACAGTATACAGAGATCTGAAATTTTTAACATAGGTGGATGGAAATGGGTCCAAATGCACCTCGAAGCCAGATTTTTAATTTTCGTGTTTGTTGGGTAGTTATGAATGAAAAACTGGCAGAAATCGTGTGTTGAGAAATGACAATCCATTGTGCTATCACCAGGATTAAATGCATAAATTCACTGTCACTAGGCAACACACATACGATAGGTTATACAAGTCAAGGAGCTATTTCAAATATAGGAGGCCATTTTCGGTCCCTTACATGAGGAGCTATATTCAGTATGTAATATCCAGAACTGTTTGTCCATGTGCATGTGTGCGATACCCGGCCAAATCTATGGCACACAGAGATCTGAAATTTGTAACATAAGTATTTTCTTATGTGAATCATTATACAGGTAAATACCAGCTCTAATTATTTATATCACTTTTAATCATTTTAATTATTTAGTTAGTTAACTCATATTTACTCGATATTAATTTAATTCACTTAAAATTTGCACATAAGATAGACAAGATAAATAAACAAGGAATAATAATACATATATCAGTCAAGGTGCCATTTTCGTTCAGTCCGTGATATCTGGAAGTATTTGTGTGTATGATAACAATACACATATTTGTCAAGGTGCCTTTTTCGTTCAGTCCGTGATATCTGGAAGTGTTTGTCTATGTGTATGTGTGCAGTGCCCAGCCAAATCTATGGCACACAGAGGTCTGAAATGTTTAACATAAGTGGGCAAGCATTTCACCGATCATACATGGCTGTGTCAAAGAGCAATCCAAGAAACAAAGTTGTCAAAGTCATCAACAAGCAAATTTTACAAGAATTACCCGGTGTCCTACAAATTTACGAGTCTATCGACATGACATGTAATACAAATGAGACTGTCAACTACCTGACAGAGCTTTTGAACAACTTAGAATCGGGTGTATAATGAATGCCAAATCGGTATCTTATTGCATATTTGTTTTGTTGCATTCTGACCAATTACCATACAACAGAGATCTGTCACTTCTGTGTTAAAACTTTACTCAAAAGATGCATGTGCAGTGCACAATACAGTTGCTATAAAGCAGTGACATATGGAGCAAATTCATCTTAGGTGTTTTTTCTAGGAAGCTGTTCTTAAAATGTGAATTCTATATAAAATGAATGAAAAATGAGTGAAGTAAAAGCAGCATGACTCTAGTAATTATCAAAAGTACAGCAGTTAATGTTACCATATTTGTTTCAAAGCAACTTGATATAGCTCTCACTTAAGCTGTAATCAGTAGTTACTAATCCATCATATTCAATCTTCTTCTTCTTCTTTTCCTTCTGCTTTTCCCACACCTGTGGGGTTGTAGGTGCGAACTGTGTCGCACAAGTGGATTTTGCCCCTGTTTTTCGAGCAGATGCCCTTCCTGCTGCCAACTCCCTCTGAGGAAGGATGTATTCATTATTGTGTATATCTGTGGTGGTTGGTTGTGATGTAGAAATTGTAGATAATTTAATTCCACACGTTAATTATTTGTATTTTTTCAACATTCCCTTGGAAAAGGAGGATTGAAGGCTCACAATTTATATAGGAGCTCATCTGGTTGATAATACTATCTTGATTGTCATCAGAATACAGCTGCATGCAATATTCTTTCCATTTTTCAATGACTTGATCTTTTCCACCTAGAAGAACTCCATCACTGCTTTTCACAGGCCAAGTCTGCAATTTGAATTCATGTGTTATTCTCTTAACTTTAATGAAGATGTCATGGGTTTGATTCTGGAACTGATGACTTTCAATCTGATCACATATTTGGTGGATTTGCTGAAACCTATCTTGCCTACATTTTCTTTGTATTTAATGATTTAGTGAACTGTATTTTATTATGTTCTCTTCAGTCTGAGTAACTGTAGGTTTTAGTTTCTATTTTTCTTTCTTTCTTTCTTCAATCAGCTTCAGAGTCCCCTTTGTCAACCAAAGTTTTCTGTCTGTAGCGGGTCTAGTTCTAGTGAAAACTTCAATTGTGTTAGTAACAGAAGTTTTCAAGATTTTCCAGGTTTCTTCCACAAGCACCACACCATTGGTGGAAATGTTTTGTAATTTTGGCCAGATTATTTCACCAAAGCCATTATTGGCATCTGTAACAACTTGTCACTACCTGTTTCTTCATTCATTACTCTTCCACGCCTCTCTTATCAACCACATGGTCCTACCTTTACAACCTTCCTACCTATTGCATTTATTTTTAACTATAATGAAATCAGCTTCATGATCACTTACCATACAACATCTATCACTTCAGTTCCTCTATAGAGTTCATCTGGTTTCATCAGCTTTACGTCAAGAATATTTCTCCTTGTAGTTGGTTCCATCGCTTTCTGATTCAGCTGTCCTTCCAAGATTAACTTACCATTTGTTAGTCACTGCCCTAAATACAGATCAGGGTGAGTGGGTGGTCGGTCGGTTGGTTGTGACTGTCATTTGTATTACCTTCCCAAATGACAATTGGTCAATTGAAATCACCCACTACAATATCGTTCATTTCTGAGTCATTCACCACATAACTGATTATCTTATCAAATCATTCCACATTAGCATCATTGTCACCTTTTCCAGGTCTGTATACCCCAAGAACATCTAGTTGCCTGTTATCTTACACCTAGAATCGCCCTGTGGGTGGGGGGGGCAGTAGAATGACATCCACAGTATCCCCTGCCTGTTATAAGAGGTGACTAAAGGGGGCCCAAGGGTCTCTGAACTTGGGAGCATGGCTTGGTGACCATGGGGCCCTTAGCTGAGTCCTGGCATTGCTTCCGCTTACTTGTGCCAGGCTCCTCACTTTCATCTATCCTACACTGACTGACAGTGACAATGCAACACCAAGGAGGAGTGGTTCGAAAGGGATGAAAGTTGGGGAAAAAAAACAGAGACGGCACGGACGAATAATTGATGTTTATTTCAAACCGATATGCAGGTTACACAATGCGCACGGCATCGACTCAGTAGGATGTAGGACCACCGCGAGCGGCGATGCAAGCAGAAACACGTCGAGGTACAGAGTCAATAAGAGTGCGGATGGTGTCCTGAGGGATGGTTCTCCATTCTCTGTCAACCATTTGCCACAGTTGGTCGTCCGTACGAGGCTGGGGCAGAGTTTGCAAACGGCGTCCAATGAGATCCCACACGTGTTCGATTGGTGAGAGATCCGGAGAGTACGCTGGCCACGGAAGCATCTGTACACCTCGTAGAGCCTGTTGGGAGATGCGAGCAGTGTGTGGGCGGGCATTATCCTGCTGAAACAGAGCATTGGGCAGCCCCTGAAGGTACGGGAGTGCCACCGGCCGCAGCACATGCTGCACGTAGCGGTGGGCATTTAACGTGCCTTGAATACGCACTAGAGGTGACGTGGAATCATACGCAATAGCGCCCCAGACCATGATGCCGCATTGTCTAGCGGTAGGGCGCTCCACAGTTACTGCCGGATTTGACCTTTCTCCACGCCGACGCCACACTCGTCTGCGGTGACTATCACTGACAGAACAGAAGCGTGACTCATCGGAGAACACGACGTTCCGCCATTCCCTCATCCAAGTCGCTCTAGCCCGGCACCATGCCAGGCGTGCACGTCTATGCTGTGGAGTCAATGGTAGTCTTCTGAGCGGACGCCGGGAGTGCAGGCCTCCTTCAACCAATCGACGGGAAATTGTTCTGGTCGATATTGGAACAGCCAGAGTGTCTTGCACATGCTGAAGAATGGCGGTTGACGTGGCGTGCGGGGCTGCCACCACTTGGCGGCGGATGCGCCGATCCTCGCGTGCTGACGTCACTCGGGCTGCGCCTGGACCCCTCGCACGTGCCACATGTCCCTGCGCCAACCATCTTCGCCACAGGCGCTGCACCGTGGACACATCCCTATGGGTATCGGCTGCGATTTGACGAAGCGACCAACCTGCCCTTCTCAGCCCGATCACCATACCCCTCGTAAAGTCGTCTGTCTGCTGGAAATGCCTCCGTTGACGCCAGCCTGCCATTCTTAGCTATACACGTGTCCTGTGGCACACGACAACACGTTCTACAATGACTGTCGGCTGAGAAATCACGGTACGAAGTGGGCCATTCGCCAACGCCGTGTCCCATTTGTCGTTCGCTACGTGCGCAGCACAGCGGCGCATTTCACATCATGAGCATACCTCAGTGACGTCAGTCTACCCTGCAATTGGCATAAAGTTCTGACCACTCCTTCTTGGTGTTGCATTTTCTCTGTCAGTCAGTGTATTTGACCTCTCTTGATCAATTCTTGTTCTTTTCTGATCCCAGCAGTATTAGGTATCAAGGCCTTTTTCATGCCCTTCATGTCCCTTGCCTTTCTTTGGCCAACATCCTCATTTTTGAAGTGTCAGATTCCCTCTTAATAGTGTTAACAGAGGATGGTTGCCCAGATGTACTTCCTCTTAAAACAATAATCACCTCCACCACCATTTTACACCTAGAATTTCATGTTTCTCTTTCTTAAATTTTTCGTAGCTTACGAATTCCTCTTCCACCAGTATGAACACTCCCCTCCTACCGTTCCTATTCTGTCTCTATGTTAAACACCCCAGTTCTGTCAGAAAATGTCCGCACCCATAATATCACTTCTCAGCAATGATTCAACTCCTATTACAATATCTAGTAAAATATATGTATGGTATTTAAAATTTCTTTTAATATAATACTGATGTAGTTTAATACTAACAACTTTATGTCAGCCTTAATGGGCTTCTACATCCATACAGTCCAGCTCAATGACTGGTGTGCTGGCCTTTGGTCCAAGGAGTCCCGGGTTTGATTCCTGGCTGGGTGTGGTTTTTCAAACCTTCATTGGTTGATTTCAATGGCTCGCGGGGTGGGTGCGTGTGCCTTCTTCGGCATTAGAATGCATCATAGATAAGGCCCCATCCTCACAAACACTCAGGTCGCCTATACAGCATCAATTGAAAAGACCTGCCCCAGGCCTCTCCAGAGGCCACACACCATTATTACCTCCCTATACTATCATTAGCGCTCCCCAGTCCAGTCCATTTCCTCTAATGTACCTCCCTATAACTCTTCAATACAAACCCCCTACCTTATATGTACAGTACCATTGTGGTTCAATTAAGGGCCATCTGAGCATAGATCCATATCTCTTACCCACCCATTAGGATCTATAAATCTCCCTTCCCATTTCCCACATACCTATTCCGTAGTTTCATTCAAATCTCCAATCGCCCTCCAGTCAGTAACCCAGCTACACATTATCCCAACTCCCACATCTAGCTTTACAGTTAGTATGCAGAACTTTTCAAGTATGGTCCAGACAGTGCTTTGAGGATCCATTTTGGGACAATTATTACAAAGGTAATCTAGAACTTGTTCTACTATAGATGCTCTACTGTTTTCAATTTATGCAGTTTGATATTTCAAATTTGGGTCAGTTTAATTTGTTTGGGTGTTTAGGTTTTAGAGCAAGTAGTAGAAGTTGATGGTGGGAAGTAAGGAATTCTCCAGAAATAATTTTACATTCTTTAATTTGTTTTTTTCTTAAGCTTATCTATTAGAACAAAGTCAACTTACGTGTTATCATTCTCACTTTTGTACACAATGAGGCATTTTTTTTTTTCTTTTTAAAGGAGGTGATCACAATACACAAGTCCTGTGATGCTGCAAATTCCAGGATCATTTCCCCAGCACTGTAAATGACATTTTTCATATCCATGTGTATCCTTCCACACATGTTCTTTCAGATTTCTGAAAATCAGCTTCAGTTCTTTCTTTATACAAGAATATATAGTTCTTCCTAGAACTCTCGTTTCTCTGATTCTAGACATTTTGATTGTGGTGCTTAGGCAGATATGACATTGGGGCATTGTTGTTTATCCAACATCAGTTTTACTAATGTGATACTGTCACAGGTTCATATGATTTCTACTACTGTACTTTATTGCTTATATACTGATCCATTATTATTCCAACTCAATTTCTCTTATAAGAGTTCTTGTAGTATATGAGCCTAAATCCCTCCCCAATCTGTCAGGACTTTGCACCTTTCCATCTTGTCTCTTGTACACCAGTGGCAGTTTGTGACATTTTACTTTGGCAGGGCTGTGCTGCCATCTCTTTCCCTTCCCCAATCGGTTCAGTTTTCACTGACCAGCACCACGATACTTTCAGATGAATAATAATAATAATAATAATAATAATAATAATAATAATAATAATAATAATAATAATAATAATAATAATAATAATAATAATAATAATAATAATAATCCCTAAACATCACATTAAAATCTTATTAGGGGACTTCAATGCACAGGTTGGCAGAAAGAAGAAATACAGATCAATCGTAGGACTTCATCCTGCACATCGGCGGACTAATAAGAATGGAGAACGTCTAATAAGCTTTTGTACATCGTTCATGCTGAGACTCATGTCCACGCACTTTATGAGACCTTTACATAAAAAGAAAACTTGGAGATCACCTAACCCATTGCTAGGGGAATTCCAGATTGATCATGTTGCTATTTCCGTAAAGAATATGCTTGAGATTCAGAATGTTAAAGTACGGAAGGGAGTTGTCGATTCAGATCACTACCTTACGCAAATCAAGGTTAGGTTCCAACCAAAAAGATCCAGACCTAAAGGCAGCCCATTTCCAAGAGTGGATCCGGACTGCCTGAGGAAGAATGCTGACGTTTTCGTACGTGACATACACGATCAAGATCCTAAGGTATGGCCAGATATTCGCAACACATTACAGTCATCAGCAATGAAATTCGGACAGCCACCCAGAAAACGTAAACACAGATGGTGGAAAACAACCTGTGATGAAGCTATCAATGACAGAATCAAAGCATGGAATCAATGGAATGGACTTAGAACAGTCGACAGATGGCAGAATTTCCTTAAGACTCAAAAACTGACCTCAAAAACAATCCGCCGCGAAAAACGTGCATACGAGAAAAACAGACTCGCAGAGATAGAACAGGATTTTCAGAAAAACAACACTCAGAGTTTCTACAAGACATTTCATGAGGACTTATCAGGGTACAAACCACCAACACTAAGTTTTCGTCGACCTAATGGATCACTAGAGACAAACAGTAAAGAGAACAGCAAGATACTGGCTGACTATTTCCAAAATCTACTGAACTGCGATCCACCAATTGAAAGACTACAGTTTGAAAAACCTCCACCAAACCCAGACTCACAGCCCCCAACAACTCAAGAAATAAAAGAGATAATCAAATCGCTCAAAAATAATAAAGCCCCTGGGAACTATGGCATAACTGCAGAAATGTTGAAAATAGGAGGAGATGACCTCATCAGAAGAATTCGTATGCTCTTAACAGAAATATGGGAGACCATGATGATTCCGAAGGACTGGAAGAATGCCATTATCCATCCGTTACGTAAGAAAGGCAATCGAGCGGACCCCAACAACTACAGAGGCATATCCCTTTTACCAGTTATATACAAGGTTCTATCTAAAGCGCTATTAAACAGAATAGAACAACAAACAGATCATTTGATTGGTGAATACCAAGCAGGCTTCAGAAAAGGGAGATCGTGTTCTGAGCAAATTTGGAGTCAGAAGACGATATTAAGGATACGCCGCAGTACCACCACATTTGTCACCTTTGTAGACTTTAAGAAGGCGTATGACTCTATCAACAGACAAATTGTTGTAGACATCCTAGGAGAGCTCAGTGTGGACAAGAAGACCACAGAATTAATCTGCCAGACTCTCACAGACACAACATCTCAAGTGAAGTTTCTAGGTGAACTATCAGAGCCTTTTGAAATGCATACAGGAGTTCGACAAGGAGATGGCCTCTCCCCAATCCCTTTGTACTTAGTGTTAGACAAAGTCATCAGGGAATGGGGAAAAGAAATCAAAGGTATAAACATTGGTACTCGGGGACAAAGAATTAACATGAAGTGCCTAGCCTTTGCTGATGATCTAGCTATCTTTACCAAGACTAGTGAAGAAACCAGGTATGCCATAGAGAAGTTGCATGAGATAGCATCAAAGACAGGCCTCCAAATATTGTATGAGAAGACTCATATCATGGCTAATGGACACCAGAATATCCAAAGATCCCCACTACAGATAAATTATGGAATAATCACACAGGTCCCTTCATTCAAATATCTAGGAGAAATCATTGTACAATCCGGATTGGACAGGAAAGCTAATTTAGAAAGAGCCACCAAACTCCTGAAAGCATACCGAACAACATGGAACCACTACAATAAAAGAGTGATGTCACGAAATGCAAAACATCGGCATTACAAGACTGTTGTTCTCCTGGAAGCCTTGTATGCCTCAGAAACCACATCTCTAGGAGGCCACTCTAAAATTGATGAAATTGAAAAACAAGAACGAAAAATTCTGAGGAAAATATATGGCCCCGTTCATGTAAATGGTATATGGATCAAAAGGAAAACTGTAGATTTGTACAAAGCAATCGACAAGTTCACCGATACCGTACGCAGGAGACGATTGAAACTCCATGGTCATATCTGTAGAATGGACGACACTAGATACAAAAAGATTCCTTGGTATAATTAATTCAAAGAAGGTCAAAATAAGCTGGTTTGAGGAAATAAAGCAGGACTTAAAAGAAATGAACATCACAGAAGATGTCATCAGGGATCGCAAGGCTTTTGGGAATCTGGTTGCAAAGCACACGTTCACGGAAAAGGCTAAAAGAACCACAGGGAAACAATGGACGGAAGAACGCAAGAAACAGCATAGCGAGTTCATGAAGAGATTTTGGGAGGAGAAGAAGAAAGGAAAACCATCATCAAGCTAAGTTCCAATGCACTCTGTAAATGGGCATAACAAAGAAAGAATAATAATAATAATAATAATAATAATAATAATAATAATAATAATAATAATAATAATAATAATAATAATAATAATAATAATAATCTAATGACACTGGCTGAATAGAAATATGCTTGCACTGCAACATTAATTAATTAATTAATTTAACTACACTACAATGGCATTTATGCACACACATTAACAGGCTAACAGATAATGCAATCCCGACTACTTCTGTATGGCACTGCACTGTTTCACTGATCACAGTCACAAGTGATAATAACAACATTCATGAAAACAAATAAATAGTGCACTCCCGAATTTCTCTTTCCTTGCTCAAATTTCAAAGCATGACAACATATTTAACAATCTGAGCACCCTAGAAATAGTGCTGTCATGTTATGGTTAAATTTTGAAACTTGATTTTATCTTCTATACAGAACTGAATTGTTTAAATAGTCAGTATAATGGGAATTCATTGTTTTGTAAAATGTTTTGGAATTAATTTCTAACTAGAATTGATATAAGATGTGGGAGAAAAGCCTAGGTACATTGTAAAGTGGTTGGCGATGTTGTTGAGGGCTTTGCCACTCAGCGCTAACACCCACCTGCACTCTTCTTTCCCCTTACAAGCCCATGTCCCTCCAGGCTCCTCCCGCTCCCCTCACATTTGTTAACTCTTGGGACCTACTGAGGGCTCTGCCGAACAGACCATTCTCGCCTGTACTCTTCCTTCCCTCTCAAGCCGACATCGTCCTTCCGGGCTCCTCCCGCACCCTCCACACTAGCAAAGTCTGGGAATCTACTCAGGGCTCTGCTGCCACAGTCCGAGCATCTCACGACCGAAGAGAAAACATCGTGTTTGTTGGACAGCAGCCACAGTCTGAAAGCCTTTGCCATTTTCTTGAAAAGCAAAATGTTTACAGCCGAAATAATGAAGACAACACTGTATAACTGAATAGCACACGACATAAGTTCAACTTCGCTACATTTGTCCATCTCTTTATATAATCAGTTACAGAGTGAAATAATGTTAAATGTTTTCTGAAAAGGTGGCGGGGTGGGGCCCAAAAGCCCTTCATGCACAAACCGCCACTATTGAATACTGCATATGTTTATGTGACATCCCTCTAGCATAACTAATTCAGCACAATGGAACTGGTATTCCAGGTTGCAATTTGCAGCTCAGATAAAGATGTCATGCTCTGGTGTACAATTTGGTCATTGTTAGGTGGTACGCCCTCTTATTGCTGTTGTTTGAAGGGTACACCTTAGAGGTTTCGTCTCTTCAGGAGGACGCCTGAACAGTTCAGTCGCTTGAAGAAGACACTCTAATGGTTCCATTGCTTGAGGGGGATACCCTAGCCGTCACACCAGAGCCGTATTTAGGCATGGGCCATATGGGCCCGGGACCAGGCCGGCAACTTAATGCAGCGGCAAAAATGAAAAGGTCTAATAGTTTGAAAACAAGATTTTGGAATGCGCGCAGTTTCATAGTGCTCAAAGGCGAAAGCTCCCAGCATTAGTAACAGAATTTTCGTTCGCCTTATGTGAATGCTGTGGGTAAAATAATATTGCAAATACCACCACAATGAGGAAACACAGCCCTCAGTTCTGCATACTGTTATCAAGGTGACCTTGGGCTGCAACTTAGTCAAGTGGGTGGCAAATCAACGACACCTAGAGGCGACCGCGTGATATTGAGTGAATCAAGAAAGCCGCTATTTTCCCATAATACCAAGAAGTCTGTGAAAATGAAAACCATTTTTATTCATTTTGTGAGAGTTTCATTAAGTATTTTTCGTGTTATGTAACACTACATGGTTGGTCGAGGATGATTACGGCAAGTGGCGCAGATTATTATCGCATATTAGAAGAAGAGTAGAAGAGGAGGGAAAGTGAATTATTCTCTCAAACACCAACATTAGACTTATTTTTCCACAGAATCCAAACCATAATTCAAACAACTTCCTCTCATGCAGTGATGAAAACAAAAATTATAGTACAGGCGCAGAAATCTTCGATGACTGTATGCCCACTTTTAGTTGTGTTTCCATTGGTCTGTTGTTGGAATTGTAAGTGAAAATCGTGAACACAATCTAGTACCAAGAGAAAGTTTTTCTAAACCAAATGATTACCCTTTTTTTTTTTTTTTTTTAATGCTACAATATTAGTTCGGGGCATCGACCTGTAGAAATCTTTTGCCCCTACTTGCACCATACAATATGAACCTGCGTGTAATTGGAATTGCGGAAGTGTAGAGTGTTGAATGTGAGGAAAGGAACGTTAAGGACAACACAAACACCCAGAGACGGACGTGCGTAAGATCGGCTCCACAGTTTCAGTGAATTAGAAGGTGTTATTCTAAAGGGAGCTATATAATAAGTGGTACACGAGTGTGTGATACAGTGTTGAATCAAACCAGTGAGTATCAGTCATTGTAACAATCAGTTCACCAGTATTAAGTAGTGATTTCTCAGGCAATATGGGCCGTAGCAAGCGCAACACCAGTGACCAAAGCAGTAGTGCCAACCGCAGCAGTGCCAACCCTGTTGAAGAGGCAGTCACCAGGATACTAAACGAAACCATCAGCTCTGGTAAGTTCCTTGAAAAGATAGTAGCCGCCATATCGGAGCGTGTGACAGAACTCGTCATAAAGGAATTAGAAAAATCTCTCCAGTTCAATTCTGAAATTGTGGCAGAATTGAACGCAAAACTAGAAAGCAGGGATAAAGAAATCCGTGAGATGAGGGAAGATTTTGCTGCGAGATGTGACTCACTGGAACAATACAGTATAAGAGCTAATGTTAGAATTTTTGGGGTACAGGAAAGTGTAAGTGAAAATACGGACGAACTTGCGATAAATGTTTTTAGGGAGATAGGTGTGAATGTGAATTTGCAAGACATTGATAGGAGTCACCGAGTCAGACCTAAATCTCCAGGGAAACCTCGGCCAATCATTGTCAAATTCACATCATATCGAACAAGGCAGGAAGTGTTTCGCAATAAGCGAAAATTGAAAGGTACCCCAGTAACTATTCGCGAGGATCTAACCTCCACCAGGTTGTCAATTCTTAAAGCAGCTATTCTCTGCTTTAATCAGAGCAATTATTGGACCTCGAGTGGAGACATCATTATTAAGAAACCAGATGGCAGTAAAATTAGAATTAACCGGCTGAGTGACATTCCTAAGGACAGTGACAGCAGTTAAATGTAACAATTCACTGAACTGAGTGCACCGAACTGAGTGTTTATATTCCTAGATTAGTCCATATTTATTTATCTCAAGATCGTTAAATTCTATCTTAGAATAGTTTAGTGAATTATCATTTATTTTCGTTTAGCTTAGTTAAAATTTCTTTTTTGCAACTATTTATCTATATATTTTACTAAATAATTGCATTTACTTTCTTATTTCCTTATGATTAATTTAATAACTTTCAATTTTAAATACTTTTAATTTTTATTTTATTAATTTAGACACAACGCCCTTAATTTAGTCGCGCTTTAAAATAATAGGTAATTCTAGGCACAGTTGACTATATTCCTGCACCTCACTACTTCAATTAACTTTAAATTCCTCCTAGCTCTTTGTGTTTATCTGTACATTTTGTTAACTTTCATCGTTCCAAGTTGGCAAGAGTTACAAGTGACAAAACAAATTCCTCTCACGTCACCAGTCGATTTCAACAGCCACCGTATGTCGCCTCAGACCAGCAACCCTCTCCCGTCCTTCCGCTGTCCCCACTCCCCTCACCCTCTAGCGCAAACCTTGATCAAAGTACCGCTAGTATCCTCAAGACTTTCATCTCGCAACATCCCAGAGCCCTGCACGTCTGTCATATAAACGCGCAAAGTATATTAGCAGCCAACCGAATGGACGAGATTGCTGAAATATTCACTCCACCTGTTTTCCATGCCCTGCTAGTGTCTGAGTCATGGTTAACAGACAATAGCCAATCTTCTTTGTGTCATCTTGAAGGCTACTCGCTTCTGAGAAATGACCGCACTCACAAACGGGGTGGAGGGGTATGTGGCTATTTCCTAACTAGCCTCAAACCTAAGCTGGTCGGTCATTCACCAGGCAGGTATGAGAGAAAACCGGAATACATGCTCGTAGAAACAACAACGAACGGGATTAAAGCGCTTGTAGGAGTAGTTTACAAACCTCCGAATACAGGTCACTTAGAGGACTTTGAAGCTGACTTGACTAAATTACTGCCAGACTACCCTCACAGAATAATTATGGGGGATTTCAATACGGATCTAACTGACGCAACTTCTTCCGAATCCACACGACTCAAAACATTATTTCAAGCCTATAATATGGAAATCTTACCTCTCTCTCCGACTCACCATACATCTCATTCGCACACACTATTGGATCTTATAGTTACCAGCAACTCAGACAGAGTCCTCAATGTTGGTCAAACCTCCGTACCTGGTATATCTGCACATGACGCAATATACATCTCGTATAACCTCCGGCCACCGAAACCCTCCCAGAAATTTATCACCTATCGACCATTGAAAAATATAAATAAAGATAGACTCTTAGAGGACGCAGGCAAAATACCCTGGCATGACATAACGAACTATAACAATCTAGATGACAAAGTTGACTTCTTTAATAGCAAAGTAACGGAACTATTTGACAAGCATGCCCCAAAGTGGCGAGCGAGAATATCGAAAGGACCCTCCCCGTGGTTAAATGACAAAATTAGACAACTTATGAAACAGAGACTGCGCTCACAGACAGTACAAAAATGACCCTACCGTACAAAACTTTGACGAATATAGGAAGTTACGAAATAAGACAACACAACAAATACGAAATGCTAAATTGCGACACGCTTACAGTTTAATTAAGCCTGACGGTGGAACAGCGACGACATTTTGGAAATCTATTAATAAGCTTGGACTTACGAAGAACAAGACCAGAGAAGAAATTACAGTACCTCTCGAGACTCTTAACAAGTACTTTACTGCTAACTGCTCCGCAGTACGACAGGATGACAAACAGAGACTTATGAATTATTATGGTACACGCCCTACTCCTGACAGAGAGAAACTCTATTTCAGTCACGTGACGCCCCTCCAAGTCAGAAAAGCAGTCCTCAGAATAAGCACGAAAGCAAAAGGAATTGATGACATAGGGACTGACATGGTCAAACTAATTCTTGATTGTATATTACCAACCTTAACTCATATAATCAATTTCTCTCTTCTACACTCCACATATCCAACTCTCTGGAAGAAGGCTATTGTGCTACCTCTTCCGAAAAGTAAAACGCCCTCGAACGAGGGAGACTATCGTCCAATCTGTATTTTATCAGCTTTATCAAAAATCTTAGAATATGTAGTTCATACACAAATGTCTGAGTACCTTCGAACGCACAATCTCCTTAATCCTCTCCAGTCCGGTTTCCGACAAGGACATAGTACAACTACAGCCTTACTTAAAGTGACTGAGGATGTTAGACAAGCAATAGACAGAGGACGATTCACAGTTCTGGTACTACTAGATTACAGTAAAGCTTTCGACAGCGTAGACATTGACATTTTACTTGTAAAACTAAAGGCTCTACATTTTTCTCAGAGTACGATTGCTTGGATGCATTCTTATCTTCACGGACGTCAACAATGTGTGAAAGGTAATAATGGAATCGTTTCCTCGTGGCGCCACGTGAAGAGAGGAGTCCCTCAAGGCTCTGTACTTGGTCCTCTTCTTTTTGCACTCTTTGTGAATGACATATCATCCAATTTAAGACACTGCAAATACCATATGTACACTGACGATCTTCAACTCTACACCGACTCTACATCACGTGACCTCCAGGAAAATATCGACTTACTAAATATTGACTTACGGTCTGTTAGTGATTGGTCTGCTGCGCACGGCCTGAAATTGAACCCTACAAAGTTGCAAGTAATCCTTCTTGGCCATCAAAGTCAAATAACAAGTATAACTAAACGTCCGTTGCCAGGAGTAATCCTGCAGGATGTTCCAATTCCTTTTGTATCACAAGTGAAGAATCTCGGTGTTATCATGGACGAACGCATGACTTGGTCTGCACATGTCTTACATATCTGTCAAAAAGTTTACTCATCTTTACATTCTTTATATAAATACAAACATATATTTCCAATAAAGCTTAAAAAGAGATTCATTGAAGCCCTTGTAATGCCACATTTTGACTATTGTGATGTTGTCTTCAATGACGTCAGGCCACAATTTTCCCTAAGGCTACAGCGCGCTCAAAATGCGTGTGTGAGATATATATGCAGCTTAAGAAAATATGACCACGTGTCACCATCTTTCCTAAAATTAGAGTGGTCGCGACTCCATGTTTGTCGTAACCATCATACTTTGTCTCTTCTCCACCGAGTTCTTACTACATCTTCCCCATCCTACCTTTCTTCACGTTTCCATTACTTCTCAAATGTTCATGACAGACATACAAGGGCTCAAACATCCAACCTGCTCATCATCCCTCACCATTGAACTGCCGCATATAACAGCTCATTCTCGGTGTTTGCCGCACGAGAATGGAATCGTTTACCGGACGACGTCAGGGGAATAACAACTACAGTGTCATTTAAGAGAGCGTTAAGAGGTGCAACAGGATGCGAGTGACCTGTGAATTTCTGGCCTTTCAGTGATCGTGCTACTACAATATCATTACTAGCTATTATTATTATTATTATTATTATTATTATTATTATTATTATTATTATTATTATTATTATTATTATTATTATTATTATTATTATTATTATTATTATTATTATTATTATTATTATTATTATTATTATTATTGCTGTTGTATGTATGTCCTACTGTGGTGGAATTTTATTTCAGTTGTATTTTGATTGTGTTTTAATTGTGTCTTCTAGTATTAATTACGGTAGTATTACTTATGACTTTAATGTATACTAATTGGTTTAGTGTAAGAGAAGGCCTAATGGCCTTAACTACGCCAATAAAGACATTTATCTATCTATTATCTATCTATCATTTACAATTAAAAACCCCTGACCCGGCCGGGAATCGAACCCGGGGCTGCCGGGTGACAGGCGGATGCGTTGCCCCCATGATTACCCTTGTTTTTGGCTTAATAATAATGTTTCCAGAGACTATGCTGAACGAGGAGTGAAACAGAATCAGGACAATATTTTTGTATCTTTGTGCGGATGTTTCCAGACAATTAGCGATTTCTAAAAATAAAAATAAAAAGTGCTGTTTGAAAGAAAGCTTTTAAATGGAGACATTATGAATCGTGAGAAGCCTCCGTGGCTCAGACGGCAGCGCGCTGGCCTCTCACCGCTGGATACCATGGTTCAAATCCCGATCACTCCATGTGAGATTTGTGCTGGACAAAGCGGAAGTGGGACAGGTTTTTCTCCATGTACTCCGGTTTTGTCCATCATATTTCATTCCGGCAACACTCACCATTAACATTTCATTTTGTCTATCAGCCATTTATCATTGCCCCAGAGGAGTGCAACAGGCTTCGGCAGCTGGCACATTTCCTATCCTCGCCACTAGATAGGGGCTTCATTCATTCCATTCCTGACTGGGTCAAATAACTGGAAAGAGGCTGTGGATTTTCATTTTCATTATGAAACATGAGTATCTGGTTTATTCCTGCAGCCAACGATCTGTTTTTGAGCTCCTTGAACATTTTTTGGAGGGACATCCCAATTTGCAACAACTGGCTTCAATGATTGGAAGCATGGAGATCAGAGGTTAACAGAATAAGAGAATTTCCACTCTCATCATGAATATGTATTAATGTTTAACCCTTAATTAATGACGTGAGGTCCCTGGGACCATTCAGCCCAGAATTTTCTGCTCTTCACTTGCATCAGCAGTCTCAAAAATCTCTTTCTCTGTCTAGCTTCCTAACTTCCAGTCTTCTCTGTGTTCCCATTGTGATCAAAGCTGCCGGTGTTTTCTCGAAGTGACTCTTGTAAGAGCTCGGTCCCTTGGACCTCACATCCGTAGTTAAGTTACTAAGTGTGATTCTTTATATTCCTCATTTTGTGAAATGCCTGCTTCCATAGTGTAATAGTTAACACTACTGTATTACTTGCCATTTTCAGAGGCCCGGGTTCAATTCCCAGTACTGCCATAGATTTAAAAATGGCCGGAGGGCTGACATACGGTCAATATGGTACATGCAGCCTCACTTCTATTGGGAGTGTGCCAGAAATGAGCTGCATCACTTAGGGACAAGGATATGAGTGTAAGGTGAAAGAAAGTATAGCACAATTTTTTTCTGTTGCATGTGATAACTATTCTAAGCACCTTTTAATATGCTCCATTATATGAACAATACATTTATGATGCAGTTATGTAAATGTGTGTTACAGACTGTAAATACTCAGACATTTCCAAAGTCTCTTGTTTTGTACCAAAGAAACCTTACAATTAATACTACTTGTGGTAGTTTAATATTGCTTTAACTGCTTGTGTTTTATGTATTTTAATTCAGTTATATGTGTTTTATTAGGATACATAGTTAATACATCAAAATCAACAGTCTGATATTTTCTCACCCATATTTCCAGTGTCCGTAGGACCTCACGTCAGTAACTACGCACAAAATGTTAACATTAGTAGTTAAGGGTTAAAAAACGGGGTAGTGAATTATGCAGAGTTGACAGCCATCTGCTCTCTCAGTTGGAATTATGATTATTATTATTATGATTATTATTATTATTATTATTATTATTATTATTATTATTATTATTATTATTATTATTATTATTATTATTATTATTATTAGAGGTAATCGAGAAAGGAACAGCCTAGGATTCGAATGCATGAATACTGGATGAAAGTTAAAGCCCAAGCACAAGGGAGAGGAAAAGGACAGCTGAAATAACATGGTCTGGTCCATAGATGGCCAAAACTACAGCAAGAAGAATTTTAGGTACTCTACTGTATTCATTATATAAAAATAATAGTAACTGCAATTTCGTCTTACCAAGTTTTGGGAAGGGGGCGGAAAGTTATTCGGGCCCAGAGGCATTGCCTTAATTAAATTTGGCCCTGCCTCACACTCTTATACTTTCTTGTACACCTCATGATTAATATTGCCAGGCTGAGTATCTCAGGTGATAGTGTGCTGGCCTTCTGAGTTTGAGTTGGCAGCTTCAATTCTGGCTCGGTCCAGTGATATTTGAAGGTGAACAAATACATCAGCCTCATGTTGGTAGATTTACTGGCACGTAAAACAACTGAAGCAGTCTTGGACTGACATAGATCAAAAATACAATGCCGGGTACCTGAAGTACTACAAGAGTACCCCATCTATGCCATCGAATCTCATGACAGTAATGATATCTTTGGTATTGTTTATAGTAATGGCATCATAATGCAAATTTTTGTATCATTTTACTTCATAAATCTAATCTAAACTATTTTTTGACAGTTTTCTTATTTTCAGGTCTTATTGATGATCATGGCAACTCAAAATAGTTCAGTATTATTTGAAGAATGTACTGAAGTATCTCCCTTTACTATTACACCATCAGGAAATTTGAAAGTGGATCGGAAGCATCTGATTTATGTTAGCAGCAAGGTTGGTATCGTCTCAACTGATCACAAGTTAACCAAAGTTAAGGTACGAGAGAACACATCTACAGATGGAGTGTGCGAGCAACCACGAACTTCTGTAATGAGAAGGATGATCACTGAAGAGAGTAATTTCAGAAAACCTGAGAAATTAAATGAGAGTTCAAAACGTCACAACACTAGTAGAAAGACATGCATTTTCACTACCAACCAACATAAACATTCTGATAAATATAAGCCCTGTCATAAAATTATCTCATCCAGAGAAAAGAAATCAATTAGTCCAGAAAACATTTCTCCTGTTAATAAGGAGGAAATAGACAGGACCAATTCAATTAATAATGAAGACAGTATGCATACTGCATTTTCAAATCTCTTGACTCTCCGTGAATCAGAAGTTCCAAGAATGTTTACAACTCCGCAAATAAATACCGAGGTTGTTATATGTGAAAGCCTTTCAAGTATTCTGAGCTCTTCAGCAAGCAAGAATGGAGACAAGCTTCTCCACTGGACACCAAAATTATATGGCTCAGGATGCAAAAGTGTCTCTAGCATTCTGTCTGTGTCTGCAAAGAGCATTGTAATAAAGAACTCCAAGAGTATGAACAGTATTCTAACTATCCCATCAGCTACAGGGGATTCGGGCAATAAGATAGACATCTTTAGCAATATTAGTCCAATTACTGAATATAGTAGCCCAGTGGATGTCACGAAAAGGATGGTTTATCCAAGGAGTATAACTTGCATGGTGAAAGAGCCCGCCAAACTGGACAAAAAAGAAGGCAGTTTTCATAGCATGTTAGCAGACTCCGATGATCATATGTTTGAGTCACTTCGATGTAATTTATGCAAACAACGGATGATGCTGAAGCAAATTCAATACATAGCTAAAGGGATGAAAAATAGGAGGTCGGCAAGCAATAATGCCATAGACGCCTACCAAGATATGCAGAGTCTGAGTGCTAACACATTTCCTGAAGACTGCATCTGGAGTAGACGTTCTTCCAGTGATTCTAGGATTTCTAACATCTGCAACTTCCATGATATTACAATTGCTAAAAATGAGCATATCAAACATTCACCTCTCCAAGATAAAAGGTTTTGCAGAGTATTCCCTATTCCTCCAAAATGTACAACAGGACATTTCAAACATGATATCTCACCCACTACCACTTACACTAAAACACAGTTCAGTAATTCAAGAGGGACTCCCAATAACTTACCTAAACTAGGAAAGAAAAGTCTACGAAGGAAATTCCATGGAACATACACAGAAGAAATGAAAACCAAAAAGAATATGCATATTACAAAAGCTCCATACATTCCTCAAAAGAAGATTCAGCCAAGTGAACTGAATGGAACATTTGGAGAAGAAGTAGAATCTACCAATGTCCCTAATAGGTCTGACAAAAAATGTCAGCCATGTTCAATGAATAGAGCATACATAGAAGAAATAAAACTAAATAAGCACAGGTATACTGAACAGATAAAAACTGTAGAACACCCATTCATGCCAAGTAACGTTCATACTTGTAGCATTGAATCAAATAACACAATGGAAAGAACTCCTCACATAGTAAAAAGTACTTTTGTTCATTCTTCAGACAATGTAAAGATCAAGCATAGTCAGTCATATAAGGAAACTGCAGTATATGTGCCACATTCTCCATTGCCTAACAGTCAGTATACGAATTGTAAGAACCCAGCATTTCAGAACGAACCAACAAGAACTGATGAAAACTTGGCATGCAGTACATCAGTTAGTTACTCTCCTGTATTGCATCAGAATTATATACCTAATATGCCCAATATAGTGAAGAAAAACCATAGAAAAGATATTTCTACTCATGAGCAAGAAGAAAACAGCACTGCCAATATTACAAAATTATCCCAACATCAGAGATCCCCATTGATTGAAGTTCTTTTGGGTGCCCCTCAGGTAGTAACCTATTCCTCTAGTAACTCCAAAGAGGAAGGAAATGCCTCATTCAAAGAAGATAAGTCTCAATCTGTGGTGAAAAATAATGCTCCCTCTTTTGCACCAACATCGGATAGCAATAGGAATACTTCTGACAAATCAAGCTTCACACAAAAGTTCTCTCCAATGAGGATTCAAGTGTTCAAAGACATAATAGAAAGAGTGGATAATTCCTCAAATGTAACTAAAAGTACAGAACTCCAAAACCCTACCAGTAAATTTGTTCAAGAGCCTTATCCTGCAATAAAACCATGTAATAATCCCATCCTTGAAAATATCACTTATACCACCGGTTTCAAGAAGAAGAATAGAAAACCAGAAGCCAATTACACTAAATTTCCTGTCTCGTTGAATAACGTGAATGCAACTGTTAATTTCATAAATATTCCTGAGGGACATTCAACCCAAGAGTATGCAGTCTTACCCTTAAAAGAACCTGTAGTTAATAAAACTTCTGAGATGTGTTCAACTCAATTTATATCAAGTTGCAAAATTAAGCAAGCTGCCTTGAACCTGAGACAAAATGCGAGTGATATTGGTTCAGTAATACAGATTTTTAACAATACTAATATGTCCAGTTCTTCGAGCGACTATAAATCTGCAGATAGTGAACATCTCCTCAAAAATACAAGCAAACAAATTAGTGGAACAGAGCAGAATACTCCTATTAAGTTAAAAGAGGATTTAGATTGCAAGCCTAGAGGAACACAAGGGGGCAAGACTGCAGATAACATTCATGAGCATGGTGCTAAAACGGAACCTCTGAAATGTATGTCACATCTGCCTGAAGCCCATCAAACAAATGGCACCTTAAGTAATTCTATTACATCTGTGATCAATTCACAAAAAATGTCAGCTCACAATAACAACCTGAGTGCATCTGAGGCTGACAAATTTTATAGCTGTCCTGAAAATCACACTACTCCAGATGAGCTCAGTGGCGTATCGGACTCTGATAATGTAAAAACGATTGCCGATGATATATCTTATGATCAACCCTGGAATAAAGCAGTAGCATGTGAGTTCAATGATATCCTCAATCTTATGTGCAACTCCATTAATAACAGCAAAGGTGAGTACAGAGAGAAATTAAAAGAATTCTGTCCAGAATTTCTCTCTGTTATACAGAAATTGCATGATGTGGTACAAAGGGGATCTAATGACCAAACGCATTTTACTCTCACTAAAATTAAAAAATTCAATGAAGACATAGATAACATGCTAGCCTTACTCTACAAACCACATCAGGACAATGATACACAGACATCTTGTTCCACAACCTCTGACAGTCGTTGGGTAGAAAATAAAATGCTAAGTGTTTTGAAACTTCAGGCTTTAAAAGAAATCTTTAATTTAATGTCCACTTGTTTTACCAAGTCAAAACATGTCCTTCCGCATGCAGCAGAGGAGCGTTATAAGGCAATCAAAGGAAAAATACTAAAAAATGTGACTAAATTAATTGCATCTACTGACCTTATGGACCTATCTAAGGATGACAACACCTTCAAACTTCCAAAAAGAAGAATCCTTTTGAATGATATTCCTCAATTTCCAGCTATTACTCAACGTAAATGTCTGGAGCACAGTTCAGATCAGTTACAAACCCAAGAAAATATTCCACTTCATAATAAATTCAAAATTGTTCCTCAGTCAAATCCTCCTTACTTTGCCCAACAAGGGGAACAGGTTCTCAACAGCAAGATTAAGAAAGCTATCATAGGACAGCAGGATAAACCAGACGGCAAACCTGTGAACAAAAATAAAGAAGGAAAATTAAATAGTGATGTCTTCTACATGGCTACTGCAAGATCTAATGGAAATACTGCTATCTCTAAAACCCCTCTAAAAACTGAGCTGTTCTTTAACACTACACTTATTACACCATGCCAAGGAAACATCCAAATGTCTACCAATAAGATCAAATACAGTCAGACCAAGAGTATTCTCAGAGCAACAAGTACATATACGGTCGTAAACTGTAGGAGGCAAGAACCTTTCACTGATACTAGCATCATTACACTGAGAACTACAGACTTATCAACAGAAACTTCAGACTCCAACTACACAATGGGCACAGTCTGTAAACCTGTGAATAATGTTCCCTCAAACTCTACAAGGAAAATAGAGCTTAACAGAAAGATCAGTGAGACAAACATGTCAACTTCCTCTAACTCATCATGTACAAGCCTGACTGAGCTGAATGAACTCCAGCAACTCATGTATGATCCAGTAGACTGGAACAAGGTAAGAAATTAGACTTCTAGAGCAAACATCCACTAAAAATTAGAGTTTTCTTTTGATTCATGCAAGGTGCTTGGGACATTGTGGTGCCACCACTCATGAATTCTGCATGCCAGTCATTGTCCATTGTGGTGCTATCACTTGTGAATTATACATGCCACTCATTGTGCAACTAGTACCAAACCAAGGTTACACATCTCTTCTTACGGTTATGATGGTATGTAAAGGGGAAGCTATATAAGCCTCGGGTAAGACCCCCAGTTACCGTATTACACTTGGTTGTGGTTTCAGTCTATTATGGAGTTTTTATTTAGTTTATCCTGAAATGTATGATTTGCTTTAAGATTTTAACTTGTATGATTTCTATTAATGGAAAGGGAGAGTGGTAAATTATATGATTGAAGAGAGCTGAAAAAATACAATATTTTTTACAATTTGCTTTACATTGCCCTGGTACAGATAGGCTTTGTGCTGACGATAGGAAAGGGCTAGAAGTGGGAATGAAGTGCTCATGGGCTTAATTAAGGTACAGCCCCAGCATTTGCCTCGTGTGAAAATGGGAAACCATTTTCAGGGCTGCCGACAGTGGGGTTCAAACCCACTGTCTCCTGAATGCAAGGTGACAACTACAAGCCACTCGCTCGGTATCATGCAGATGATTTTTCTGGATATTTGCTTTCAAAGGCATGGCCATTCAGTGAAAGGAATATGTCATCCCTCATATTTCCAAAAGCATTAATTTCAGCCTTCAAGGTAAGCTCCAAAGAGTCTCATTCATGCCAACAGAGGAATCAGTTGCGAAGTCAGCCCAAGTAGACCAATTCACTTGACAATAAGTGCCATGCAAAGTATAATTTTATAAGCACAGAAATTAATTTCAAGGAAACATACCTGTGAAATAATACACCATTGGCCCTTATGAACCTCTCTATGCAGCCATAAGCTGCACAGGAGTCTGGCATTTTCCTTCAGAGAAGTATATTTATTTATTTACATAGTTTACGCCCACATTGGAGCACTTGAATTAATCCATATACACTAGTCTTCACAATATTAGTGGTAATGTTTTCTCAGCTTCCTCTTCTCTTCCCAGAACTTCTTCATTTTTTCTGACCTGGCCGCCCTCTCTTCATCTGTATTGGTGTACTGTTTTTGTTTGGCTGTTATTAATTTTAGTCTTGTATCTCTACTTCTCAGAATCCTCTTCTCTTTTCTCTCTGCAATTTGTTTCATTGTTATAATCAGCTCTTCTAAATCATTCTGGACCTCAATGAACCAGTTGTTCTTGGTTTTACTTTTCCAAAAGAATTTGAATAATTATTTCAGTAGCCTGGTCTCTGGTAGTCTTACTATGTGGCTGAAAAAAGGCAATTCTCCTTTTTTCGCATTGTATCCACAATTGATTCATTTTCCCGGTAGACTATTTCATTAGGCAGCAGTCTCCATTGTCCATTTACTAGATGTTTTTTATTGGTGATTGTCCTAAAGATCCTTCTGTCTATTTTCTTGATTTTATCTGTTGTTGCTTTGGCATTCAACTTAAACAGAGTTTTGCTTGCATAAGTTGCTTCAGGTTTAACTACTGAACCATACTGTTTGAATTTGGCATTTATCGAGAGAGTGACAACTAGGTTCTTACTTTGAGCTCTTTGATGCTTCATAATCCACTTAAGACTGATGATTTGATCTAGACAACTTCTGCCTGGCCGAAATCCTCCTTGGTACTCTTCAATTTCTCGGTCCAGTTGTTCCTGTATTTTTGAGTGAATAATTTTGGAAAAGATCTTATATGTGACATCAACAAGGGATATCCCTCTATAATTATTAGGATCTGACTTATCATCTTTCTTGTGTAGGGGGTGGATTATTGCCGAGTTCCATTCCTCAGACATTTTTTCGGAGTTCCATATGTCAATAATACGTTTATGCAACTTTCGGAGAGTTTGATCGTTGGCATTCTTCCATAACTCTGCAACCAACTGATTTTCTCCTGCTGCTTTATAGTTCCTGAGCAAGTTAATGGCTTTGATCACTTCCTCATATATTGATGGTATAACCTTTTCTAGTGGTGTTTGGTTTTTTGGTTTAGGATCAAACTCCAGATATTCTCTTGGGTCTTTACAGTTGAGTAATTTTTTGAAGTATACACCTCAATTTATCAGGAAGCTCCAGAAGTGACAGTGCCAAACAATCCAGCTTTTGCCAAACAATCCAGCTTTTGCCAAACAATCCAGCTTTTGCCAAACAGTGCGCTCACTGAACTTCGCACGTGACTGCAGCACCAGTGTTACCTCTAGTGTATTATTTACTAACTCTACGGCATATACACTCTCCTTGTTCATTAATGATTCCTGGAATGCCATTGGAACCTAATTCTGCACCAGAGTATCTGTACATACCATTCTATTTTTCACTAAAATTCGTATGACTGCCAATTATGCTTGTCATCATGTTATCCTTAGCTGACTTCTTCGCTAGATTCAGTTTGCTAGTAGGATCTCCCTACTTCCACAACCATTTCTAACTCTTATTTCTTTCCAACCTGCACCTCATTCTTAGTCTCTTCACTTCTCTATTATAATATAGCAGGTCTTTACCATTTCTTTTTTACCTTTAAAGGTACATACCTGTTTTCAAATTCATCAAGAGTTGCTTTAAATCCATCCCACAGTCTGTTCACATTTTTATACACCGTTTTCCACCGATCATAACTTCTTTTTTTAAACTTCCCCCATGCCTGTCTTATTAGCCATATGGTAGTGCCTAATAGTCCTACTGTTATAACTTTCCTTTGTATCAGTTTCTTTTAACTATGACAGAGATAGCTTCGTGATCACCAACATCATCTACGGAGGCTGTAAATAGAGTAATGACAATATTGATGGAACGCAATATTTAATGAACTAACAAGTACAATTGCACTACATTTCTTCAGTGTAGTCACGTACAAAGTCTATTACCTTTTCCCAAATGTCGGGAAGCCATTGATGACAGTGACGGAACACCCTACTGCGCGGAGTACAGATGTCAGGAAATCGGCAGCCTCGGAGGGGTTCCTTCAACTTTGGAAACTGGTCGAAGTCACAAGGACTCATGTCTGGTGAGTACGGATCATGTTCCAAGACCTCCCAATGTCACCATTGCAATAAGAGCATCCGGGAGATAGTAGGTTCGAATCCCACTATCGGCAGCCCTGAAAATAGTTTTCCGTGGTTTCCCATTTTCACGCCAGGCAAATGCTGGGGCTGTACCTTAATTAAGGCCACGGCCGCTTCCTTCCAACTCCTAGGCCTTTCCTATCCCATCGTCGCCATAAGACCTATCTGTGTCGGTGCGACGTAAAGCCCCTAGCAAAAAAATAAAAAAATAAAAAAATAAGAGCTTGACACTTTTTTGCGACATGACAGCATGCATTGTCATGCAACACAATAGGGCGATCGTCTCGAATAAACATGGATGTTTGTGCCACATAGCTGGATGCAGATGACGCTCCAGAAATTGGTAATAGTAGTCACTGTTGACGGTTTGTCCCTCAGGCACAGCATGCGTATGAATAACACTCTCATAGTCATATACCACAATCAGCATAAGCTTCACTCAACTGGGTTTCAGTCAAAATTTTTGTGGACATGGCGAACTTGGGTAACGCTATTCATTCGATTGACACTTTAATTCAGGCTCATAACCATGTCTCATCAATGGTGACAATACACTGCAGAAATGCGTTCCCTTCACTGTGGTATCTGTCCAAGTGGATGCCAGCCAGTGCAAACCAGTGCCATTTCTGTACGTCAGTGGGTTGATATGGAACCCAACACGATGCAATTTCCCTCATGTTAAGACATTTCATTGGTATATGCCACACCGTTTGATGACTGAGACCAACCTCTACAGATAATTCCCGGACAGTCCATTGATGGTCTACGGAAACGAGACCACTCACGATAAGAAATAAATTGACATGAGGGACCACCTTTTCAATACAATATGTTAAGTAAATAGTATTACATTATTGGGGCTAGTTTCAGCCACTTAGTGGCTATCATCAGCCAAAATAAAAATTAATCCGATCATATGATAACAACTTAAACATATGTATATAAGAGAAATACAATGTTGTAGGAACGATTATAACTTCAAAATACATATAACAACAAAAGTTATGGGTGTAAACTTTGTGTCATAATATGATGCTGTCTTTAAATTGAATTAGGCAAATGAAAGCAGATCTCAGGCAATGAAGTAAATCAGGAAATGATAGCCAGAATTAGGAATGAACAAACAGAAAAGAAAAGAAAAAGGAGAAAAATTCTGTACAAGACTCACCTCCAGTGTGAAATATACATCTCACGTCTGATGGTACTACTGTAGAACAAAACAATGACATGTTGGAGGAAGCAGGCAGGCCATGGAAACAAAGGAGTTGATAGGGAACAAAATACTGACACGCTGGAGGAAGCAGGCAATGAAAACAAAGGAGTAGATATGAAGCGGATGGGAAGGGGTGGTATAGAAGGGAGAAGGAGAGAAGGGGTGTCTAAGGTGGGGCTGAACAATGCAGAAAGAAAGACTGCTGCTGAGAGGTGAATTTAAAGAGATTATAAAAGAATTCTTTTTATGTGAGACATGATTATCAAAGATAGGGATTACAAGGTCAAATAAAATGTTTGATATCTCTGAACTTTCATTAAGATTGAAGTTAGAATTGAAAAACTGTTCCAGATGGATAAAACAATTTTCCATAATATTGAGCAGGAGGTTTTTTTTCTATAACTGAACATTTTCATATCTTGGTCAATATTAGTGAACTTATGGTTAGTATCACCCATGTGTTGCCCCATGGCTGAAAATATGTTATATTTCAGGGCTTTAACATGCTTTAATATCTTGTACAGAAGCTCCTGCTGATTTAATCATCATAAGATGCATCACAATTATTGCTGATGATGATGATGATGATTATGTTTGTTGTTTAAAGGGCCTTACATCTAAGGTCATCGGCCCCTAACAATTATTGCAATTGAGTCTATAAACCTGACTTGGTGAACTTGGTTTTATGATTAACAGAATTAGTATTGTGTAAAAATATCGATGTTTCTGTTATAAGATTTGAAGCCTATTTTGACGTCATGTTTTTAAAATATGTTGGTGATTTGGTAGACTTGTTTATTACTAAACGTGAAAGTAGATTAAGAAATTTACAAGTTTTTTGTTTTCTCTATAAAGGAGCTGTTGTAGCCATTAATTTTAGCTATACTGCAAATGGTGTTTAACTCAATTTTAAGTTCCTCTTCAGCAGCGGTATGATAAAAGCACAGTATACCACACTATGGAATGCTGCACATTTATGGGAATGTGGGTGTATGGAATCTTGATGGATTAGGTTAGCGGCTTGCGTTGGTTCTCTGAAAATCATGTAAATCAACAAACCAGGTTGTCTGATGATGGTTAGATCTAAATCATTGAGTTTCTTATCATTCTCTGATTCTAGTGTAAACTTGATATGTGGGTCAATGCGATTAAGATTGGATAGAGTGGTGATGGCGTCAGTTGCACTTTCATTCATGATAAGAAGAGTGTCATCCACTTATCTTGCCCAGAAAATAATATTACTAAAGATGTTGCTATTATTAATTTTAGTATGTTCTAAATAACCCAGATAGATTTCAGCTAGGATGCCTGGTGCCAGCAATCCCATGGCTAATTGTCTTTCTCTTATATACATATGTTTTAGGTGTTATCATATGATCTGCTTAACTTAGTGGCTGAAACTAGTCCCAAGACTAATTTAATACTATTTACTTAATATGTTGTATTGAAAGGGTGAACACACTTGTCAATTTATTTTTTATACAGTAATTGTACTTCAATATGGAACGGAATGAAATTTATAGCTTATAACCCCTCACGATGTCAATCTGATCTTGAAGAATGGACGGATGACCTGTACGGTGCGAATCTGTGGTCTCATTCCAACCCGCATGGAACGCCTTGACCCATCGTGCAACCATCCTATATGGTAATGCATTCTTACCACATAATCCTCAATAATATTCTGATGCATTTTTGCCACGGGCAACCTCAATTTTAATCCACGAACGCTGATCGCCTTTTGAAAACATGTTTTAGAGCAGTGAAACTGACACTCTTCACTTCAACACAACACAGAAAAAACATTTCCAACTGGATGCCCATTAAATGCACACTACACATCAATATCAGTGCCACCTAACCGTTCCCATATCCTTTTTACACGTGCCTCATCTCCTGCCAGTGTTTGGACTACGTTGCTACTATTGTATTTACAGCTCTCGTATTACCCCCTGTACACTTATGATTGCGAAACGTGGACCATGAGAAACAAAGATGTTAGTAGAATCCAGGCAGCAGAAATGAAATTTGTCCGTAGCATGATCGGCAAAACACGGAGGGACAGAGTCCGTAATGAGGAAATCCGCAAGCAGGCTCAAGTTGTAAGACTGCAGGACAAAGTAACAGTGCAGCGACTGAGATGGTATGGACATATGCGACGCATGGGTGATAACGGATTACCAAAAAAATGTACGATCTAAAACTTGAAGACAAAAGACCAAGAGGGCAACCAAGACTCAGGTACAAGGACATGGTGAAGATTGACATTCAACAGAGAGGACATACTTTGGAAAGCATTGAAGAAGGAGAGATGTGGGATATGTATGTATGTACATCCAGAATATTCTTCCCTCTAGTTGGTTCCATCATTTTCTGTTTCAGCTCTCCTTCTCAGATTAACTTATTTGTCATTTGTTGGTTATGCTTCCTGTTGTTCGCATTACCTTCCCAATTGACATTTGGTAAATTGAGAGATCGCCCACAACAATCACTTTCCTTTCCATATTGTTTCCTACATATCGCCCACTACAATCACTTTCCTTTCCATATCGTTTCCTACATAGCTGATTATCTTATAAAATCCACCCTTTCCACATCTGTACATGCCAAAAACATCAAGTTGCCTATGATCGTTAGAGATAAGTCTTACACCTAGAATTTCATGTTTGTCATCTTTACATATTTTATAACTTACTAATTCTTCTTTCATCAGAATGAATGCTCCCTCTCCTACCATTCCTATCTTATCTCTATGTAAACATTCCAGTTCTGTGAGAAAATTTCTGAATCACGACTTGTTAAAAGGGCTTGAGTACATTTCTTAGTGATTTTGAGTTAAGTATCAATATACAAGGTCCACAGACCTCAATACACAATGTTATGTTAAAACAACTTTATTCCTGGAATCCTGCAGCATAATATTGAAGATGCTTTTCTCAAATGAAGTGTTAATAGGATTCAAGAAAACAACAATATCACTGGAAACCATCAAACGTTCTGTCCCACATTCTGAGAAGATAAGCATGCATGGAGTTCAAATACTCTGCAGATATGAAAGGTTGTGTAGTTACGTCTCCATACATCAGCAGTCCTGTTTGTCCTACTTTCAGGCTTGCACACCCAGGAGTACAGGCAATAGTTCTTCCAAAGACTTTAGCAAAGACTTTCCATCAACATAAAAAATCTAGCTGATATTCAGCAGGTGCTGCCGTACATTCCTTGTGGTAAGTAAGAAGACACATTTTACCAGGAGATTCTGTGGTGGAACAATGAAGACAGAGGGGGTGATGTTAGTGACAAAGATTAGTGAAAAAATATTGTCACGCTCATGACTTCTCAAGTAGTTAGCCTTTGCTGTCTTAACACCTTGCAAATGACAACATTTTATACAAACCTAATAAGTACTCTTACCATTTGTCACATGTCTGTAAAAAGTGTGTCTATGTCACTTCAGTGATATTAATATAAAAAAACAGGCATAATGAAACTATTTACATGTGTATGGTTTCAAACTACATCATATACTAACAATATTCAAGAATGAATTATTAAAAGGACTTAAGTCCAGTACTTTAAAAACCATAATCTGTATGTGAAAATGCATTAAAATTAAAGAAATTACATCCTACGTGTTATACATTACAGATTAAATCATGTGAATACTGCAATTTACAAGAAAAAATTAACCGGTTGATAAATAATGGTTTTTTTATGTCTCTTAAAATTAGGTTCCATGGACTTACACCTTTTTAACAAGTCATAACACAATTTCTCAGCCACAATTCAACTCCTATTACAGTATCTGGTAAGTATATATCTATTAAATTACTTCATTCTATTCCTTTCCGTACAATACTTCTACAGTTCAACACTAACATTTTTATGTCACCCTTTCTTGACTTCCAGATCCCTGTACCCTTATCACTAGAGCCCGGATTTCCATGCAAATGCATGTTTTTAAATAAGCTAGTTACAATTCTCAAACTTTGCAAATATTTGTTTTATGGCTAAATGATTCCAAATAACCATTCTGTGGGTGTGTCTTAATTATTCATGAAAGCTCTTGAATCTTCCCCGAGAGTATAAAAACTGCTGATTTTCTTGTCTCTCGGCCACTCGTACAACATCTAGCTTAGTGTATGGAAGTATAGCAGGATTACAAGTAATGAAAATCATTTCATTTTCTGTATTGAAAGAATCTCAATAATAATATAAGAGAATTTATTGGACTCCAACCTATTCAATGTAATGTATTGAATAGGTTGGAGTCCAATAAATTAATGTAATGTATTGAATAGGTTGGAGTCCAATAAATTCTCTTATATTATTATTGAGTATAGCAGGAGGCGGGAAGCACCTCTTTCATCCACCAGCAGCTCTTCTACAAGGTAATGGCCTTTTAACATCTTTATTTCTTGCTAGCTCAGCAGTTTAGCTCTCGGGGAAGGTCCGAAACTTTTTCAATGTAACCTACCTTTCGAAAAATGTAACTTAGTGCCAGCTTATGTAAAAGTTTCTTATTATTTCTACTGTAAATCGGGGATAGAGAGTGCTTTACCCTCTCGAGCTCCCCTTCATTTTGAGTTGAGGTGACTACGTTTTCATAACCGATTTTCTACTCTTAATGTATTAAAGGGTTCTCATACGAGTCACCTCCCTAGTTTGGGAATAGCCCCTGTGTCATCGGCCTAGTGCCCCTTAGGTTTTATAAAGTTTCATGTAGGAGTGCAAGCAACGCCTCCATTCTTCTTGGTATTTTTGGGCCATTTCATTAACCTATTAATTTTCTTTTAAGGCCTTGTAGGCTGGGTACGAGATACCCCTGTTCAATTCTTGTAAGTTGTGCCTTGATGGCAAGTTACTGTAAAGTCTGGTATTGCCTTTAATAGGCTTTAAAAATTTAGAGTGGGTCAGCTCTTTCTGGTATTTTGAAAGGTGCCTCTAGGAGGCTTGACATTACTAGGTGGGAGCAAGTGCTCCATGTAATTTGGGGTTTTCTGCCCTTCAGTAAATTGTGGTTGTGAGCAGAGAGCTCAGGAATTATTGATCTTGGGGCTCGTAGCCCAGATCCTGTAATGATCCCCTAAAACTTGTGTTTTTGCTTGTAAAATTATCATTGTACCTGTGTTTGTTTATGGTTATTTCACCTAGTGAAAATTTGTTAAATCTTGTTGTCTATTGAAAATATAACCTTTATTGAAATTTTAATTCATCTTTCGGTCTTGTAGTTAGACCCATTCCAGCCCGCACCTTCTTTTACCTCTGCATTCCACGGATAACTCCGTAACAGTTATAATGCACAACATAGCTCAAACACAAAACCTATAGGATGTCCGGTTAGTCTGCTAGGCAAAAGCGTGTTGACGTGTACGTAAATATACTTACATTAACAAAAGAATGCATGGGATAGGATTTCCAAGTGAGTAGTATCAGAATTGAATTGTCAAAGCTCATCAGCTCACCCAGTACCACCAGCGGTGCCAAGACCAGCCGAATGCCACAGGGGCGGTTGGGTTTCGGATTGATAGCTTGTGTCATGATTTGAATATTGATATCGGTGGTTGTCTTGAACGAACTCTTAGCGAGGTACCTCCATGGTTGGTTCCGCGACCGGATATACGTCTAGATCTGTTCCGTGGACCCAAGGTAAACACGGATTCCTCCGTTTATCGGAGGTATTTCCAGGACTTCGTTCACCAATATCCGGCTGCGAGACTTATTTTCACGGATGGTTCTAAAATTGGAGATAATGTTGATTGCTCTTTCGTCATTGATGACATGAGCACAAAGATCTTGCTCCCTAAAGTATGTAGCGTGTATACTGCAGAGCTTTACGCCATCTTAGAGGCTCTGCAGTTTGCACTGCGTGACGAAAGAAGCCACTTTCTTATGTGTACCGATTCGTTAAGCTCTCTGCAATCTATTGAAACCTGTTTCTTGCAACACCCACTGGTGCAGTAGCTACATGACCTTCTAGCCAGGTTATGGGATGCTAGCACCAGAATCACTTTCGCGTGGCTTCCAAGCCACGTTGGAATTGCGGGATATGAACTTGCGGATGAAGCTGCAAAGGCAGCTGTACGTTTACCTCCAAGACCAGTCATTGTACCTGCTAAGGATATTTGTTCTCAGCTACATCGAACCATCTTGGCGTCCTGGGAATCGGAGTGGCTAGATATCCGAACTCCCAACAAGCAGAGAGCAATTAAGACAACTACCGTGTGGCGGTCCTCTTTCTGACCTTCACGGAGAGAGGCCATAGTACTGTGCAGGCTGAGGATAGGTCATTTACGATCCACGCACTCTTATCTCCTAAAGAGGGCAGATCAACCAGTGTGTTCTTGTGGTGCCGACTTCACCGTGGCCCACATCCTCACAGAGTGCGCCGATCTCTCTGGCCTAAGACGGAGCCTCGGGCTGCAGGAAACACTCAATCGCATACTAGCCGATGACGTGACTACTGCTGATCTCGTCATCCGCTTTATGTGCGACAGTAGACTTATCAAGGGTATATAAATTACAAGTGTATTGTTACTCAGGGAATGTATGTTCCCTTTTGATACGTTAGTAATCCTTTCGGCCTAATTCTATAATTGTTTTTTGTTTTATTTTGTACTGCGTTTCCAAATTCCTTTGTTGAATAAATCATTTTGTTTTATATTTTAAATTTCTTTTCCATTTATTTGTTCAGAGAGGATGATTACCTCGTTGTACTTCCTCTTAAAACAAAATCACCACCACCACCACCACTTGGTTGGTTTCCCATTTTCACACCTGGCTGTACTTTAAATTAAGGCCATGGCCGCTTCCTTCCCTCTTCTTCGTCTATCATTTCCAGTCTTCCCATCCCCCCCGCAAGGTGCCTGTTCAGCATAGCAGGTGAGGTCGCCTGGGCGAAGTACTGGTCATTCTCCCCAGTTGTATCCACCGACCCAATATCTCATGCTCCAGGACACTGCCCTTGAGGTGGCAGAGGTGAGATCCCTCACTGAGTCCAAGGGAAAACCAACCCTTGAAGGTAAACAGATTGAGGAGGAGAAGAACAAGCCTTCTACTACAAATACCCGGTGGCAATTGCACAGTAGCTCTTTTTCCTTCGAGTAATGTTCATGCATGGATGCAACTACGGTTTTTGAAATTTGTCTCATTAATAACAATTTCACTGAATACTTACAGCCTTTTCTTTCAGTGTCCCCCGTCCTTTCATTGACCTGAAAATTTTATGAATAAGCATAGACAACTCGCATTGTCTATTGTCAGAAATTCATCGTAGACTGTCGCAATAACAGCACAGAAATGTTGTGCCATTTTTTTATGTACTCATTAACTATTTCCTTTCATTTTGTCCGCTTGGATCACTGAGTAATGCCATTGGCGTCCTATAAATCACACACAACTACACAACACTTGATTCGCATGTATGTGCTGGTCAGATCTTCGACGTCACTGTAAGGATTCTGTGTACTTTTCATACAGTACCCTAGACCGGTTTTCAAGTACAGCAAGTGGCCTGGCTTGTGAGTCAACCTCCCTTACTTGCCAAGCCTGTAGGGGAAGTGCGCAACAACATGTGTTGGCCTGCGATAAGAAACAGGTTCAACAAGCCCTATACTCTGCTACTGTACTACCACTACGCATGGACACAATGAGATAACCGGCGTATCCTGCTACAGCCATTCAAAACACATTAGGCCCTGAAATATTGGGCTCAGTTATGGGAAAACTAATAGGACAAGGCAAAAAGTACATAGCATATATTGTGAGATGTAGTTTTCTTTGCCGACTAGCAAAATATCTGCACGTATACCCCTAACACCCATATATCTATGTCATAAGCGATACACGATTATTATCTTACAAAATTGACATAGCTTGTGTGAATGCAAACTATATCAAGATGACAAAACCAGTGTACGCCAGTACAATAACAATATGTATTGAAAGACACGTGTATTAAGCGACATGCTCCGCCAGTCTCTTTGCCTAATATCGTACATTTCAAGCAAATGACATGTACAGTATAAAGTTGGTGCAATCAAAGCTGAAGATACAACATTCTTAATTTCTTTCATTAATACTGTTAAAAAACCAAGCTTGTTAATACGTTATGGCTGTGCTGCATTGGGGAAATGCATAGGTTCGAACGCCGCTGTCAGCTGTCCTGAAAGTGTTTTTTTTTTTGTGGTTTCCCGTTTTTACTTTCAGGCAAATGCTGGAACAGTTCCAATTCATTGGCCACTGCCAATTCATTCTTCCTCCTTAATTTCATTCATCATCATTCATCTTCATTAGCTGAGATTGGCATTGGGAAGAGTATCTGGCCATAAAACCATGCCATATAAATTCATGTCACTTCATCCCCGACCCTATATTAATGAAAGGGACTTAGGGGTAGTACTGTTGCAGAATTACAATCCTAAGGATTGCAGTAAAGCCGAGGTGACAGTTTGGGCTAGAAGATAATTTAATTTAATTTAATTTAATTTAATTTAATTTAATTTAATTTAATTTAATTTAATTTAATTTAATTTAATTTAAATTAATTTAATTTAATTTAATTTAATTACATTATGCAGAGTCATCTAATACTTTCTTCTCTTCATTCAGTTCCTTAAATACAGGGTGACAAAACGTCATAAACAGAAAAGAGGACATGGTGCCCCAGAATGTTGGACATTACAAATAAATGTTAAAACACTCCTATATTACTTTCATTTAAGTTAATATTTTATTTTGTGATATAAGTATTAAACTTTATTAAACACACCCAGAGAAAGTCATACAAAGTTGGAAAAATTATAATTAATGTATAAGCAATTAATAAGTGATTTAGTGGGTGCAGCCATTACATGCTTAACTGCATCTTTCTGATGAACACATATATCTTCTTTAAAACACTTTGTTGCCTTAGAATATACTTCCAGAATTTACTGACATGCCATTTTATAATGGAATTTCTAAATAAAAGATTGCTTTCAAATAAGTCGCCAAGATATGACAGCAAAAATTACTATTATCACAAATGGAGGACATTTTGGAATTATTGAAAATTCCTCCTGGACACCAGACTGAAGGCTACATGTCTGGGAAAAAGGAAGACATCTAGTCACCCTGTTTAAATACCAATACATCACCTCAATATCATCTTCACTTGACAAGCTCATTATTGAAACCAACTGTAAAGTGGCTTGTAGCAAAGCTGTCATGATAAATATCGTGCATCGCACGGATCATTCAATTAATATCTTATCTTCCTGGTGTGCAGCCATCTTAGTCATACTGCACTCACACTTGCATGCACTGTGTGATTATTACCACCATCATACTGCAGGCAGGATCCTAAATACTGGAAGCAGCTTGTTTTCACTAGGTCTTGACCATAACATTTAATGATCTTGAACTTACAGTACATTGAATTTGAGTAACCTAATATTACTGTAGCCACAGTTTTCATTTGCTACCTTGTGACACAATATTACTGCACAACACCATATGTATTTTTCTTTAGAAAGGTTCTTTTAGAAAGTCGTCTTCCTTTTGAAGAAGTTTTATATTCAGTTCCCAGTTTACTTTTTAGGACTTTATTTACTCAACTAAGCTAGAATCATTTCTGGTTTAAGGGCTTGACTTTATTACAGTCATACCCTCATTAAATTTCCTCCTCATTCAAAATTGTCATATTTCAATACTTTAACTATATGTAGGAAAGTATAATAGTGTATTATTTATTCACAGATTGATATCCCACTGAAAGAAGATCCACGGGATCTCTGCGCAAGAAAAGTCATGTTAATTGAAGACCCAGACTGTGAGGTTCACATCGATGATGAAGTATTTAAGTGTCATCTTATGGTCCTGAAAGGATACTCCAACTTTTTCAAACCTTGTTCCTGCCAATCAGTGTTTGAAGTGCCATCAAATAAGGTATTTATAATCTGAGTATGATAACAGGGAAACAACTAATATTTAGGTACGACATGAACCAGACATTATACTGCATGGAGAGAGAATGTTAGGTGCCAGCTTGACTACTTTGTGCACATGCATTGTGACAACAGACTGAACCACTGAGGTCAGTAGAGTCTTACTGGATTCATAATATCATTGACATGTCTGTAATGGTGATTTGGTAGGCAATAGAGAATAATAATATTATTGGCTTTATATACGGCAACAGCTGACATACAGACTTCACATCCCTGGACCCTTCTTTATGCCGATGATGTGGTACTTGCACAAGAAACCCCTCCTGAACTCCAGCATCAGGTTCAAACGTGGAATGACAGACTGGCTGAAAATGGACTGCACCTCAATATCCAGAAGACAGAGTACCTGGAATGTGGCCCCCAAACCAGAGGTACCATAAGTATCAGTGAAGAAGACCTGCAGAAGACCATGCAATTTAAGTACTTGGGATCCGTCGTCACCTCAAACTGTGACACCACTCCTGATACTCGGATGAGGGTAAATGCAGCTTGGCTCAAGTGGAAACAGGTCACTGGAGTCCTCTGTGATAAAAAGATGCCTCAATATCTAAAGGCAAAAGTTTATAAGAGTGTGGTACGGCCAGCAGCGATCTATGGGACTGAATGTCGCCCCATGACGAAACAACAGGAGCAAATGTTGACAACCATGGAGATGAAGATGTTTCGATGGTCCATGGGGCTGACCCGATGTGACCACATAAGGAACACGGACGTCCGGCAAAGGTTTGGTGTCGCGCCCATCATAGACAAAGTGAGGGAAGCCCGTCTCCGCTGGTACGGCCACATCATGAGAAAACAGGACGACTCAGTTGCCAAAACAGCGCTCCACATCAACCCAGAGGGAACAAGACCACGAGGAAGACCGGCAAAGAGATGGACTGACAACATCAGGGCAGACATGCACAGTGTTGGCTTAACACCAGAAGATGTCAACGACAGACAGAAATGGAGGAGATGTAGCAAAGCAGCAGACCCTGCAAGTCGGGATTAATGCTAAGAAAGAGAGAGAGAGAGATATCCCACTAACTATTTCTATGGTTTTTGGAGACACTGCACTGAAAGATGACAGAGAAAACTGGAGTACCCAGAGAAAAACCTGTCTCACCTCACTTTGTCCACCACAAATCTCACATGGAGTGACCGGGATTTGAACCATGAAATGCAGTGGTGAGAGGCCAGCACACTGCCACCTGAGCCACAGAGGCACACTATGTGACATGGAGTATCAGCAAGTAATTCACAAAGTCCCATTACACAACTAAAAAGTTGGGATATGGTGTGTGATTTTAGTAAATGGATAATCAGATAGGAATGGTGAACATTTTCAACAGCTGCTGTGAAGTACATGTAAGACAAAAGCTTCAGTACAGTACCACAAATTGTCACTTAAATATATCACTCTAGCACTTTATATTATTGGCTCTATTGGTCATAATCTGTCCCTGTACTCGCATGCATAGAAATTGTCGTGACATAAACAATCAACACAGCCCCATTCCAGTGCTAAAAAGGAGGACAGGGAATGAAGGGGTAGTATTGAAGGCCACTCCACTCCAGGAGGGGAAAGGGGAATGAATGGCAGTGGCATATGCTGGGATCAAGACGTGGGCTACCACTAGACTTATGTTACCCCTTTTCCATGGTTGGTTTAGTGAACATCAAGCCTTCAGCGTTTTGAGCTGCATCCAATAGCGAACGGAGAAGTCTGCTGTGTTGTCAAGCATGCTTCACAAGCTACTGCCCTGGCCTTTGCTACTGCCAATGATCAACCCCTGATCAGTGCAGATGGTAGCCTAAGGTTTAGCAAATTAAAGGCCAGCTTTGTGGCTAAGTGGATAGAATGCTTGCCTTTGTTCCGATGGCCCCGGTTCAGTTTCCAGAGTCAACCCCCTCATGCTGTTAATTCCCCTGGCTTGAGAACTGGGTGTCTATGATGTCTTCGCCATTCATTTTATCCTCATTATGTCCCCACCAAAGCTATACTGATGCCATGCACCATTATTATTATTATTATTATTATTATTATTATTATTATTATTATTATTATTATTATTATTATTATTATTATTATTATTATTATTATTATTAAGTAAAATGGTTGAATTTTACAGCGGTCGTACCCATCATTCATTGGTTAATTAGCCTCCTCGAGAGATCAGTGGTAGTGTGTCCGACCCATGATCACGGGTTCGATTCCAACCGACAAAAGAGAACACTAAACCTGAAAGATAGCATTTCTTTTTAACAGATCTACCAATAAAATGAAAACTATATTGCTCCCAGAACATCAGCCCTGCAGTGTCTTCTTACAAAGATGTAGAACACGGAAATGAAATACCAGCACTCTGGTATCTGTATAATTACGTCAGAAGTATGAGGTGAGGAAGGATATACGATGAGTAACGCAAGGTTGATAGCTAGCAGTGGCGATCTGACGGACCGAAGCCTAGCACAGCTATCACCCGCTCCTATCTGATTTACAACAGCAAGCCGCTTGGGGCGAGTCGAGGGGAGAGGGACGAGAGTTTGGGCTGCAATATCAGTCTCTGATGCCTTGCTCGCAGAAATACGTACAACGTTTTTTCTCACTGCTTTCAAGTATTTTAAATGGAACAATATGTCAGATGCGTACATCATAATGTGCTTTAGACTTCTATCATTCTCAGTTGAGGTTTGGGCTTCAGTAGCCCTCAGTATATGCCACTAATGAATGGGTAGCGCTGAAGGCAGAGTGTGTGTATTGCTATACATCCGCCACTGTGCCCATTTCAATCACAACAGTCTTGTAGTGGGCTGTCCACCTGCAGCAATGCGTTATACAAGGAGGTGGAGGAGACGCCATGCTTTGTTTACATCATGGCACCATTTTTGTGCACGTATGTACTATACAGCTAAATACAACAAGAAGTTGCAGCTGGAACTGCTCTGTATGATGTACTGATGATGGCTTCCTACATCGTAAAATATTCCAAAGGTAAAAGTAGTGCCACATTTGGATCTCTATGTGGGGACTGCATGACGGGAGGGAAGATGAATAATAGAGAATACCCTAATAACAACCCAAGACCATGCCATTTTGTGAATACAGTTCAGATGATACAGGATGTCAAATTGTCATTGGAGGGAAGGATGAGCCCATTGTGTTCAGCTAAACAGAAAACACTATATGTGTCAGTTCTCCTTCCAGTCACAACATTCAATTGGGCATTGCAGCCTGACAGTTGAGTAATGAAAGCTGACTCTTGTTGTAATAAACAGCAACAAACTGCTTGTGGTATTTGTGCTATACTAACGTAGCAGATGATGCAGGTTGATCACTCACTGATATAAGATAATAAGATAATCTTGCTTCTTTACTTGTATAGCTTTCAGATAAATAATCTAGAAGAATAATAGTACCGTAGTGATTGAGGACAATATTATACAGCTCTCTAGCATTTGTCGAAATTCTCATAAAAAAACTGCTCAAGGCAATTGTCGGTCAGCATTCATTCAAACATCAACACAACTGAAGTATTCAAGGTTATAAACTTCATAGTTGGTTCCATATTGAGTTAAGATTACACATAAAATAAATACAAAATTTTTAATCCACCTTCTTAATACTTGACAATCATGCGATGTTTACAAAAATATTACAAGGTGCTATTACAAGGTACTAGTTTCGGTCCTATGAGGACCATCATCAGCCTAGCCAAGATACATAAGTGTATACCATAGTCCTAAAACAAAGTTTTGCAGTGAGATGGGAGATGAAAAAATGGACTGGGGATGTGGTGTAATGATATACATATAAAATGGTGAAAATATGAACTGTTGTAGATGTAGCAAAGGGTATGTTGAACAGTGACAAATAAAATCTTTTGGTATATGTCTCGTAAAATTACAATATTAACAATTATCTCAAAATTGAATAAAATAATCTCTAGTTGACGAATAGTCCAAAGTTGCACATTTAAAAATTGGTTTATGTCGGATTTTAAACAATGTCCAATGTTTCTATTAAGTTCTAGAAGATATTAAGTTCAACATTGGTGCAGAGGGAATTATTTTGTTCAATAAATCCACAAAAGAAGTTAAATGTTGACAAAACTGTTGGACATATCTTGTGGTAGATTGAAATCTTGCTGTGTTACAAAGGAGCAATCCCAATTCAATAGAAACCAAATGAACCTGGAGAAAAGAAAGTTTGAGTTAACGCAAGAAAGAATTGAATTGAGGAGAAGAGACTGGCAAAAAAAAAAGAGAACAAACATTGAGGGCTCACCTTGCGCAATGTGAAACAAGCTTGCCGGTTGAGTGCAACTAACAGAGTGAGAACAGCGTAAAGCAGAAGGGAAGGAAGTTAGTGAGGGGAGGAGCATAGAATGACGTAAGTGGGGAGGGGCGGGGAAATGGGAAGTGGCTTAAGGCAAGGTAGGCGGGAGGGAAGATGGTGATGTTTGTGTTGGCGGGAGACCTTCCATTGACTTGAAGAAAGAATTTTGGTCTACTGACTTGCTTTTTCTGAAATAAGTGATGAAAAGATCAAATAAAATATTCGGTTACTCGGTTATTTCATTGAGATTGTAATTAGCATTAAAGTATTAGTCCAAATGTATATAAAAATTCTTGATTATATTAAGTAGAGGGAATTTATTAGCTATTTCAAGGATATCCATGTCTAATTCGATGTTCGTAAATTTATGATTATAGTCGACCATATGTTGGCCGATAGCCGAAAATTTGTTATATTTGACTGCATTGAAGTGTTCCGAGTATCTTATATTAAAGCTTCTACCGGTTTGCCCTACACAAGAAATATTAGAACAGGAGTTACATTTAAGCCTGTAAACACCTGATTTTGCGTACTTGTTAACTTTATTATTGTGTGATGTATTATGTAGAATGTGTGTATTGTTGTTGTTGTTGGTTTTAAAAGCTATTTTTACGCCTTTTTTCTTTAAAATATTAGTGATCTTACAAATTTTGTTGGTGTAAGTGAAAGTAGAAAAGGATTCGTATTTAGGTAGTTCTAGTACCTAGGATTAGACTACAAACTCATAAAATATTTTTTTACACACGGTGGTGCCCAAGGCGACCGCCTTGGTCGTGCACCCACGTGACGGTTCTGGTAGTAGTAGTAGTAGTAGTAGTAGTAGTCTGTATTTATCTCATAGATACCACAAGTTGTTTAACCATGGTATAATGTTTGTAGGTCTCCCCAGAGACATTTCGTGCAATATATCGATGGATGATCGGATCAGATGAGGATGCCCGAAGAGAAGTGATCTACGGAGATATGCTCAGCTTGTTAGAAGCAGCTCAGTTCCTGGAGATATCTGAACTTGAAGATCAATGCTGGGCTTTAATCTTCAATGAGGAGGTAAAGGTTCATACACTGTGTTGGTATAAGCCTCTACAATAGGGAAAACTACTTGATAAATGTTGGCAGATTCCAAAATGTTTGTTTGTTTTCAGTTTACAAAGCTTTACAATTACAAAATGTTCCTTGAACAGTGCTCTGCATTTGATCATTCGCTGCTGGCTCATTTACATGAAGATGAGCCAGTAACCAGTAGCGGCGATTGGGAATTAGAGGTGGGGGGCAAAAATTTTACAGACAACTGAAAGTACCGGTACCCAGGTTTGTGGGTTGAGGGCAGGGGAGGTATATACATCAAAACTTAAAAGAAAATAAATAAACTACAAAATAGTAAGTTTTCTGATGTTCTCTGAGTGAATTTTGACAGTGAGATACAGGTTGACAGTTTACCAACTTAAGTGTGGTAATAATAGTTTCTTGAGATTTTGATTCAATACCATACAATGAAACAATATTACATGTGTATTACAATTAAATAGACTCATTGGCGTGATTATATAATTAAAAATCATTTAGTATTTGACTACACACTAAGAAACTAACAGACACTAAAGAGACTGACTAGACTGACAAATGCACGCAGGAAGCAGCTGAATCCTACCTCAGTGTGCATGATTTTGGCAACAAAATATACCCCCTGCTACCCTTCCTCACAGCACGTTATACGCTGCTGCATGCATTTCCGCTACTTGCTGTAGTGCTATGAAGATCGGTTAGCCGCAACAAACGATGCTTTGTGCATAATCTCCGCTATTTGCTATGGTGCTATGCAGATCGGTTAACCGCGGTGAATGATATTTTGGGCATATTTCCACTAATAATTTTGTTAATAATGAAAGAAATGAAATGACAGAATTACCTGATAAGACAACAGGGTTGTACAAATTGCTTTTTTTTTTTTTTTTTTTTTTAATAATTCCTAGTTTCAGCTGGCTAAAATGGAATAAAGTGTAAGGTTTTCTCCACAGATTGCCAATACTGCCAGTAACCATGGATAATTCACGTCAACATGACTGATTTTAAAAATATATATATATTGCATTCCATAAACATTACTGTAGTAATTTCTGTGTTTTTATTCTTGTTTACAACTCCTCTAAAGAGTTGGGTAAATGACAGTCTGAGCCTTTGTAGATTCCTTACCCATGAAATGCGATGTCCAGGGCCTCTTCTCCGAAATATTTTCCCTTGGATCACAAGCTGTAGCATGCAGTATCGCTCTTTGTTCGGCATGGTCTGATCAAAATATTCCAGTTTAAGCTGTCTTATGGTGTTCAGTACTGGTAGCACTTTTTCTTTGCTGATGTGCTGTAATATTTCTATAGTCACATTATCAACCCAGGTTATTATCAGTAGTCTTCTATCAACCCACATTTAAAATTGGTTGATTTTATTCTCTGATGCCTCAGTTAGAGTCCAGGCTTCAACTCTATATTGTAAGATAAGATATATTTAGCATTTTATGATGTGTAATTTTGTGGCAAGAGTCACATTTCTTCACCACAGCAGTGGCCTCATTTTGGTGTAAGTGTACCTAGCATTTTCAATTCAGCACTTAATTCCAATGACATGATCCCAGTGTGTGTTAAGTAGGCTTCCCAAGTAGATAAATGGCGTATGGCTTTTAGTGCCAGGAGTGTCCGAGGACAAGTTCGGTTCGCCAAATGCAGGTCTTTCGATTTGACTCTCGTTGGCGACTTACGTGTCATGATGAGGATGAAATGAAGATGAAGACGGCACATACACCCAGTCCCCATGTTAGTGAAATTAACCAATTTTGGTTAAAATTCCCAACCCTGCCAGGAATTGAACCCTGGACCCCTGTGACCAAAGACCAGCACGCTAACCATTTAGCCATGGAGCCAGACTCCCAAGTAGATGAAGGTGGTCGACTCTTTTATTTCTTTTTCTGCCATCACCTTGCCAGATAATTTCTTGTAGCCTATCACCTTGAACTTTGGCTTTTAGTATTGAAATCTAAGCCATAAGCTTTGCTGGCTGCTCTTACTTTATCATCTAATAGTCACAGGTCTTCCAGGTTGGTGGCCAGCAGAACTCAGAACTGTATCATCTGCATACTGGATATTGTTTAAGTACTACCCATTTATTCAAACGCCCACTGCCAATTCCGCTAGGGTTTCTGCAAAAATATCTTCTGAGTAAATGTTAAAAAGAATGGGGAAAGCACACAGCCTTACTTCACATCTCAGTGGATTTGTAGTTGTTCGGTCAGTTTATCTTCTACCCTTACTTGAGTGTGCTGATTCCAGTAGAGGTTTGCGATAACTCATGTCTCTTTTTTTTTTTAATTATTTTACGCATACATTAGAGCACTTTCATCAATCCATATACATTTAAGTCTTAAGAGTACTACTGTAGCTACAAATTTGGCTTATGTTTCTTCTTCTGCTCCCAAAACTTCTTCATTCTTTCTGACCTGGCTGCCCTTTCTTTGTCAGTTATGGTGTACTGTTTGCGTGTAAAAGTTTTTAGTTCAAGTCTCAAGTCTCTGTTTCTCAGGATCCTCTTCTCTTCTCAGTCTTCAGTTTGCTGCATTGTCAAGCCTTGTCTTTGTTGTACATTCCAGTTTTACACAGAGCAGAAATCATCTTCTGGAGTTGGCTGCAATTGAAAGCCTTGGAAGAAGCGATAAAACACGTGAATATAACACCACAGATCAAGGGATAACTTGAAGAAATGGGGGTTCATTACAAGTGATACAAGGCGTGAATGTGGACAGGAACAAACCATCAACCACATGGTTCAGTGCCTTCTGTGCCCAACATTTTGATCCTCTACAAGGCACTCCGAGTGCAATGGACATTGCAGAATACTGGGCACATGTAATATGAAAATCTCAGATGTTATATTTTGTTTCCTTCAAACTGACTAATACATTAACTGTTAATTTATACATTTTCAACTCAAGAATAATAATAAAACCACAGTGTATATCTCTGCACCTTTTGGTAAAGACATGAATCAAGAAAAGGTCCTCATGTGTGCATAGGAAGATCTGAAATATAAACTGCATTTCTGTACTGTTCTCTTCACACTTCTTGTACGTTGTGGGATGCGCTAGGGAGGAATTTATGACTGAGCAATCCTAGGCTATAACCTAGGGGAGTACAAAAACCATTCTCTGATATAAGATTCCTTATAGTCCACGAAGACCTTTGAAAGGGTAGAAGGAAAAAGCTTCCACTATCCATAACCTCGGCAGTCTGTGGGGTAGAGTGGTCAGTTCTACACCCAGGTTAGCTCCTGGCCTGGATTAAATCAATGGCCTTATCAAAATGTAGTCAGATTCCTTCCTTGTCATTATACATTGATTCTATATTTTGAGGCTCATAGCTCTTTTGATTATTGTCTATTGCAGCTGTAAATCTTGTAGTATTATTATGCTCTTTGGCTCTTGCACTCAGAGAGATTCCATGACAAGAGCTGAGTGTGTACAACAATATGTGTTGTATCTTGTATGATTAAAATATAGAAAAGTACATAATTATCACCTGCGTTATTCAATCATTCAGTCTTTTCTAAATGTCACAGTAAATTAGCAATGACATAGAAAGAAGAAATTCAATGAGGTAAGCTGTCACGCTATAAATAATGGGGTTTCAGATCACTGAATACATGTACACTTGGTAAATTCATAAGACTTAATATTGATGCACTAGTTATCACCATATTATCACACTTGGTCAAATAGTAAATATATATATCATATAAACAAAGTGTAAAACAATGAGATGACAGGCAAATGAGCATAATCTATGAGTTACGCAAACAGATCGAAAGAGACTAGAGTTGAATTTCTGTTTTTCTGTAATTCTGATGAATTTTGACAAACATTAATCCATTATCAATGTAACAGTAACTATAAACTTCAATCGACTGCTATTATTATGAATGCTGAACAGTTCACCCAGTTCCTCCAGGTCCAGCAAAGCATCATCACCACTCTTGTTACATAACTCCAGCAGCAATCCATAGCCCAGACTTCGGCTTTTAGGCATTCAGGTGATATTGATGGACAACAACGGTTGAGTCTGTTCAGATGTAGATGCAGTTTATTTTCAAATGTATTTTGCGTTGCATGTATTCCAGAAGACGAACTACAATGATGGTCCCCATGAGTTCCAGTCGTGGTAAAGAGATTGTATGAACAGGAGCAAGTTGACTTTTAGTGATGATTAATTCAATTCCGACACCTTTGTCATTATAGTCTTAATGCAATCTGCTGTACCATACTGTATATTAATTCACTTGCATTGCTGAAAACATGTAATTCTCTCATCTATCCTGACCTGATGCATGATCCAAACCATCGCATGATATTTATGGTGTGCATATTTTATAAATTTTCTAACCACTGGTTCCACTTCTGAGAAAGATCTTGTTGAAAACGTTCATCCCAATCAAAATTTCTTACTCAAGTTTCTTAAAAAATAATCTTTCCTGTAATCATAACTGGCAATAAAAGACCTAACGGATTGTAACATCTTGCTTTAATTTTCAGCACAACTCGTTTTGTACATTACATAAATTCTTTTGTATTGAATACATTTTCATTCCAGAAAATAAAATTCATCTGTTGCCATCTCAAGTGGAATACCTAAGATGGAGGTATTTTGGTGGACCACTTACTTTGTTTCTTTCCATTGCTGATTCATTTTTGGTGAGTACAATAACCATTTTTGGTAAGTGGAATGTTGATTTCGTTGGAGAGACTCTACATTGACGTATAAATACAGGTCATTTCATCATCTGTGTCTCCAGCTACTACTAAATTGTCAACATTTACATTATTTTCTAAAGTTCTGAGTGCATCTGAATATTTGTCTTGCATCACGTTTGCTAGTTGTGATGAAGTGTCTGCTAACAAATATGGGCTGCACGTCAGTCCAAATGGTAGTCAACAGAAGCGGTATATGGTGGTCTCGTTGTTGGTTCTCAGTCATTCTTTTTCTGTGCAAGTCATTTTAAACCAGAAGAAACCAGTCACATCTCTGTCTTCCTCATTCAAAATAAGCTGTAAAAAACTTGACTTCCAACATTCTTGTTGAATGTTCGTAATTTCAGTAATGTTGCTGTCGATCCTAGGTTCAAATTGGGCCCAAATTCAAGGTTGTTACTTAAAGATGATTCACCTTTCTCATGTGCAGAAGCATCAAAGCCTCTCTTCGTATTCATGATCTCTGGTGAGCCATTTCTTTAAATTCTGGAAACATTTTAACACAACATATCTATTGATGTGTAAGATTCCTCACTTTTCCAAGGTAGATGTGTGCAACATTGCTCTGTTACTGTAAACTGCTCATTAGTTTTCATCAAAATTTTAAGTTCCTTATCAGTGAACTTCTGAGTTTCATCATCTATGATTCCAGTTCTCTCAGGTTACCAGAATTTTCTCAAGAGCTGGTCCATTTCTGAATGGTGGATAAAATGCAAACTTCTTTCTTCGACTGAAAGTCCTGTATGACTTCCAAATAGATCCAACCGAGATCACTTCTATGAATGGTAACTGCCTCTGATAAGTGAGTATAATCATCTTGCAAAATGCATTCATGGTAGTCAGAAACTAATAAGATTCCAATTGGGATGTTCTTCAACACTTCACCAGTGATATAGATGTTGATTCCCACAGGGAACATGAAATATTTGTCCTGAATGAGTAAATTTATAATACCAATATAATGGTCCGTTATTGGACATTATAAATTTTCCAGCTAACTCATTCTTGGTTGCCTGCGTTTCGCCCTCATGTGCTAAGTTGGGCTCATCAGTTGGTACTTAGTACACCTACCAAGACGCAAGGCTAGTGCATACCGTGGAGGCCACTGCATAGGCTACTTGAAGCCACCAGCAGTGCCAATGCACTATGAGAGACTATGTCTCACTTCCAAAAATTGATGCCTGCCTGGCCATCAGATTTATTTATTGACACTACACTGTTTAAATGCTTAGCACAATATTAACATTGTGTATTATTTACATAGAATCTTTATATCACGAGCTGGCCCCGCAGTGTAGGGGTAGTGTGTCTGCTTCTTACACAGTCGAGCGCGAGCAAAGTGAGAGACCAGTCGAATAACCAGGTAGGCATATAAATTAGTGTTCTACATTAGCCCAAGGGTAAGAAAATATTCATATGTATCTATGTGATAGTTAATATATATGTCACATCACTAATCGAAGGAGAAGGGGGTTACAAACATACAGATGAAATTTTATACTTCGATTACTACTGAAGAGTTGTGTTCTAATAATGATTTAGGGATTTAAGTCCTTTCAAGCAATAATTGGATTCATTAGCTCCCAGACTGCGACAGTGGAACTTGTTAGTGAAAGATACGGAGTTACTAAGATTTTATTGTTTATCTGATGACATATTTTTCATTATTCTTTGCAAGTACCAACCTCTAGTAATGGAAAGGAACAAATAAATGACAAATCAAGTTATATATAGAAAGACAGGAACATGAAAAAGAATGCAATATATGATAAATACAATGACAGGTCAGCATCAAAGAGGATGCAAGACAAGGACAAACATGAAAACACAGAGGGACAAGGACAGCCTCCACTCCTTAAGTCTGCACTCCGTACCAAATTGGGATGCAGAAATGAGCTCATTGGGGGGCTGAGAAGAAATGGACGTCAAAGAACTGAGATTGATGGGTAGACTGCCTATCTATTTGAAGATATGGATTGTGTCCTTGTCCTCTTGTGCTTTCTGGTTTGCCCTCATACCCTTTCCTATTGCTCCCTCTTCGATGCTGTTTTGACATTGTGTTTATCCTATTAGGTGTTCTTTTTATGTTCCTATCTGTGTATTTATAACTAGGTTGACTTAATTTGATCTGACTCTTTACCACAATACTCCACCAAGACATGGATCATGTGGTCAGTGGCCTTTGGCTAATGTTTGTTATGATTGGTGACTGCGTGATTTTCCTACTCTTCATGTCTGTGAAACCCTTATGATATTATGGATTGTCTGAAGTGGAGAAAATAAAGCAAGAATACAGACCCTTAATAAATGGGAAAATGTAAGAACAATTATAACACGGCTCAGAAACTTTGTTGAACCTCAGCTAGAAGAAGAACAATGTGGTTTTAGGTGTGATAGAACAACACTGACCTCATCTTTGCTGTTAGGAAGATTATAGAGAAATACTGCGAGAAAGGAAAAGATATCATCTTTGTCTTCTTGGATCTAGAAGGCTTATGACAGCATACCTAGGGACAAGATCTGGGATTGTCTATCAAGAAGAAACATTCCAGGCTCTCTTATCAGAAAAGTGAAAATGCTGTATACCCATTGTCCGAGCTGTGTCTAATACAGAGCAGATATTCAGATTGGTTTGTTACTTCTACGAGTGCAACAAGGCAGTGCATTGTCATCACTGCTATCCATCTCTGTAATGGATGAAATCATAAAGAGGGTGAAACAACAGTGTCTCAGTACTGATTTCAAGGCATTGGCTTTTGCAAATGATGTAGTGATTTTTGGTTGCGCAGAGAATGAAGTACAGCAGAAACTAGATGCCCAGAACAACAAATTTCAGGAGTTTGGCCAAAAAATTATCCCTACAAAGACAGTAGCCATGAAGGTTCGCAGGCAACTGGATGGAAAGAAGGTAGCAGAAGTTGATCAGTTCCAATACCTTGGCAGCATTGTAACTTGAGATGGCTGTTACATAGATGAAATCACCAATAGGATTCAGAAATCAGCTCATTTGTACCATTAAGTCAGGAACCTCCTCTGCGACAGCCAAATTCTTTTAATATCTAAGAAAAATTTTGTATCAGGTCTACTTTGTAAAAGTAACAACAAATGGTCTATAAACTTGCACCATCAACAGAAGAAATAATAGCAGACTCCATGTTGCAAAAAATGAGATGAGATAAGATCCAGAATGAAAAGGTCCATGAAGACAACCAAGTGAAACCACCTAGTGAAATTCTAGCAATATCAAGATTGAGATGTTTGGTCACTTGAAGATGGATCTGAATAGGGTAGCATGAAAATGTTTTGACAAAGATCTGGAGGGAAAACAACCTAGGGGCAGACCAAGGACACAATGGATCTCCCAAATAAAAGATGATCTGCAAGGAAGAGGAGTGGAATTGTGTAAAGAAGAAGAAGAAGAAGAAGAAGAAGAAGAAGAAGTGTACATAAGTAGAGAGCGCTCTTGCACCACACCCAGGAAACTGGAGATGGCTAAATGATGATGATGATTATAATGTCAGTGGAATTTATTAATTTATAGTATATTATTCTTATTTTTTGCATGTGAATATAATTGTCAAATGCTATGCAATCTAACCCTGAAATCATTTTCAAAACCAGCCAAAATTTCAGCCTGAATAAAGTCTTCAAGGGTTGTGGGAGATATTATTGAAATGAAGTCTATATAAAATAAGCAGGAGGTCATGGTTTCACTCTGTGTCCAGTTTAGTTATCTGTAATTTACAAGTTTGTATCTAGCACTAATGTGGCTGTGACATCCTTGACAAAACTTGTTTACTGCATTCTGATGAGGTCTTTAACATGAAATGCAGGCAGAATATAAAAATGATATAAGCCATGCTTGTTTGTGTACAGGTATTCAGAGAAGAGACAGCACTTCAACTGTACCTCCAAGCCCGTCTCAAGGGCACCACGTCTGTTATGGAGATGATGGAGCCCCGTATCTCAAGCTTCTTTTTGCCACTTGTTGGTTCCTCTGTGTGGGTGAAGCTACCTGTCGACGTGGTGTGCACACTGCTGTCTTCTAACTTCATTTCAGTACAGAGTGAGATGGAGGTAACTTCGCCAAGGCCTCTTACAGAATTTTATTTCCCCTTATCTTTCTAATATGTTATTGTGTTCAGTACAGTAAAAAATTAAAGATTTCATAAATTTAGAGTAAGAGGACTGCACAAAAAGTAACCAAACTTTGAAATTAACTCTTTAATGGGCTTATATGAAGCCTAGTTAGCTTTTTCTGCTTCAAAGTACTCTCCTCCTGCTCTCAACACCATTTTCTGGTAAGCATTTTAGGGGATTGTGCGCAGTTCTGAGTTCAGTTTCAATTTGACCTCTTCAGTAGACTGAAATCATTGTCCTTTCATGGTGAGTTTCAGTTTGAGGAATAAAAAGAAAAAGTCTGCCAGGGCTAGATCAGATGAGTAGGTGGATGAGGAAGCAAGTTTTCGTATTGTTCATGAAAATGTCAAAATCAACAGCAATACGTGATTTGGCACGCTCTCATGGTGGAGGCTGCAGAAGTTGTTTCTCCATTAATCTAGTCCTTTTCTCCTGACATTTGTTCTCATAAATCTCAAAACTTTGAGATGGGTTCTCCATTGGACTCTGAGGTAGGAATTCATGGTGCACAACACTGTTGACATGAAAGAAGACCATCAACAACACTTCAACATTTAACCTTACCTGACGTGCTTTCTTTAATCTCAGACAATTTTATCCATACCTCTGCGTGTCTTCGTAAACATTCTCCCCGGTTTGAATCAGAAGTGAATGTTCAGGTCGTAACTGAGTGAGTTGGCCATACGGTTAGGGGTGTACACCTGTGAGCTTGCATTTGGGAGATAGTGGGTTCGAGCCCCACTGTTGGCTGCACTGAAGATGGTTTCCCATGGTTTCCCATTTTCACGCTGAACAAATGCTGGGGATGGATCTTGATTAAGGCCACAGCCGCTTCATTCCCACTCCTAGCCTTTTCCTATCCCATCATTGCCATGAGACCTATCTGTGTTGGTGCAGAGTAAAGCCAATTTTTAAAAAAAATCTGGTTATAATATTCAGACATCTTGACGATCGCAGTACACTACACACTCACGAACTAATAGCTGCCTGGCAAATGCATGGCAAATAGATAGTTACTTAAGAAGGATACCATACAGTGCCACTTACTGGAAATTGCTAATATGTAGCACCATATTTTTTGTGTTTGGTTACTTATTGAACAGGCTTTGTTTACCTAATGTTAGAATTATATACACTAACATCAATATGTTCTTGAAACTGATTGAGATTTACTGGATTTCCGATCGATTTCCTGCAGCAGGAATTTGTCCATTCTGATCTGTTACACACTGTAATAAGATATGTAAGTATCATTTAGGTATCTGGAGAGTGATACTTGAAAAATAATCATCAACTTATGTACATCAGATGTCAGTCTAGAATCTGTTATATTCCTGTACCAAAATGTTTACAAACCTGAAAGGACTCTCTTGTCTTAGTTGTTGATGTGGTAGTTCCTGTTTGAGCAGCGTGGGCTGCAAGCAACAAGTGGTGTTCAAGCAGGTGGGTGTGACGTAGGCTGGGACGTTACGTCATCCTGTGTGTGTGTACATATATATATATATATGGAGACACGCAGCAGGGCCAGCTGATCACCTCACTGAGGCAAATGGGCATGCTGGTCCAGCGACACCCTTACACTTGACGCTGGACATGACGACTTACGGTCTATTAAAATTTGTACCAGCTAGGTGGATGGAGTGGTTGTCATGGGAGTTTCACTCCGGGACATAGTGCAACCTGTTTTACTTATAACCTGAAGAGAATTGGAGTATAATCTATTGGTGGACTTACAGGACTTGGTTTGTCATATATTTCTGAGCTTTAAACTGCTTGACTTTTGGATAAGGCTAGTTTTCCTTTTACACTGAAAGTTATCTTTCAACTAAAGCTGAATGATAGTGCTCATCTTGTCAGACTCTTGTATAAGAATACGCTTTTGTTCCTTTTTGTTCTGATTGTGTGCAAGAAAGAAGTTATTTTAGTTGATTCCAGTACAGAGACTCTTATAAGTTATGGTTAAAGTGATTTCTCCATTGGAGGAAGTGTAAACTGATTGTATCACTATTCTTACTATTCAATAAACATTTGTATTTGAACTGTAATACATAACAGTTGAAATAATCTATTATTAGCTATAGTACAAAATACTTTCCCTCCTTTTTAAATGTCTATGTTGGTATAGACTGACTTCCAACACTGACTTCTCTTCACTACTGCTCCAATTTGTGCAGGATAGAGATTTACCTGGGTGTCAGGTCAGGTCAGGAAAGACTCTGCTACCATATGTGACAGTAGACGGTACTACCTGTGACTGTCTGGTCGAGGGTTGTGCGGCCGATACCAAACCCGACAAACTAGGGGAAAACCAACAGCTATGGGTGGAGAAGTTTTCCCTTAGAAGGTTAGATGAGACCTTTGTGTAGGAAATACATAAACTTATCAGCTGTTGCCTTGCAGTGAGGCAGGGGACTGCCAAAGGCTAAGGGAGACAACCCCTGACAGAAAATCCTCTAAAACGTTAGGCCTAGCAAGTCAGTGGAAGAGAGAAATTGTAATTGCTTTCAAAACCAAAAGAAGCCTCGGATTGTGACGCAAACCCAATAAGGATGCAAGTTCTCCTGGTATTGATATTAATGACAGCTCAAAGCTCGATGCTCCATCAAGATCAAGGAGAACTAAAATCTACAAGAAAATGACCACAGAGTAACAACTCTGAATATCATTACTTTGACAGGGAAAATAGGAGAGTGTGTTGATTTGATGAAGATGAGGAATAATCATGTACTAGGACTGAGTGAAACCAAGTGGAAGGGGCAAGGGTCAAAAGAACTCAGAGAAAGTTACCATCTATATTGGTCAGGAGGAAGTTCAGCTAAGAATGGAGTGAATGTCATAATGGACCATTCAATGAAACAGCATGCAATAGACATAAACTTCAAATCTAAAAGGATTATCAAAGTCAATGTGGAATCTTTGTAGTCATTCACCACTGGTTGAACTGATGTCTTTTTGAATGAAATATAAACCATATATTCCTTGGGCAGCAGTTCTTCTTGTAGGTTATTAGAAGTCATCACATTCGATAAAGGAAATGCCTTACACATTCATTAACACTCTTACTGATGATAGGTTTTTTAATTTCAGGTCTTCATGTCAGCTGTAAGATGGCTAAACCATGACTGGATTATACGTAGTAAATACGTTGTTAAACTGATGAAGTGTGTTCGCTTTGGGTTAATTTCTGCATGGCAGCTTGTTCACTTACAACGCAGCTCACTGAATCCAGAATATGATGCGATACTGGCATTTCCTGAGGTAAAATATTTTAATATTCTGTTAGATAATTTATTTTTCTAGAATATTAGCTACATACTCTAAACAAAAGAGAAAGCATAAAATTGATATAAATATTTTTCTATTAGATTCCAAAACAAATTTGATCTTCCTTTCACAAACACCAATGATTTGTCTACTTTTATGAATACACAGTCTTCTTCTTCTTCTTCTTCTTTTCTAGCCTATTTCAATCCACTGCTGGATATAGGCCTCTTCCACGTGCTTCCATCGTCTTCGGTCTTGAGCCACTTGGAACCAGCGTGTTCCAGCCAACAGCTTTATGTCGTCGAGCCATCTCTTCAGGGGTCTTCCAATGCCTCTCTTGTGTCCCCATGGTCTCCAGTGAACAATCCTAGAGGTCCACCTGTTGTAGTCTTGTCGAGCTACGTGTCCTACCCATTGCCATTTTAGTCTTGCTACTATCTCTAGGATGTCTGTTACATTAGTTCTTCTCCTGATGTCCTCTGAACGGATCTTATCCCTAAGGCTGATCCCTAGCATCTGTCGCTCCATGGCTCGTTGTGTTCGCTGAAGCTTGCGAGCACTTTCCTTCGTCAGAGTCATCGTTTCCAGACCGTAAGTTGTAACTGGCAGCATGCACGTATTATAAACCTTGGTCTTCAGGTTAATTGGTAAGATATTTACTGGTATATCATGTACAACAGAAAAGAGCTTTATGTTTATGGAGATCAGATTAGTTGTATCTTGGCCATTTAAAATATACTTGCCAATGTGGGTATTACTTGCAAGGGTTACATATTTATCATCACCACCAGTCAGGTTCATTCTGTAGGTTACCAAATGAGCTGGCTGTGTGGTTAGAAGCATGCAGCTGTGAGTTTGCATTCAGGAGATAATGGGTTCGAACCCCACCGTCAGCAGCCCTGAAGATGGTTTTCCATGTTTTCACATTTTCACACCAGACAAATGCTGGAGCTGTACCTTACTTAAGACCTTGGCTGCTTCCTTCCCACTCCTAGCCCTTTCCCATCCCATTGTCACCATAAGACTTATCTGTGTCAGTGTGGTGTAAAGGCAATTGTAAAAAATCATTCTGAGTCATGTTTATGAGAGATGAGCTACTGTAAACATCATAAAAAATTTGGCTACTTTATAGGTATTAATGCCAGACATCACAGTATTTGTTCCATCCTGGCTAAGGTCTTAGAAAATTCTGGCATAGTCATCCATGAAGAAGTTGACAGCTTCTCCACTTCTGGCAACACTCATCAAATAGACATCATCAACTTCAACAAAGAAACAAACAGTGGATATATTTGATCCAACTGTCAGACAGCCAGTAGAAGTTAACAAAGAAAAAGGAAGGATAGATACAACTCGTGTATCCCCTAATACCATGACCTCGATGTCGGTGTGGGGGCTTACGTGCTCGTTGATCCTGAGTTGATCCTAATCCCCAAGTTGCCTGAGAAGTCTCTATTATTTTTCTTCATTCCTATTTTTCCTAATCTATCATAACCTTAAGTTTCATTTCTCTGACTGTCTAGCCAGCCTCTATGCTTTCAGTAGTATGGTTGTTTCCTGATCAATTATGTGTGTGTGGAGGTTTAATCCTCCCCCAGTCACAAGTTTCAGGTCGTGACAAGGTGATGCAAGGCTACTGGGTGAGTAGTTGCTAGCAGCCCATCTCCACATATCAGGCACATTTTGTAGCCACCAAAGCAGAACAACACAAAACACCTTAACGGGCTCTGGGAGGATGGTAACACCTCACCCATTGCTGCACTCCAAGATGTTGCCTTTCTTGTCAAGTTTGATGATGGCAACCCTTTGCCAGTCTTCCAGAATTATTTGATCTTGCCAGCAACTGTTGAATAGCTTCTGTGACAGCCTGGTCACCACACTTTTAAGATCTCTGTAGATACCTTGTCTAATCTTGGTGCCTTGTTATTTTTTACGGTTTAGATGGCGATCTCTGCTGCTTCAATGGTGATTTCCCCAGTATTTACCTGGAGTTCTTCTGAAGCATTATCTTCATCGAGTTTGTATATGGCAGTCAGTTGTGGCTGGCTGAGCATTTCCTGGGAGCTTCCTATAATTGTCCTTAATTGGAACAATGGAGTTGTTTCTTGTTCCTAATAGGTCGTAAACAATATGGTATGACGATCTCTACCTTCAAGAGGAAGTACAACTGGGCAGTCATCCTCTATTAAGACTAAATCAGACGGGAGAAAAACTGGAAGGCAGCCGACACTTCAAAAATGAAGTCATCAGCCAAAGAAAGTCAAGGGCCATGAAGGGCAGTTGACAGATTCTTGTACCTCAGCTCCTTTTCTCTCCATTCCTTTTTTATCCTTCCATCAGCTTTCAGTTTTTTGTAGCCTTTCTTTCATTAGTAAGGTTCCATGCTCTATCCTGTGTCCACTTTCCTTCCATTTGCCACATCATCTTTCACAAAATAGTGTCTTGGGGCAATTTTTATGATTCTTTACCTGAGATTATTCCAGCAGCTATTTACACCTTCAGGATTGTTTAAAATTTGAAAACAATCTACAATCAAGTTCAGGTAATGAAACTCTCAAAATTAAGTATATCTAGGTACAACAAATACACAACACACATCACAATAAAAAGTAAGCTACGGTACTGGTATTATTTTTTAAATTTCAAAACATCATGCATTCTTTGAGTAAACAATTCTTTACACCGAATTATTAATACATAGCTATGGGAATGAAGGTCCACGAATTTTTTATTAAGATTTATGTTATGAGAGTGGCTGCTTAATTTTACATCTCATTTTACACTAACTCTGAAAACTTTACTGCTTTGAAATAAATTTCCCACATTTAATATTTCTGTAGGTTTCTTCACTATTATGATTCATTATTCTTTATCTTAAAGATATCTGCTGACTGTGAAAGATGATCACAGACTTCTCCTAGCTAATCAGTGGTGCAGTTCAGTAGCACTATAACTCAAAAAAGTGGAATGACCAGTGCAAGGACTTTAAGATTTCAGCAGGTCCGGTGAAAATAAAGATAAAAATTTATTTTCAAGTTATTTCACCAGGGTTATCCTATGCATAAAAATATACAAGTACAGTAGTGGATTTTCCAGTCATCGTCATCATTATCATTTTCCAGCTCCAGTTTCCTGGGTGTGATTTACTAGTGCTCGCCAGTTCTTCCTGTCAAAGTATAGTTTCTGTTCCTCTGTGTCCTCCAACTTGACATTCCTCTTGCTGACCTCTGATTTCACTGTGTCCGGCCATTGATTCCTTGGCCTCCCTACTAGCATCACCCCTTTAGCTTCTCTGTCGAAGTAATTCCTCGCTGTTCTTGTTCGTCCATTCTCATAACATGTCCAAACCACTGAAGCCTGTGTCTTCCTTAAAGCTCTGTAACAGGTATTTAGATGCTAGCCTCCCTCCTGTTTGGCTCCCGTTTGCTTCATTTCCTGTAAGGAACTTAATTAATTCTATTATATGGCTGTTATATTGGAATTGAGGAATCAGTTTCTGTCTCATCATCATCAACAGGCTATCTCCCCAAAACATCTAGCAGGTTTTTCCCAGTGACAGAATTATTATCCTTGTCAGTGTTTTGAATGGTAATACAATATGTCTATCCCTTAGTTCCGTTTCCAGATACGAGGTCAGGGATAAGGTGAGGTGCAATTATATGGCTGTTTTTATGTCCAGATGCCTTTCCTGTAATCAACCTCAGTTGCATTATCCACTGATTAAATAGCTACTAGCATTGCTATTGGCAATGTAAAATGGGATGTGACGTCATTCCCAGCAATGATGAGAATTACATTCTGTTACTAACCTCCGCAGAATAAAAGTACAAGTAAATAGAATTTATAAAGGAGCATACTATCCGCTAGGCAAGCAAAATGGGTAATTTAGTAGTTGTAACCTATCTTTGCACATCCAAGCCAATCTCTGTCATGAGAACAATGGCCTCTTTGGCGCCACACTTCCTTTAAAAGGCTCTTTTTTCCATGGTTGTGACGCATACGGTCCATACGGTAAGAAACAAAGTAATTTAGCGCTTATCTTAGTTCCAAAGTAGAGACATTGGCAGCCTTGTGCACTGCCCGATCACGAGAAGACCACGAGAATCATTTCGTGCATAGATGTTTGCGATGTTGTTGTTTGAGTCATCAGTCCATAGACTGGTTTGATGCAACCCTCCATGCCACCCTATCCTGTGCTAACCTTTTCATTTCTACGTAACTACTGCATCCTACATCTGCTCTAATCTGTTTGTCATATTCATACCTTGGTCTACCCCTACCGTTCTTACCACCTACACTTCCTTCAAAAACCAACTGAACAAGTCCTGGGTGTCTTAAGATGTGTCCTATCATTCTATCTCTTCTTCTCGTCAAATTTAGCCAAATCGATCTCCTCTCACCCATTCGATTCAGTATCTCTTCATTCGTGATTCAATCTATCCATCTCACCTTCAGCATTCTTCTGTAACACCACATTTCAAAAGCTTCTATTCTCTTTCTTTCTGAGCTACTTATCGTCCATGTTTCACTTCCATACAATGCCACGCTCCACACGAAAGTCTTCAAAAACATCTTTCTAATTCCGATATCAATGTTTGAAGTGAGCAAATTTCTTTTCTTAAGAAAGCGCTTCCTTGCTTGTGCTAGTCTGCATTTTATGTCCTCCTTACTTCTGCCATCGTTAGTTATTTTACTACCCAAGTAACAATATTCATCTACTTCCTTTAAGACTTCGTTTCCTAATCTAATATTTCCTATATCACCTGCCTTCGTTCGACTGCACTCCATTACTTTTGTTTTGGACTTATTTATTTTCATCTTGTACTCCTTACCCAAGACTTCATCCATACCATTCAGCAACTTCTCGAGATCTTCTGCAGTCTCAGATAAAATAACAATATCATCGGCAAATCTCAAGGTTTTGATTTCCTCTCCTTGGACTGTGATTCCCTTTCCAAATTTCTCTTTGATTTCCTTTACTGCCTGTTCTATGTAAACATTGAAAAGGAGAGGGGACAAACTGCAGCCTTGCCTCACTCCTTTCTGGATTGCTGCTTCTTTTTCAAAGCCCTCGATTCTTATCACTGCAGACTGATTTTTATACAGGTTGTAGATAATTCTTCGTTCTCGGTATTTGATCCCTATCATCTTCAGAATCATAAATAGCTTGTTCCAATCAACATTATCGAATGCCTTTTCCAGATCTACGAATGCCATGTATGTGGGCTTGTCCTTCTTGATTCGATCCTCCAAGATCAGTCGTAAAGTCAGGATTGCTTCACGTGTTCCTACATTTCTTCTGAAGCCAAATTGATCTTCTCCCAGCTCAGCTTCAACTTGTTTTTCCATTCTTCTGTAAATAATACGTGTTAAAATTTTGCAGGCATGAGATACTAAACTAACGGTGCGGTAGTTTTCACACCTGTCAGCACCGGCTTTCTTGGGAATAGGTATAACAACATTCTGCCGAAAATCGGATGGGACTTCTCCTGTCTCATACATCCTGCACACTAAATGAAATAACCTTACCATGCTGGTTTCTCCTAAGGCAGTCAGTAATTCAGAAGGAATATCATCAATTCCAGGTGCCTTGTTCCTATTTAGGTCACTCACAGCTCTGTCAAACTCTAACCTCAAAATTGGGTCGCCCATTTCATCAGCATCAACAGCCTCTTCATGTTCCAGAACCAAATTATCTACATCGTTACCTTGATACAACTGTTGGATATGTTCCTGCCATCTTTCTGCTTTGTCTTCTTTCCCTAGAAGTGGCTTTCCATCTGAGCTCTTAATATTCATGCACCTAGATTTCCTTTCTCCAAAGGTTTCCTTGATTTTCCTGTATGCAGCATCTACCTTTCCCAGGACCATACAGCCTTCGACATCCTTGCATTTCGCCTTCAGCCATTCTTCCTTAGCCACCTTGCACTTTCTATCCACTTGATTCTTTAATCGCCTGTATTCTTTTCTGCCCTCTTCATTTCTAGCATTCTTGTATTTTCGTCGTTCATCAATCAGGTCTAGTATCTCCTGAGTTATCCACTGATTCTTAGTTGATCTTTTCTTCCTTCCTAACATTTCTTCAGCAGCCCTACTGACTTCATTTTTCATGACTCTCCACTCTTCTTCTATTGTGTTTCCTTCAGCTTTTTCATTTAGTCCTTGTGCAACATGTTCCTTGAAACAATCCCTCACACTCTTTTCTTTCAACTTGTCTAGATCCCATCTTTTTGCATTCTTTCCTTTCTTCAATTTCTTCAACTTCAGATGGCATTTCATGACCAACAAGTTGTGGTCAGAGTCCACGTCTGCTCCTGGGAAAGTTTTGCAATCCAACACCTGGTTTCTGAATCTCTGCCTAATCATAATGAAGTCTATTTGATACCTTCCAGTGTCGCCAGGTCTCGTCCACGTATACAGCCGTCGTTTGTGGTGTTTGAACCAAGTATTGGCAAGGACTAAATTATGATCAGTGCAGAATTCAACCAGCCGACTTCCTCTTTCGTTCCTTTGTCCCAATCCAAATTCTCCTACTGTACTACCTTCTCTTCCTTTGCCTACCACTGCATTCCAGTCTCCCATCACAATTAGATTCTCGTCACCTTTTACATATTGTATTAAATCTTCTATCTCCTCATATATTCTTTCAATTTCTTCATCATCCGCTGAACTAGTAGGCATATAGACCTGCACTATTGTGGTGGGCATTGGTTTGGTGTCTATCTTGACGACAATAATTCTTTCACTATGCTGGTCGTAGTAGCTTATCCGCTGCCCTATTTTCTTATTCATTATTAAACCAACTCCTGCATTTCCCCTGTTTGATTTCGTGTTGATAATTCGGTAGTCGCCTGACCAAAAATCCTGTTCTTCCTGCCAACGTACTTCACTTATACCAGCTACATCTAACTTTAGCCTATCCATCTCCCTTTTCAGATTCTCTAACTTACCACAACGATTCAAACTTCTAACATTCCACGCTCCGACTCGTAGAGTGTCAGTATCCATCTTCCTGATGATCGCCCCCTCTCGTGTAGTCCCCACCCGGAGATCCGAATGGGGGACTAGTTTACCTCCGGAATATTTTACCCGGGAGGAAGCCATCATCAGTACATCATTCATACAGAGAGAGCTGCATGTCCTCGGGAGGTAGTTACGGCTGTAGTTTCCCGTTGCTTTCAGCCGTGTAGCAGTATCAACACAGCTAAGCCATGTTGAGTATTATCACAAGGCCTTATCGGTCAATCATCTAGACTGCCGCCCTTGCAACTAGCGAAAGGCTGCTACCCCCCTTTCGATGAACCATTCGTTAGTCTGGTCTCTCAACAGATACCCATCCGATATGGTTGCACCTGCGGCTCAGCTATCTGCATCATTGGGACACGCAAGCCTCCCCACCGCGTCAAGGTCACATGGTTCGCAGAGGAGGATGTTTGCGATACAAGTGGTGAACTGCTGCACTAATGTTGAAGTGTGTGGGATATCATTTTAATGAGGTGCTAATGAAGATGAAATGAATGATGGTGAATGAAATTGGGTAAGGAGGTGATCCGGCCGGGACTCGAACCTGGGGCCGTCGGGTGACAGGTGGACGCGTTTCCCCCTAGATCGCGAGGCCGGACTAGAAGCAAGGAGATTCTTCTAGACTTCATTAATGATATCATCGAAAGGCATTGTTTGTGAGATGTCTCATCAAACGAAAACAGAGATAAAGCGAAGAAATCCGACAGTTTCCAGGAACTCGAAATTATCTATAATTATTCCCGCGAGTGCATCGAAGAAAAAACTAGCGCCCTTCCGTTCCCAGTATCAGAAAAGTCGGAAGTCGGGGGGTGGGAGCGGACGAAGATTATACTTCAGAGAGGATTGCTTTTGAATCAATGAGCAGGATGAGAGGAGGAAATGTGTCTAATAAAACTGCATTTCTAAATCATCAAGAAGCAACAGTGGCAATAACAAAGGCCAAATGCTCTTCATCTGAGTCCATTGTCCTTGTCTGAAAATACTAGACACCACCTAAATGTATTACCGCAAATTGATATGATGAATTACCTGTATATAAACAAAGAAAGTCAAGTTTAAAATGTTTATTAAGTGTGGACACAATGTTAAATGAAACAGTATTCAACATTTAACATTTAACATGTGGATGGTGTCACCAGTTAACATTTAACACTTTTAACAGTTAACATGTTGTTGTTAAATGTTAATCAGTGGAGACCGGCCTTAAGAGATTTTGAGATTCATACAATTAAAGTTGAAGTTTATTGCTTTTGTTAATGTCATTGCCCATTTAATTTCAGAATTTCATGAATATGGGGAGTAAGAGAGGCTTCATTAACCATCCAGACAATTTATGTAACATTAGAGGGAATTATGCACCACTTGGCCGGTGTAAGAACATAAGTAAAGTTAAGACTGCTTACAGACATTACTTTGGATGCAACGTAGGGGACAATAACAAAGTCTAGGCACCTAAATATTGTTGCACCATATGTTACAATAATAATAATAATAATAATAATAATAATAATAATAATAATAATAATAATAATAATAATAATAATAATAATGGCTGCGGCCTCCGGAGAGGCCTGGTGCAGGTCTTTTGAGTTGACGACGCATGAGTGACTTGCGCGTCTGTGAGGTTGGGGCCCCTAAGATGAAATCTATTGCTGAAGACGATACAAACTCCAAGCCCCCCCGTACGATCTATAAGAATTAACTAATGAAAGTTAAAATCCCTGACCCGACCAGGAATCAAACCCAGGATCTTGAACCAAAAGCCATTGAGCTGGACATATATTACAATGGTTGTCTGGGAACAGAAGATCCATGCCTTTTCCTGTGCCAATTATTTGGTGCGAGCAAAAGAACCACACCTGGGACTGCTGCTTTTGCATGACAAAAATTGCTGGTTTAAAAAAAAAAAAAAAAAACAATCAAACATTGTACATCCAGACTGTAAATTTGTTCAGAAACCAGTGCCTCATGATGCAGAGAATCCTGTACTAATTTCCCCAAAATATTTTACTGCTGACTTCTCCTATGAAGAGGAGCAAGAGAAAGAAAGTCTTTCTGATGGTGAGTTTCATGAAGATGAATTAGAGGATTTTGTACGCTTGCACTAGGGGTCTATCGATGATGGTTCAGACAGCGTAAGCCATGGAAGGCATGACTTTCTACATATTCCATACTTTTTCTAGACTACATTTTCATTTTGTTCAATATCCATAGCCATTTTCAGTTTCTAATTGCTTTTAATCTTCTGAAATATATCTTTCACTGTAAACCACGTGTAGTTTGCAAGAGACTTTCCGCATAAATGTTTATATTTCGTTAAGTTACTTGTGTCTCGCGGCATGTACACGTACATCAGTCATGCCTCTAGGGCATACAGTTAGTCTCACCAGAAACTGCACTTCGCTCCCATACAGCCTTCATTCCAGGTTATACCTACAGTTCAGTGGACATAACTAACCAACACCATTTAGCATGACAGCGACTGCTGCTTGCTGGTAACAGTGATTTCCAGAGGCCATGCCAATTTTTCATGGTTTCACACATCACTAAAGGAGCGCTTTTATTTAGTGTGTTAACTTCAGGCTAAGTTTACATGAAAACGGAAGTTAATTAACATTTAAAACAAGTTTAGAAAAAGGTATCTTATTGCAAATTTTCATCATGATGGGATGCGCGATCGTAATTTATGTGAAATATATTCCTTAAAAGCGGACCTTTCCCATGTCAGGGTTTATTAGAAGGGTGTTTAAATAATGTTGTGCTTATGGCGATTTGGCTGGGCCTTGTGAAAATCTTCATTAAAAGCGGGAATTCCTTAAAAGCGAGCACGTTAAAATGGGGCTCTACTGTTACTGCTCACTTGTCAGCACTGCAAAGGTTGCTCGGTATTTGTGTAACAGCATGTTTGGTTATTCTAGTTATAATAAGGTACGTTTCTTATTACATTCATTAGATTTAGACATTTTCTGTTAGGTTAGCTTCTCTTATTTATTTTTCTCTTTATTACAGCATACCTGAACTGTACATTAAAAAAAAAAATTTATCAAGATGCCACAGTTATGTGAATTTAATTTTGAATCTTGAGAGGATGCTGACCACACGACACCTCACAATCTGCAGGCCCTCGGGCTGAGCAGCGGTCGCTTGGCAGGCCAAAGCCCTTCAAGGGCTGTAGTGCCATGGGGTTTGGTCTTTGCATCTGTAATTTCGAGTCCAACTGTTTTAAGATCCTCTTTAATTTCTTTGATCCAATGCCCTCCTGTCTTCTTTCCCAGATTTCTCATCACTCGTTGTCATAAAATCCTGTTTTCTGGTAGTCGTAAGATATGTATCTAATATAAACTCAAACATTTGAGGGGGACGGGGCACCCTCTGGGTACGGGCCAGCTTCCCACATCAAGACTGAAGATCTGTCAATATGAACTCTCAACAATTGCTGAAGTCCACCGTCCTGATGATGCAGGGAAGCAGAAATGAGCTTGTCAGTGGCTGAGAAGAAATGAGTGTTGAAGAACTGGAATTGATGAAGAGAGAGCTTATCTAAGGGTATTTGAAGGTGGCAGGATATTCATGTTAGTTCTTGTCTCCTTTTTCTTTTTTCATTGCTTCTTCTTTGCACATTAACTTGCAAATGTGTTTATCCTTTTATGTGTTGCTATTCATGTTCCCATCTTTCTTTATGGTACTAGGATTGTATACTTCATCCAGTGGCAGTTCGTGACATTCTACTCTGGCAGGGCTGTGTCGCCATCTTTCCCCCACCTTCCCCAGTCAGTTCAGTTTTCATTGACCAGCACCACAATACTTTTAGATTAATAATAATAATAATAATAATAATAATTTTTTTTTACGAGGGAAGTGTAGGAAATCTTTCATTAGACACTTGTGAGGGTCTGCACTTCACAAACGTGTGAGATTCCTACTCACTAAAACCAACACACCCTTTTCCCACGACGTATATCTCCACCCCGGAACCGCTCTCGCATTACTTCAGAGCGGTGTCGTGCTAATTTCTTAGGTTTCTTCTTCCTTATTTCTCCTTACTGCCGTTCATGAGCATTCATATCTCTCTTTTTCTGACACAGGATGCCTTCTACATATACTGCTATCTGATCCCAAGATTCTTGGTTTCGTAGCATCGCCTGCACAATAGTTTCTGGCGTCAGCTCTCCTTGCTCAGTATATAAACATCTTCTCTGAGTTGACCAATGACAGCATACGAAAAATGTGTGAAATACATCGTCTATATCATTGCAATAAATACATGCCGAGTCGCTCGCTCTACCTACTCTATGTAGAAATTTCCGGAAGTATCCGTGACCCGTCAGTAGTTGCGTAATGTAAAAGTTAACCTCGCCATCAGCTCGGGCAACCCAATCAGCTAGGCGTGGTATCAACCGCTTAGTCCATTTTCCTCGAGGATCTTCCTCCCATCTTTGCTGCCACCGCTCCATTCATTGCCTATAAGCTAGCTCCTTAGCGCGCTTCTTTCTGAGCTCTCCTTGAGTTCGCCAGACTTCTTGTCTCTCTAAGGCAAGTAAATCAATTGGTGCTACCGCTGCTATCGTAAGGACCGCAGGTTCGGATACTGTGCGATATGCACTTGTAATACGCAAAGCTGATCTCCGCTGTACCGCAGCTATCCTTCGCCGGTATTTTTCAAACTTCAGAGATTCAGCCCAGACTTCGGCACCATATAGAAGTGTCGAGTGAACTATCGACATCAGAAGTCGTCGTTTACTAGACTTCGGACCTTTAATGTTGCTCATTAATCTACTCAGCGCAATCGTTGTTTTCACCACCTTATCTGTCACCCGTTTGATATGATCCCAAAAAGTAAGTTTGGTATCAAGTGTCACTCCGAGATACTTTATACTTCTAGATGTTTCGATTTCTGTTTGTCCAATATACATTGGAATGACGGTCGTGATCCTTTTTCTTGTCAAGAGAACAATCTCTGTTTTATGATCTTCAAGCTGTAATCTGTGATTCGCCATCCAATCTTTCACGCGTCGCATTACTTGATTTAGCTTAAACTGAGCCAACTCCAAATTTTGAGCAACTATCAAAACAGCTATATCATCAGCATAGCCCACTAGCATTGTGTCTTCCGGCATCTCTAACCTCAACAATCCATCATACACTATGTTCCACAGATTTGGGCCAAGGATGGACCCTTGTGCTGCACCAGCTGTGAGCCGTTTCACTCTCTGCCCATCTTCTGTGTGATATACTAGAGTACGCTCTTTCAAATAATTTCTCATTATGCGCATGAGATACTCCGGTAGTTTGAAAGTATTTTGAAGCGCTTCCAATATGTCATTCCAACTGATCGAGTTGAAAGCGTTCTTAACATCAAGGGTCACAAGGAGTGTCACTTTTCGAGAGTGATGATTACCCATTTGTGCCCTTTTAGCTGTATTCAACACTTCCCATACTGCATCGATTGTCGAATACCCTCCTCGAAAACCATGTTGACGATCGGAGAGGTCCCCAGCTAGTTGAACTGCTGAAAGTATTCTTTTTGGCTGCAAAAGTTTCTCTAATCCTTTACCAGCAGTATCCAGCATACATAAAGGCCTATAGCCCCCAGATTATCCTTTGCTTATTAAAACTAGCCGAGCTGTTTTCCAGCGAACACAGGACACACCTGATAGCAGGCAGCTATTGTACATTTTCAGCAGTAGTTGTGGACAGAAATCTGCTATCAGCTTTAATATCTCTGCTGGAATACTATCTGGTCCTGGGGCCTTTTTATTTCTAAGGGACCTAATCACTCTCGTCAATTCTTCTCGTGTAAAAAGTGGAACATCATCTATGAAGTTATTATCAGCAGCAGCAGACCTCTCAGGATGATCTGGGAATAATGTATCCACAATATCCTTCATTGCATTTGAGTCCATGATCGGGTTCGAGAAACTTCCAAGTTTCTTCATAACGATCTTGTATCCTAAACCCCATGGATCATCATCCACTTCTTTAGCTATTTTCCACCATTTGTCGACTTTACTATTTTTGATAGCATTTCTCAATAATAATAATAATAATAATAATAATAATAATAATAATAATAATAATAATAATAATAATAATAATAATAAAACTGGCTGAATAGAAATCTGCTTACATTACAATATTAATTAATGAATTAACTACACTTCAATGGTATTTATGCTCACACATTAACAGGCTAACAGCTAATGCAAACCTGACTGCTCTGGCAAGGCACTGCTTCGCTGATCATAATCACAAGTGACGATAACAATATTCATGAAAACAAATAAACAGTGCACTCGCAAATTTCTCTCTCCTTGCTCAAATTTCAAAGCATTAATTTTTAATTTCGTGTGGCTACTTCTAGCCGAGTGCAGCCCTTGTAAGGCAGACCCTCCGATGAGGGTGGGCGGCATCTGCCATGTGTAGATAACTGCATGTTATTGTGGTGGAGGATAGTGTTAGGTGTGGTGTGTGAGTTGCAGGGATGTTGGGGACAGCACAAACACCCAGCCCCCGGGCCATTGGAATTAACCCGTGAAGGTTAAAATCCCCGACCCGGCTAGGAATCGAACCTGGGACCCTCTGAACCGAAGGCCAGTACGCTGACCATTCAGCCAACGAGTCAGACATTTCAAAGCATGAAAACGTATTTAACAATTTGACCACCTTACAAATAGTATCCTTATGTTATGGTTACATTTTGAATCTTTATTTTTTCTTTATGGAAGGAAGGATCTTAATTGGGGTAAATACATAAATGGGATAAATGAAATGAAATGAAATGGCGTATGGCTTTTAGTGCCGGGAGTGTCCGAGGACAAGTTCGGCTTGCCAGATGGACTTTTGATTTGACTACCGTGGGCGACCTGCACGTTCTGACGAGGTTGAAATGCTGATGAAGACGAGACATACACCCAGCCCCCGTGCCAGTGAAATTAACCAATTATGGTTAAAATTCCCGACACTGCCGGGAATTGAACCCGGGACCCCTGTGACCAAAGGCCAGCACGCTAACCATTTAGCCATGGAACCGAACACATAAATAGGATTGTAAATAAAGGGTACGGATCTCTGCACATGGTTATGAGGGTGTTTAGGGATTGTAGTAAGGATGTAAAGGAGAGGGCATACAAGTCTCTGGCAAGACCCCAGATAGAGTGGTTCCAGTGTATGGGACCCTCATCAGGATTACTTGATTCAAGAACTGGAAAAAATTCCAAGAAAAGCAGCTCAATTTGTTCTGGGTGATTTCCGACAAAAGAGTAGCAATACAAAAGTGCTGCAAAATTTGGGCTGGGAAGACTTGGGAGAAAGAAGACAAGCTGCTTGACTAAGTGGTATGTTACCAATATAATGCCAATATAAATGGTCCGTTATTGGACATTATAAATTTTCCAGCTAACTCATTCCTGGTTGCCAGCATTTTGCACCAGTGTGCTAAGTTGGGCTCATCATAAGTGGTATGTTCCGAGCTGTTAGTGGAGAGATAGTGTGGAATGACATTAGTAGATGAATAAGTTTGAGTGATGTCTTTGAGAATAGGAAAGATCACAAAATGAAGATAAAGTTAGAATTCAAGAGGACAAATTGAGGCAGATATTCATTTATAGGAAGGGGAGTTAAGGATTGGAAAAACTTACCACGGGAGATGTTAAATAAATTTACAATTTCTTTGAAATCGTTTAAGAGAAGTCTAGGAAAACAACAGATAGGAAATCTGCCACCTGGCCAACTGCCCTAAATGCAGATCAGTAGTGACTGATGAACTGAATAGTGGAGTAATGGAATTCATTGTTTTGTAAAATGTACTGGAATTAATCCCTAACAACAATTAATGTAAGATGTGGGGGAGGGGGGAAAAGCCTAGGTACATTGTAAAGTGGTTGGCGATGTTTCTGAGGGCTCCGCCATTCAGCGCTTAAGCCCACGTACACTGGCTCCTCCCACACCCTGCACTCTTGCCAAGTCAAGGGACCTACTGAGGGCTCTCCTGCCACAGCGCACGTGCCTCAAGACTAAAGAGAAAACATCGTGCTTGCTGGACAGGAGCCACGGTCTGAAAATAGCACACCACACAAGTTCAACTTTGCTACATTTGTCTGTCTCTTTATGTAATCAATTAGAGTGAAATAATGTTAAATATTTTTGAAAAGGCAGCAGGGCAGCGCCCAAAAGCTCTTCATGCACGAACCGCTACTGACTTCATCCTACTAGGATTTGTCACTGATACAGGGTAAGATTGAGATAAAATGAAATACAGTAAACTGAGAATTATCTGAATTGAGTAAAGGATGTAAGAGAGAGATAACTCAAAAATCCTTGTTCTCTTCTTTACAGGTGCAACAGATGATGAAAGAAGGGCTAAGTTATTCAATTCTTCACAGTCGTGGTCCAAATGTGGTATCTGAAAATGGCCGACAAAATATTCTGGATGTGCCGGAACCAGATGCACGTAACTGGGTGGGAAAAGATCGTCTTTATAAGACCTACCAAGAGTTTCTCCAGTTCTTGGACTCTTACCATCAACCCAAATCATACATTCCACCAACTGAGTGTTGGAACATCTCATCCAGAAATGTACTAACAACACAGTTTGTGTTCTAGAAGTCCAAAGTTGTGTTGCCTACATGCAAATTGTCTGTTATCTCTCATTTCCTTTTAAAAAATTGCTGTAAGATTGTAGCTATGTAAGAATATATTTTGTGCATTCATTTTCCTGTAATAAGGTTATATTCTTCAGAGTGGGCCTATGTATCTGTTGATGACCTAGATGTTATGCTTTAGGTGGATGGGCTCTCTAATGTTGACATCAGTCAACAGGCAGATATAATCACATTGAAGCCAAACTCTATTACAAACTTCAAGACCCATGAAATTCCAGCCTGAGGAAGTCGATCCTGCCAAGGAGCACTTCCACCAGCCAATTGTTGAATTCTTCCAAGAAAGTACCATCTTGAACTGTTGACTGTGATTGGCTTAATGATAAGAGTCAGAACGACCATTCCAAAGTATTTTTTCAACTTTTTAAAATGGTTTGGACTCCCTAAAACCTGGATAAACACACTTACCAGTTCCATTTGCATATTTAGAACTATGCTTGTAGTCCTTAACACATTGATTTCATCTTTAAAAAATTTAAACCTAGTTCTTTATCTTCCTGGCCTTTATCCCAATTTTATTGGGATCAGTATTTTATGTGGACTTGGCCTAGTTTTACAGGCAGATGGCCTTCCTCATGCCAATACTATGTGGAGGGATATATATGGTATTTTTCTCTGTTGGTTGGTAATGTGATGTGTACACGAGGATGGTTTGAAAAGTTCTCGGAATCACCGCTAGATGTCAATGCTAGAGCAACGAGGTTCCCACGCAATAATCACACATTCTTTGTGAGTGAACACGTGGTGCGTCAGTGCTCTAGCTGCAGGAGTATGGTATTGACGACTCTTTGTTGTTGTTGTTGTTGCCGCGTAGTGATTTGTGATAATGGAAAAAACTGAGATTTGAGCAGTGATTAAATACTTTGTAAAGAAAGGTATGAAAGCAAAGGAAATTCATGCCGACTTTCAGAACACACTAGGGGACTCTGCTCCTTCATTTTCAACTGTTGCCAAGTGGACCAGCGAGTTTAAATTTGGTCGGGAGAGCTTGGATGATGATCCGCGTAGTGGACGGCCAAAAAGTGTTACCACCCCAGAATTTATTGCAAAAGTGCATAAAATGGTCATGGAGGATCGTCGACTGAACGTGCGGGAGATTGCTGAAGCTGTAGGGACGTCTTCTGAATGGGTATATTATATTTTAACTGAAGAATTGGGTATGAAAAAATTATCCGCAAGATGGGTCTTGACATTGGACAATAAACGCACCAGATTGGAAATGTCCGAACAAAGTCTGGCCCGTTTTCAGTGCAACCAACAAGATATTTTGCACTGGTTTGTGACTACAGATGAAACATGGGTCCACTACTATACCCCAGAGACAAAACAGCAGTCAAAGCAGTAGAAACATGCTGATTTACCACCACCAAAGAAAGCAAATGCAGTGCGTTCGGTCAGAAAGGTCATAGCCTCAGTTTTCTGGGATGCAAAAGGCATTCTGCTGATAGATTATCTTCCTACTGGCCAAACAATTACAGGGCAATACTATGCAAACCTCCTAGACCAACTACAGGAAAAGATACGTGAAACAAGGCCTGGTTTGGCAAGGAAAAAGGTCATCTTTCATCAGGACAACGCTCCGCTGCACACAAGTGTTATTGCCATGGTAAAACTTCATGAACTGGGGTACGAATTGTTGCCACATCCACCTTATTCACCTGATCTGGCACCATCAGACTTTCATCTATTCCCCAAGCTGAAAATTTTCCTCGGTGGACGGAGATTTTCTACAAGGGAAGAACTGACAGCCGAATTGGAGAGGTATTTTGCAGGCCTGGAGGAATCTCATTTTCGAGATCAGATCGAGGCATTGGAACATCGCTGGACCAAATGCATTAGTCTATAGGGAGACTATGTTGAAAAATAAAAGCAGTTCCACCGAGGTAAGATACTTAATTCTAGTACATTCCGAGAACTTTTCAAACCACCTACGTATGTAGCTGAACGGAAGTGTAAAAAGACATATACTAACACCCAGTCCACAAACTGGAAAAATTAACTTTATGTAGTTAAAACCCTTGGCCCAGACAAAACCAGACCCTCTGAAACATAAGTTAGTATGTTGACTGTACAGTCAAGGATACAGGACTGAGTTTTTGTTTTAAATATGATTTCTAAATAAGTTACCAACATGTAATTTTACATAGTGGTAATTGACTGCATGTCTTTAGCTAGGTATTCTTTGTTGTCACTACAACTTGCAAATGTTGCAGGAAGATTTTCAGATAAAAATTTCATTATAAATTATTTTTTGAGCCATGGCCAAACTGGATTAGTACCTCCCAGGCCCCAAATCAAGATGGTGGCACAATGTGCCAGACGAGCCAGAAAATTGAAATTTGGCAAAATTATAGCTTTTAGCCTGTAACTGTCGGAAAAGTTACAAGATGTTTAAATTTTTAATATTTTATCCCCAGAAAATATTGAAGTATGGAGGTAAAATTTAATGACGGGGCAGACCTTCCTTTCGAGGTATTTGGTGGCTAAAGGATAAGACGTATCACAAAACAGATGACATAATCGAACTCGGCATGACGAGATCTAAACATTGTTCCTATGACATTTTGTTGTATCACGATCCCTTATATGTTTGAGGTGGGGGCGAAGGGGGAGTTTTATATAAAAATAATTGAAAATAGTGTCAAATCCATAGTTCTCAGGGTCTCTGAGATGAATAGTGATACTCCAGATTTTTTATAAGTCCAAGTTTAGCCTCCTTTATGGTGGGGAGCGAGGGCAAAGTGAGTTATAAAAATAATAAAAAATACTGTCAAATCCATAGTTTTCGGAGTCCCTGAGATGAATAGTGACAGTCCGGATTTTTTTATGTCAAAGTTCAGGAGGTGAGGGGGAAATGAGATATAAAATGAATTGAAAATAGTGTTGAATCCATATTTTTTGGAGTTGCTGAGATGAAGAGTGACACACCAGATTTTTTTAAAGTCCAAGTTTAGCACTCTTTGGCATAGGGGTGAGAACAGGTAAAAAAATAAAACGACCAAAATGGCTGAGATTATGGATGGATGTGTGTAATTTCCAGCATAGCTGTCAACCAAATTTGGTACAAATATTACTTACAACCTGTGAAAAATGCTGTTGATGGAAGACACCCCTAGAACTCTCAGGTGAAAGGGTGAAATGTAACAGAAAACGACCGAAATTACTCTCGAGCCATAGTTTTCAGGACTACTGGAGTGATTTGTGCCAAACTTGGTACAGATATGTCTTACTATCAGGAGACTAGCCACACGGAGATAAGACACCCCTAGCACTTGTAGGAGGTGTGAGATATAAAAGTCGAAAATAGTATTGAATCCACAGTTTTTGGGGTCGCTGAGATCAATAGTGATACTCCGGATTTTTAAAAGTCCAATTTCAGCTCTCTCTGGCATAAGAGGTGCAAAAGGGTGAAAAAATAAAATGTCCAAATGACTGAGATTATGTGTATATTCCAGCATACCTCTCATCCAAAACTGATACAAGTATGAATTACTATCTGGAAAAATTACCTTGGGGGTAAAAGACACCTTGCCCTCTAGAGTGTTGGTGAAGTGCAAAAATAACCAAAAACGACCAATATTCGTGTCAAATCCATAGTTTCTGGGGTCACTGAGATGAACTGTGACACTCTGGATGCTCTTTATTTTTAGTCCCAATCAGCAGGGGGTTGAGAACGGGTGAAGAAAAGATAATGATGAAAGTGACCGAGTTTAAGGACGTATGTGTGTATATTCTAGCATATCTCTCAATCAAACTTGCTGCACATATGACTTACTATCTGGAAGAAATTGCTATGAGGGTAAGATACACCCAGAAACCCTAGGGGTGGGGGTGAATTATAAAAATACAGGAAGAGGGGTGAAATATAAAAACAACAGACGACAAATACTTTTTGGGGTCGCTGAGGTGAATAATGACCCTCCGGATGTCGTTGAAGTCCATGTTCAGCCCCCATCAGCGTTGAGATGAGAAGAGGTGGGGAAAAAATGTCCAAAATGACTGAAATTATGGATATATGTTTGTTTCCTCCAGCTTATCTCTCATACAAAATTGGTACACATATGACTTACTATCTGAAAAAAATACTGTTGAAGTAAAACACCCCTAGCACTCCTAGGGGAAGGAGTGAAATATAGAAATAAACGAAAATGACTGATATGAATGTCAAATACAATGTTTACGAGGTCGCTGATTTGAAATGTGTCACTTTGGATGGTTAAGTTGTATTTCAGCCGCAATCAGTATAGAGGCTGAGAAGGGGTGAAAATGAATGTAAAAATAACCAGATTATGGATGTATGTGTGTATGATCCAGAATAGCTTTCAACGAAACTTGATACATATGACTTACCATCTGGAAAATAAAAATACTATGGAGAGGAACCATCCCAACCCCTGCTGGGAGTAGGGAATGGGAAGGGAGGGGATGCCATTTAAAAATAATGGAAATAAACGATATTAATGTTGGTTAGAGTTACTGGCAGAAAAGAAAAATGTTAGGAGGCAAATACTTGCACTCCTTTAAACTCACATGAAATACTTAAAATCCTATTTGGGCTTATGGCCCGGCATTACAGAGGCTAAGCCTATACTATGGAGGTGACTAGATGGAGCAACAAAAGTTTACAAAATTAAGAGATAAATTAAAAGGTTACAAAATCATAGTCACCTCAATATCAAGATGACAGGGAGTGCAAGAGGGTTCCTCACTCTTTATTCCCTAAGTTCGAGTAAGTTCTTTAGAATTATTTGAAATTTACATTAAGAAATAAAAGTTACATTGCGAAAGAAATTTGAAACTTTCCCCTCAAGCTAGTTTTCAAAGACTATTACGTTGTTAAGCAGAATCTGCCATTACCTTGAGCTGGTGGACCTCCCGAAGATGGACGAGGGAGCCCTTTCCCCCTGCCTCCACTACGAACACACTCTAGACTGGAGCGATCACAAAAGACAACATAGCCTGAAATGTCCCACCTTTTATAGTGGAGAGGAAGGTTCCAGATTTCTCTGGGTCAAAACCCTGACACATCGACAATTTTCATTGGACAATCAAATAAATATAAAAAACCATGATTGATTACTTAAATAAATGTACAAATTTTCTAATTGGCTAACAAATGAAGTTGGTGCGAAGAGATAGAAGTGCTGATAATTTTGAACACCAAAAACGAACTATAAACAATTCAGTTTAGGAAACCTTGACATACAAAATTACTTTGAAAATAAATAGTTCATCTAGTTAATAGTAGCGACATCTGTTGAGAAATGTTCAAACCGTTTCCAAAATGAGTTTCAGATTTCCTGATCTAGATGGCCTTCTACAAGGCACTAGTTTTAAATGCACGGGGCAGGTGTAACTTACCTCCGGTACAGACCTCCACCCCCTAAAGTTCTTACACAGGTGACACAGTTTTGAAATTTTGCTTTATAGAAAAATTTGAAGTTGAAGTTTATAGTCAGAAAATTTCTTGATGGAGAGTTCATTTATAAATTATTATGCTGTAAATGAGTTTTGAAATATTCATGAAGCCGTAGAAGTCCGGAAGGTACAGTCCAAGTTTTTCGGCAAGAGCGGCCGCCACTGCCGATACCCGGATGGGGTTCCCCGGACCGCCCAAGTACCCTCAGATACATCCCTCCCGCTACCTTGAGAGGGGTTGCCCAAGTGATGGTCGCCACAGATCAGATATTGAAGCACTGCCCCATGATGAAGTAGGCGGTTGTAGTACCACACCTCAGCCCTTGCCGGTAAACATGGTGCTCAAGTTCGCCGTCATGAAGGAGACTGAGTCAGAGCAGGGTGGGCCCTTACCCTGCACCAGCATTATATGCCAGTTATTGTAACCTGGCCACAGATGACAATTAAAGCACTGAAACAATAATTTTCTGGGTGACAGTGACTGTTTTTATGGAGAGAGTGAGTGAGTTTGTTTAAATTTATGTTAGAGGTGCAAATAAGGCAGGCAGCATCGAGGATGAGTGTGTGAAATGCAGGCACAGTTTTGGAGGTGGGGGAAAGGTAATGGCAGACGGGCAACAGAAGAAAAGCAAATCTTACTAGAGGGGAAGGTTTGTACACAGGTAGAACATAAAACGTAATACCTTAGATGTATTTTAGCAGGGAAGAAGTCCTCCTCTTCTTAACTTACAAACTAACTTATGAATTTAAAGATTCTATGGTGTTAAAGAAAGAAATATATATATATATTCTCACTGCCATGACTTAGCAGCTTACAAAGAAAAACAGAGATTTTATACGGGTTTTACTTGTGACAAACGAACCCTAAATATTCTTTCAGTGGCTGGATTGCTCACCAAAAGAGTGACCGGTGCTAAGAAATTGAAAATAATACATGGTCCATGAAATCTGGGGGCAAGCTCTCCTGCTGATACAAAATTCTTAACCATGACCTGATCTCCGACCTTTAAATTGGTGGGTCTCCGTCCACGATCATATCTCTCTTTAACCTTCTCAAGAGAAGCCTTAAGGTTACTCTTAGTCTTCTTTCACAGGTCCCTGATATTATCGGGATCTATTGTCTCTGGCAATATCTCATTGATTAGACAACGGCATGTTGGGAACAAACTTAAACATGAGAGAGGCAGGGGTAAACTTGTGTGACTTATGAACCACCAAATTTAGAGCAAAAGATAACCAATGCAGAGAAGTATCCCTAGAATGATCTTCATGATGAAGCTGATCAAAGGTTACGGTTAACCCGCTCAGCCAAAGACGGCTGTGGATAGTACGCAGAATTAGTGACATGGAATATGGACAAGTCAAAAAAAAAATGCAGAATAAATTAGATGTGAATGCCTTTGCATTATCGGAGACTATATATCAACAAGGACCAAAAGAAGCAAAGGTAGTATTAAGGCAAGAAATAGTAGACTGACCGGTAGCCAGCTTAGTCGGAAATAACCATGAAAATCTGGTGAAGCCGTCTACACACACAAGGATGAATTTGTTCCCATTCCCCTTAGATTGAGGAAAGGGTCTGACATAATCTATATATATAAAATAACTTGTCCTGACTGAGTGACTGACTGACTGACTGACTGACTGATTCATCATCGCCGAGCCAAAACTACTGGACATAAAGAAATGAAACTTTGGGGATACATTTATATTAAGATGTAAGTGCTTGCTAAGAGAGGATTTTTTGGTATTCCGTCGCTAAGGGGGTGAAAAAGAGGGGTTGAATTTTAAAATGAGTGTATCTATATCTCAAAACTTTAAAAGTTTACAGATGTAAAAATTGGTATTTAGAATCATCTTTAAAAATAAGGAAACACGTATTTTTTTGTTTTCGAAAAATCCCAATAGGAGGGGTAAAAAAGGGGGAAAAGTGGTTGAATGCCTTTAATCAGGATACCGGTACCTATATCTCAGAAACTGAAGATATTACAGACCTGAAAATTGGTACTTTTGATCGCTTTTAAAATAAAAAAACACCATTTTTTGTTTTTGGAAAATCCAATTAATGGGAGGGTGAAAAGGGGGTAAATTTTTAAAATGAGTGCATCCATATCTCAAAACTTTTAAAGTTTACAGATGTAAAAATTGGTCTTTAGAATCTTCATTAAAAATAAAGAATCACGTATTTTTTTGTTTTCGGAAAAACCCAATAGAAGGGGTGAAAAGGGGTGAAAAATGGGTTGAATGCCTTTAATGAGGATACTTATATCTCAGAAACTGAAGATATTACAGACCTGAAAATTGGTGTTTGGGATCTCCTTCAAAAATAAGGAAACACCTATTTTTTTGTTTTTGGAAAATTCAATTAATGGGAGGGAGTAAAGGGGGGTGAATTTTTAAAATGAGTGTATCTATATCTCAAAACGTTTAAAGTTTATAGATGTAAAATATGGTATTTAGAATCTCCTTTAAATATAAAGAAACACGTATTTTTTTGTTTTCGGATAATCCCAATAGGAAGGGTGGAAAAGTGTGAAAAATGGGATGAATGCCTTTAATGAGGCTACTTATATTTCAGAACCTGAAGATATTACAGACCTGAAAATTGGTATTGGGGATCCACTTTAAAAATAAAGAAACACGTATTTTTTCGTTTTTGGAAAATTCAAATAATGGGGGGTGAAAAGAGGGGTTAATTTTTAAAATGAGTGTGTCTATATCTTAAAAGTTTACAGATGTAAAAATTGGTATTAAAATCTCCTTTAAGAATAAAGGAATACGTATCTTTTCATTTTCTGTAAATCCCAATAGGAGGGGTGTAAAAGGGTGAATAGTGGGTTGAATGCCTTTAATGAGGATACATATATCTCAGAAACTGAATATATTACAGAACTGAAAATTTGTATATGGGTTCTCCTTTAAAAATAAAGAAACGCGTATTCTCGGAAAATCCAATGAAAAAAGGGGGGGGGGGTGAAAGAATTCAAAAATTAATTGACTTAATTGTATGATAATACATACATCTAATAAAAACTAAAGTTGTTACAGACGTGAAAATTAGTATTTGGATCTCCTTTAAAAACAAATAAAAACGCGCTTTGTGGGGGAATCCATCTTGGGGGCGGGAGTGGAAAGGAGTTGAATTCCGTTCATGAGGAGTATTTTTTGCCGGAAAATTCACTTAGGGGGGGGGGGGAGAAGTGTGAAAGGAAGTGAAAAAAGTGAATTATTTTATGGGGATACTTATATCTCAAAACTGAAGGTAATAGACGTGAACATTGGGGTTTGGAATCTCCTTTAAACATAAAGAAACACGCCTTCTTTTAATTTTTTTTGGGGGGGGGTAAATAAACTTAACGGCGGTGGGGTGTAAAAGGAGGTGAGACCAATTGATTTTGCTGTTCATAATGTACTTATAAGGAGCCTCCGTTGCTCAGGCGGCAGCGCGCCGGCCTCTCACAGCTGGGTTCCGTGGTTCAAATCCCGGTCACTCCATGTGACATTCGTGCTGGACAAAACGGAGGCGGGACAGGTTTTTCTCCGGATACTTCGGTTTTCCCTGTCATTATTCATTCCAGCAACACTGTCCAATATTTCATTTCATTTGTCATTCATCGATCATTGCCCCAGAGGAGTGCTTCGGCAGCCGGCACAATTCCTACTGTCGCCGCTAGATGGGGCTTTATTCATTCCGTTCCTGACCCTGTCGAATGACTAGAAACAGGCTGTATATTTTCGATGTACTTATTCTGATCATAAACCAATCTTTTTTAATCTTTCCTGGGTTCGTTTTCAACAGCCATCTTTTCCTTCGGAGAACGTTCTTAGATTACAGTAGATTCTCCTGGCATATAAATAAAAATTTAAACACATTTGAAATAAACGATAGGAATGAGATTGACCGATCAATTGTTCGCCTCTATAATAAGGTCAATAATGCACGGAAGTATGTCATTCGTATCGCCAGAAATCCCGCACACTTGCCTACGTGCGACAATGGTGCTGGTCACATTCTCAACAATGACAATGGCAGCAGATGTAATTAACCGCCAAGTAGCGGTCTTGCATCTTGCTGTGGGGTCCAGGACATCTATAATAATAATAATAATAATAATAATAATAATAATAATAATAATAATAATAATAATAATAATAATAATAATAATAATGTTCTGGACCGTCGTCAAATATGCGTACCGCGGTGGAAACGGGTCCTGGACGGGTAATGACTAAGAATGCAGTCCGGCCGCGGGTTCAGTACAGCCAAGGCACCCAAGACGACACCACGCCGGATCTCCTGAAGGATTTGATCCATATTAAAAATGCTTATAAGAAAAGATGGCAAAGATTTAGGGACCCAACTGACCGGGTGGAATACCTGGACCTAGCTCGGGAAGTACGAAATCGATTGCTAGAAAGAAAGATTGAAAAATGGGAGGAAACTTGCCGTAATCTATTAGAAAACGAGTCAGATCGCGAATTTTGGCGAATTCTCACAGAAAACAATTCAGATCGCGAATTTCGGCTGATTATATATCTAAAACAACATTCAGTTATAAATTTCAGTATAATACCGTAGCGAAGCACGGGTATCTTGTTAGTCTACTATATACAAATGCTCCATATGGTAAGATGCTTGTAAGATGACAATAGCCCTAGTTTAGTAGACTAAGCAAGGTAGTAGACTAAGCATGCAAGATTTACAGGCTTCATCCGTTTCCCTGATTTTGCCATCTATACCCTACCACATGAACATCTCTCTCATTTTCTCTCTGGTTTTAAAGATGCCTAAATGTCCCCCTAATGGGGTCTCATGATAGTACTTAAAGATCATGGGCATAAGAACAGTTAGAACAACTACTTTCATTTTCTGATCATCCTCAAAGGGCAGCACAGACCCCCATTCCTCAGCACATAAGGACAACATGTTCCACAGAAGAAAGAGTTTCCACTATAGAAACCAGCACTGGATCTTCCCGCTAATATTTTTCGGTACCACAAAATAACAAAGCGGCATCAGTCAAAATAGCACTAACACAAGAAGGTACGGACACTATTAGGACATTTCAGGGCTTTCCTTTTCACGCCTGTCATTGCGCTTGTCTTCCTTTGGCTGATATCTTGATGTTTTAAAGTGTTGGATCCCTTCTATATTTTTCTCTCTGATTAGTGTTACACAGAGGATGGTTGCCTAGTTGTACTTCCTCTCGAAACAATAATCACCCCCACCACCTCTTGCCTTCTGAAAAATGCTAGAAAATTAAATGTACGAAAATCATAATCATTAGGTAACCTAGCTTATTTGTCATATCTATCTATATATATAAAATAAGAGTTTTGTCTGTACATTGCTCAAAATTTGAAGAGGATGGTATTTCTGTATCGATCATGTCCACAGTAACAAGGAAACATATTTTACTCTTCTGTAAATTCTGTCTGTCTGTCTGTATGTCATGCAATAAAGGAGAGTACAAATGATCCACCTTATATCAATACAAAATAAGTTGCTAATACAAGATCACAACATCTTTATTAGGTACCGGTTTCGATGTCTTTGAACACCATTATCAGGCACAGTAGGTCAAATGAACAAATATATATATATCATAATACAAAATATAGACCGTGTAATAAAATTACCTTAATTGGATGAAATATACAAAGTGATGGTGCTTGAAAGTCATTCTTACAAATTTACAAGTTAGGGACTTGATGGTCGAATAATAAAATAGAAGTGAAAAAATATTAACAAATGGTTTAAAAAGTCTTTGTTTGTCACTGCATGGCGTGAATAAACACTGGATGAATACTGACATCTAAAAGCTCCAGCCTTCAGTTCCTCTCTGTTCTCCGTACAAACAGGCCCATCAAGGTCCCACATTGGATCGAGAACTTTCTGTTTTCACAACAATACTTCTGTAAATGCCATTAACATGATTCACTTGCTTAATTACTTTAAAATTTATTGTTTACCTTATGAAAACTGGTGCTACAGGCCACTACCAAGTTATATATTATCAACAGAGGAACTATGTTTCACGTCAGCTTTTAGATGTCAGCATTCAACATTCATCCAGTGTTTATTCACGCCATGCTCAAGACTTTCAGGCATTACACAGTGACAAAGACTTTTTAAACCATTAGTTAATATTTTTTCACTTCTATTTTATTATTCGACCATCAAGTCCCCAACTTGTAAATTTGTAAGAATGCTATTTTTTGCTATTTGTTTTACGTCGCACCAACACAGATATGTCTTATGGCGACAATCGGATAGGAAAGGCCTAGGAATGGGAAGGAATCGGCCGTGGCCTTGATTAAGACACAGCCCCAGCATTTGCCTGGTGTGAAAATGGGAAACCATGGAAAACCATCTTCAGGGCTGCCGACAGTGGGGTTTGAACCCACTATCTTCCGATTACTGGATACTGGCCGCACTTAAGTTCGAGCTCAGTTTCTGTAAGAATGACTTTTAAGCACCATCACGTTGTATATTTCATCCAATTAATGTCATTTTATTACTAATAGTCTATATTTTGTATTATAATATATATATCTTTGTTCATTTGACCTATTGCGGCTGATGATGGTCTCCAAAGACATCGAAACCGGTACCTAATAAAAATGTTGTGATCTTGTATTAGCAACTTATTTTGTATTGGTAGACTATAAGGTGGATCATTTGCACTCTCCTTTATTGTATGTTAGTCTCCTTTCAATACAGACCAAATATGAAGTTTTTAATATTAAATGTCTGTCTGTCTGTCTATCTGTATGTCTGTCTGTCTGCCTGCCTGTCTGTCTATCTGTATGTATGTATGTATGTACACGCATTACGAGAAAACAGCTGAAGAAATTTAATGAAAATCAGTATGTAAAGTCGGGGGGGATAAGCCACTACAATATAGGCTATAAATAATTTTATTCACGTTGACTGAAATGGTAGTTTAGGGGAATGCCTAAAATTTAATTCTCAAATATTTATATATTTTGTGGTCCTTTCGATAAATACTACACAATGAAAGCTATATAGAATTAAATTTCCCATCATTTGTGTCTTATACATTTTTACCATGCCGCCTATGATAACAGAGATATTCATGAATTTGTATTTTTGTTGCTAAGCCAATATCAATGCCGAGCCACGAGAAAATAAGTTAACAGAATTTAATGAAAATCAGTATATATAGTCGGGGAATAAGAAACCACAGTCTAAACTATAAACAATTTTATATACCCTGGATAAAATTGTAGTTTAGAGGAAGGCGCCTAAAATTTAATTTTTAAATACCTACGTTATTGGTCCTATCGGAAAGTATTAAATAAAAAAAGTTAGAGAATACAATTTCTGAGAATTTATGTTTTATTCAGTTTTATTGTACCAACTATGATAAGAGTGGTATTTCAGAGTTGGAAATAGCTAAATGTGAAGCTCATAAAATTGATCAACAATAACATTACATTGACCATTGTTTTTGTGATATTCTTTGTCTCTTATGCTGCCACTCACCTCCAATAGATGGGATTACTGCTGCGTACCGAGTATAACAGCCTGACTGAATACTGCTGGGAAATATCTGGGGAGCAAGATGACTTTCTTCTTTAGCATGCCATTCCTCTGGTACATATATTTTCTGATACTGCTGGTACGTAACACACTGGTTCATCATAGTATTCCAGCTACTCAATCCTACAATTTTGGCCTATTCTGAATTATAGCACCACAATTCACAAAATAACACAAAATTCAACCCTGAAAAGAGCCGTTTCTTAAGAAAAGCTTGCTTCCTCTTCACTTTTACTAAATTCGACATTAATTTTACTCCAAATTAGCAGTGAAGAGGGGGTTTGTCTTCTGGCTTGGAGGAAAAATATGCCTGAAAGTGAGATACATTTGTCTGCCGCCAGTGTAGTGAATTGCGATTTTCTGACTCATTAGGTACTTCTAGGAAACAGATTAGTAAAAGGACATACAGTAGGTTTTGCCTGGGACTCTCCACGATTCAAAACCCCCGCCGCTGCTGAAAAAATACGAAGGGTGTTCACGGGTCACGGCTCTCTGCGGCTTGGTCATTCCAGCTCTGGAATTTTGGACTGTTAGATTGGCAGTGTAGTACTGTTCGTTAAAAGTGAGAAAATGTGTGGTTTTTCATTTGATTAAGTATTTCATATGAAAGCATTGCTTTTAATTGCACCATTCCTACAGATGCCATTGTAATGACCGATGTTCATTTCAGTTCGGAAAACCACTAAGACAGTCTTTCTGAGTATGTAAAAAGGCAGGTGGAGAGTGAGTGTCTGCCATTATAATGAAAACTCCCCAACTTGATTGTGACTGATGGTAGCCAAGCAGGCCTACCATTACAATGAAAACTCCCTAACCCAGTCTTAATATGAGAAAAGACGTTTGGTGAATTCCCTGTTACGTTTTTAGGGTAATGTTAAGTGTTATGCAATTTAATACAATCTTGCTCACAACGTGTACACTACCTAACCTAGAATTCTGGCATCAGTAGGAAGGTCACGATTAAAAGCAATGCTACCATATAAATACTTGATCAAAAGAAAACCCACACATTTGCTCACTTTTAATGAACAGTACTACACTGCCGTTCTTACAGTCCAAAGTTCCTACTGACGCCATTGTAATTACCTTTGTTGACTTCAGTTGGGAAAACCACAAAGACAGTCTTTCTGAGGATGTAAAAAGGCAGGTAGGGAGTGAGTGTCTTCCATTATAATGAAAAATGCTCAACTAAATTCTGACTGGCAGTAAACAAATGGGCCTACCATCATAATGAAAATTCCCCAACTTGATTATGACTGATAGTAGGTAACAGTCTTCACATGAGCAAAGACATATGGTGACTCCCTGTCGTGTTTCTGGGGTGAAGTTAAGAGCTATGCAATTTACTGCAATCTTACTCACAATGTGTACACTACTTACGAGAATTCTGTAGCGAAGCACGGGTACATCAGCTAGTAATACTATATAATGAGATAGTTTGATATTTACATTACAAACTCTCCCCACTCCCCTGTGGGTGAGGCTGGTAGAATAACACTCATGGCTTCCCCTAACTGTCATAAGAGGCATCTAAAGGGGACCCTAGGGGCTCTTAAAGTGGGAGAGTGGGTTGGCGACCATGGGAACCTCAGCTGAGTCCTGACATTGGTTACGCTTACTTGTGTCAGGCTCCTCATTTTCATCTATTCTATCCAACCTCCCTTAGTCAACTTGTATTTTTTTTCGACCCTGACAATATAAGATTTGCAAGGCCTAGGGAGTCTCATTTTCATGACCTTCCTTGCCCTTGTCTTTCTTTAGACCGATACCTTCATTTTTCAAAGTGTTGGGATCCCCTCCAATTTTTCTCTCCAATTAGTGTTATGTAGAAATGGTAACTTAGTTGTACTTCCTCTTAAAACAATAATCACCACCACCACTACCAACACCACATTACCAACTTCTCCTTTATGCCTTACGAAAAAAATTCTTATTTACATATTAGCAACTTGTATTTTATGTTGTCAATAAAACAACAACATTATTATTATTATTATTATTATTATTATTATTATTATTATTATTATTATTATTATTATTATTATTAAAGGTGGACTTATCAGCAGTACTGTAACCTGCCTTAAAATGTCAGAAAAATATAAGTGTACATCAATATAGTATGCCCTTTTTATCTAATTTTTCTTTATTTTCTATGAACAGTTTACAAGAAGTGTCTGCAGACTTTTCTAGGATCTGTTTTTTAAGTTCATCCTCTGCACACAGTTAGAATAAACAACACTTTTTACATATTTATATACTGTATAGCCTCAAGATTCTTTCCTATTATTCTTCGTTACACTGTCTTTTATCCAAAGTAAATCATTAGATGAGGTTCTAACAGTTTTACAAACTTAAGAGTATGTAATACAAACATTGGCTGTTTTCTTCACTGGTAGTGAATATTATCCAGGTCTGATTTCTGTATCAAGACATCAAAAATTTCTCAGTGGCTGCTGTCTTTAATGATCCAGGATTATCTTCATTGCTGCGTACAACATTTCATTCATTAGAAAATGAACACTCCACCGTCGATGCTGCTTTATATAACACTATCACATCTTGGCTTTTTAGATTTTTTCTGCATATCATCCTCACTCACTGTTGGAACATGTGTATTCAGTGCCAGTAAGCACCATATACTTTCATTATCACTTTTAAAAAAATTGATAATTAAACTTTATTTCACTGTACATTTCATTACTAAGATGCACATTTCTAGAAGCAGAGTTGCCACAATGTGCATGGCCACACGGTGTAACTGCCATATTGCCATTCTATTATTTGTATAAAACAAGTAATTTTGCTGTCATTTTCTTGGAAATACACATAATAAAATACATTATTTTCAGTAACACATGTTTTGTTACAGTTTTTAAATTTCATTGTAATGTTCCATATTCACATCTTTGGTTTTTAGAGATAATTTCCACCTTTCAATACTTTTTAATGACTGTTCTATAATTACATAAACGTAGGTTAAGTTTAATTTAGACTTAGCTTAACATCTAGTTAGTACATGTTTCATCTCAATCCACGAGACATCTTCAGCTAAAAAAAAAAAGTGTGCAAGCAAAAACTGACACAGAAAATAAACATTAGGCAAATTAAAATTGTTTTAAAATGAGCTCAACACTGGTAAAATGTTTGGCGACACTTCAAAGCATGGTAACATTTCGATCTTTAAAGGATAACACGCACTGGTGAAAGTTTTGGCTATGTGTTGTCTTCCTTTGTTACTCTTCTGGCAACAAGTTGTTAACTTTAATACTGAGTTGTAATTTGAAGAAGATTTGCAGATGACTGGACATTTATATGTAAAATTGGTGATGTTTACTTAAGTTCTTATGGAGCTTAGTTTCTAACTGGACAGGGGGAAGCTCTTCTGGAACTGTAGTTGAAGTTGGCAGTAACAGTGTTATCTTTTGATAATAAAGTGTTGCGTGCCTTCTTTAAACTTTCTATCTGCATTTCTAATTTTAGGTCAATAGCTAGGAGTAAACGGATGAGCAGGATGAAACAAAACAGAGAAGGTGATGTCTTTCAGTTATAATACACATTTCTTTATTTTTATAAATGGCAGCTAGGGTAAAAAATACACCTAGACGAGTTGTTTTTTCTTTCTTCCTTAAAAAGCTTATGCACTACATTTGATATCACTATATACATCCTTTATAGTCCACCTTCATCTACGGAGAAATATGTCACTGCCTTGAGTATTACGTGTGGGCACTACGATTCCCAAGCCACAGTGATCAAGAAGGCAGTGCAAGGCGCAAATAGGCCATGACATTAAAAAAAAAAGAGGTTAGGTACACTTTTGCAAATAAATGAATAAAAATAAGTGTTTCCAATGTCAAAAAATGCAGCATTTTGTGTATAAACATACGTACATACATAAACTCTATTCACAATTACAAGGAGTTTAAACACAGTCATCAACTTTTTACAGGGTTATTTCATTCTTCTCTTATTATAAAATACAAAATTTATAATTATATTTATATTATAAAAGACAAAACTTACATAATACACATTATGGTGTCATGAAATAAGCTGCCTTGGGATAAAGTTCCTTTTGCTTAGAACATTCTTGTTTAACATAAACATCACATTACATATAAATAAAAATAGTCTTTATCTACCAGTACCTTAACAAATCTATTATTACAAATTCATGTATTTAAAGTTGTCAAAATACCCACATTTTATTCACAAATTAAATTTCAAAATGAGTATTTCAATACTAAAATATTCTGAAAACACTGAACTAGAAGTTTAAAAAAAAAAATTCAATATACTTCTCAACCAGTGCACGCATCAATCTCATCACATCACTGGTCATGGATACAGGTGGGCTAAAACACAGGATGAAACTATAATATAATCGCCTGGGTAGTTCTGTGGCTTCCTCGGGCCTGTTTGGCAGTGAAGGACTAATACATATACTGCAATACTTCAAGCTTGAATCACAACCACACACTAATGAGAAGAAGAAAAAATAACAAAGGAAACTAAATAGAAAAAATGAAATTTCAGCTGCCAAGGAACAGAGTTTATTAGCTGTACTCCTCAATTGTGTTGTGAGCAACTAGAAGGCAAGAAGGATGCGATTCCTCTACTTTTGTGTTGTGTTCATAATGTGTCGTTCTTATCATATTCTTACTTTACACTTACTATTTTTATCTTGTTCTTCTACCTCATTTATCAGTACTATTTATGTAGCAAGGAACTAAACTAGGACATTTTCTTTAAGGAAATTAATTTTTACATTTAATATGAATTGCAACATTGTTTTATGGTAATCAAAGGAAAGAAAAGTAGTAATCATATCTGACAGATAATAATAATTCTAAAGATTCAGTCAATAATGCAATATACTGTACTTGTAGAACCACAAAACTACACATGTCTATCACATTGCTTGGGAAGAGCTAAAAATACAGAAACAAAATATTTTTATGGTCTCTATCTCAACAAAGTCTGAACTCTTACACTCTCAATATTTCAGACAATTTCTCCTCTGACTAAACAGCTACTCTGTTTCCAACCAGAGAATAAAGTAGGTGTAAACAAAACCACGTGACTTTGACCAATTCACATTTCCTTCTTTGTACACCCAGTAAATAGCCCACTTCTAAATTTAAAAGTATGATTGTAACAAGCTGTTTCTGGAAGTTTGAAGTATAAAGTATTTAAAGTGAAGATAATAATATTTTCTAAGCTCCTGATCAATATATGAAACATCCAATGCCTGGTCATAAAATTTCCTGATTTATCTGCTAGCTGTAGCAGTTTTGAGGAAGTCACACACACAGAATGCATAATCTTGCATCAGTTCACTGCAATGACTATGCACAGAATGGTTCCACCTATGTTGTAAAACATAAGAGAAGGAAAGACTATTGTGTTAAATGTGTTTAATAAATTTATGGAAATGTATCCCATCTGTTTAGTTGGTGATATTGCAAAATTAACACCTGAGTACACCGATGTGCCTAATTCAAGGGTTTACAGTTCGCAAAAAGAATTATCCACCACCGGTCATGTTACCACCCCATGTAAAAAGAGACAGCGTATGGGAAGTGTTCTGGACATGGTGTGTGACGAATCTGTAATTAATTTAGGAGATAATTATAGAGATGTAAGTGACAGCATCTCTTCTGATGTACAGAGAATCAAGCCTTTTGCAAGTTCAGATTAATGAAATATCTATCTGTAAGCAGGCCTACTTGTTAATTTTCATGGCAAATATATTTTATAGCAATAATAATGTATTTTTGTTGTCTTAAATTTGTTCAGGCAAAGTGGCTATATCCATCAATTTTTACTTATGTTCATATTTAGGTAAAGAGCACGTGGACCTTGTGGAGTGACATGAAATGTTTGTTTGTGGCTAATTTACCTCTTTCATTAGAACAGTGTTTGGTCACACTGCACAATGTGTAGGCAATATGATTCCCAGAGTTCCTCACTTGGAATGCGAAGCATTCAAGGCAAAATATTTCATGGAAGCTCATCTACTTGCAAAGTTGTCAGGACAGATGAAATAAGCCATACTTAACAACACACAAACTTTTGACAAGATTAGTCCAACTTAATGATGAAGTGTGAACAAAAAAATGGAATGAACACAACAAGTAAGGAACTAACTGAAAAATAATTAAAATTAGTATGGAAATTTAGGAATTGGTTTTGTTGCCGAGATGCTAAATTCTCATTATCATGTTCTAAAGAGCTTGGTCATTCACAGATACCCAGAAGAGGCAGTACAGCTTTATAAACAACGATTCTTCAAAGAACTGAAGTTAATGACAATGAATGAGAAAGAAAATAATAAGAAATGATATAAAAACTATGAACTTTCATTTTCCTCGACACAGTATTAGTGACACACACATACATGTTTATCAACTTCCACCCAGAGAACATTCTCCTCTTTTATTTTTCTTTCTTTTAATATAAAAGGACACTACGCTGTTGTTCTTTTCATATGTTCATAATAATTTTCATATGTGAGCAAATGAAGAAACACACACATACACACACACACTTCATTCCTTGTCTGAGGTGATAAAAAGATGTTTTCACTTAATTTATTTAAAAAAATCCATTCTATCAAATATTTGAGCTTGTCTTAGGAATAAGTGACAGTTCTTAGCAAATTAGATGATGATTGTTGCTTAAAGGGGCCTAACATCTAGATCATCAGCCCCTGTAGCAATTTATTTTCTTGGATTAATCAATTCAATATTTCAAAATGACAAAAAATGAATTTCAAAAAACATTATATGTTTATAACTATGTACCATAAAAAGGTATATCACAACCTATTTCTCAAATGTGTACAGAAAGTTTATTTCCAAGATATTTTAAAAACTAAGTGTTCTGAGGCAGAGTCTCTTAGTACCAAAACTTGCTACTCTGCCTAAACATAATTTTTTCTGTCATTTCTTTCCTTTTGCACACTTCCCATTGTTATTCTCAAACATTTTTTTTTACTTCAATGTACTGAGTTATTTGGGTTTCCAGTGAAAGCAAATAAATGCATGATAAGACAACAACTTGCATACTTTCAAATTAGCAAAACAACAATCAAGCAGTTCTTTAGACATTTTATGAAGGCTTTGAATAAAGCAGTTAATAAATCTGCTTTTCTCCTAAAGCTACTGCCCTGTGAATAACATTTCATGACAAGGAGAATGAAATCACACAGGCAACTCACTGGAGGAGTCTTTGAACCAGGGAGTTATTTATGTTGCAAACTGGAAGGTTAATTTACATTCAAGGGAACTTTACAAACATCATTTGCTTTAGTTAAAACAATGCAGATTTTATAAAATGTACATTGGTTGGAATTCTTGCTATTTGTCAAATGCTAAAGAAGATTTGTAATTTGATATCAGTACATCTTCATTGTGTACTCTAATTCTTCTCTTCCCTTCAAACATTTAAATTTCTGCCAAAAAAAAATATAAGATTCTTTAAAATATTACATAACAATAATACCATGAAAAAGCAAACAACTTTGTACTTCTAGTCTGAGAACCTACTGGCAATGTTTAAAGATTGTTGAAATATATAACTGCTAAGTTGTCCTCAGAGAAATCAAAACAAGCTCCATATTCCACTCTCAAATATTTTGTTATTTCAAGTGAATATCCCTAAATAAAGAAAATACCTCTCTTACACATGATTCTTGAACTACATCACTTTCAATCAAAGGAACATACATTTGTCAACAACTGCTAGTCACGTCTATAGCTGCCCTTTCACTCTAGACAGTTCACACTATCGTGAAATGCTTTAACACTGACGGACACTTCACCATTCATTAAAAACACTTTCAAGTTTAATCCTAGTAACACTGCACAGTAGTTCACCCATCACAATTCCAAGAGCAGCCACCGACAATACTGTCAAAATACCAAAGTCCTTGTAATTGGTTGTTAGGCCAGTCTTATAACACAGAAATGGACATACACAAAAATTAAATTTGTTTATATGTTTACGGCACATCATGGCAAAAAAGAGAATTTCATTCACCAAGTCTTAGATTAATACTAGTTCATTAATATTATCATTCCCTTCGAAAGTATCTTCCTTCAGAAAATTGTTCTCTCAAAAAAAATTATATTCTTCCAGAATTTAGAACTCTTATGAATAGCAAATGATTTAAGGTTACCATATTTATATATTAAAAGGAAAGAGTCCATATACTCAAGGCCATTTGATCATAATTTTACTGTTCACCATTACCAAGAGCAATAAAAATAAAAAAATAAAAAAAAAGGCTGTAATGTATTCAGCTTCCAAACAGAGAGAGGCATTTAAATTTCAAATAGGAATGGAAGCATAGGTTCTCAATCAGTTTGAGTGCTGTACAACAAAATATATTCATAATTTTGATATTGATAAGCTGTCAGGACTCTTCTGCATTTAAGATGGAGGGTGCGGGTTTCAAGTAATGTTTATTTTTAAGATTCACAAGTCTTTTAGCAGACTTTAGATAATTAGAATTTGCTAGCAAGACCACAAAGTCAAATCTATATACAATCATCCTGATGTCAGTAGTCAGCGAGGAAATAATCATAGGGAAAGGAGACATTCAGTTCTGTAACATATTCATAACTATAGGAAATACAAATTTCTGATAATTTGTTCATTACAGAGAGTTTGGCAAAAGGAATTTTTTCTGACCAGGAAGATTGAGGAAATGTTAATATTAATACCACACTCAACTAGAGTGGCGCCGCCTCAGCATTCAAACTCGGACGCTGTGATTGCATTAAGATCCTTCATGAGTCCCTCGAGGTTGGCCATCTCCTGATTGAGCTCTTCAGTACTATATGATGGCTGCAATGAAATGGAACACACTAATCAGGCAGAGCATGAAACTGAACATCATTAAGTGTGTACATTTAATATGATGTTTTGCTGACTACAGTGTTACTGATAATCTTAGATCTGTCCTATTCCTATACTGATTTGAGGCAGTACAATTTGCAGGAGATAAAATTCCTCAATGGATCATCTTTAAATAAATGATAAACTTGTATTTCATATAAGTGAATGATGTTCCAAACTATGTTATAGTTATAGAAGCCTCAAAACATTAGATGTAAACACGCTTAATCAACCATAATAGATTTAAAATATCTTAACGATCACATGCCACGAAAGGATGTAAACGTAAAAAAAAAAAAGGGACATTAGAAATGGCTCTAAACAAGGACTGATGGAGACAGGGAATTGCACATACTGTAGGTAAAAGAAACAGAGCGACACAATTAATTATTGACTCCAAGAAGAAATCATCAAAAGATTATGATAATAACCTGGAAAGGCTAGGTCAATTAGCAGATAAACCTATCTGGACAGCAATAATCTTAGACAGGGAGGGAAGAAAGGAAATAAATAATGTTTTGGGTAAATCTGGGAAACTCATAATAGATCCAAAGGAATCACTGGACAGATGAAAGGAATATTTTGAAAATCTCATTGTAAAAGGAAATCTCTCTGTTGACTATGTAAACAACCAAGATCATGGGGAGGACGCTATTGAAGTTAATGAAATTATGCTTGAGGAAGTGAAAAGCATGGTAAACAAACTCAATTGTCATAAAGCAGCAAGAATAGATGAAATTAGACCTAAAATTGTGAAATATAGTGGGAAGGCAGGGATGAAATGGCCTCACAGAGTAATAAGATTAGCATGGAATGTTAGTAAGGTACCTTCTGATTGTACAAAATAAAAAGTAATTGCACCTACAAGGGAACAGGAAGGATTGCAGCAACTATTGGGGTATTTCACCAATATACCAGGCAAGGTGTTCACTGGCATTTTGGAAGGGAATCAATGGGTGAGAGTATATTGGATGAAAACCAGTGTGGTTTCAGACCACAGAGGGGCTGTTAGGATCATATTTTCAGTATGGGCTTGGTAACTGAAAAGTGCATGAATTCTCACTGCAGCCCAATTAACAACATAAATCCTTTAATTGCTTATAATAATCTACTCTTAATCCTATACTCCCCCAGTACAGCTAACATTTTTGGTGTATGTGCATGTGCGTGTGCATAGACATGTCTAGTAAGATGAACACAAACAACTACTCCCTGAGCCAGATGTGGCTAAAATCCCCAAACCAGCAGGGAATCAGACCTAGAACTTTCTCAACTGAAGGCCATTATGCTGATCATTGAGCCAAAGAGCCGGAACAGCACAACATGCAGTTACTAGTAAAAACTTCTATGTATATTTCTACTGAGGAAAATTTCTTGCATTTCCTAATATTTTTTATGGTTATCTGTTTTAAAGCAAACTTAACCTATGTAAGTTTACTCTACCACATCTAGCTTATTTTGGTACAAGATCATAAATTATCTATATGATTACATTACCTGTATCCTGTTTGGATCATCAGCTGAAGAGGGCCCAGCAATTTGGCCTCTTCCTTTACTAGAAGAGCTTGGAGGAGGGGGAGTAGCAGTACCTGAGGTTGACAGGATACCTGCTTTCTTGTAGGGACTGGATGAGCCCTGCGGCCGGACGGTCACCGATGACACTGTACAACAAGAAGAAAGCTTGCATTACTATCACTATAAATAGCTTAAATTGCTAATAGGTTTTACCACAGATTACCAGGATTAAGTTAACCTCTAAAGTAATCAGCCAAAAGATAACAGTACAATAGAAAACATGGGTTTTCCTTGGCCCTGAGCCAACATTTTTCAAAGAGTTGGACCTTGTTCATTTTTTCCTCTGATTAGTGTTCATTACATATGAAAAGTCTCATGATGGCTCCATACAAATGTAAAAAGAAAGATCCACCAAGTCAATACACTATTTAATCAGATAAAAGATATCACCTGATGGTAAATATTAGTACATGTTTCGTCCACTTAGTGGACATCTTCAGCTAAATACCACAAGTACTAAACTATTATTACATTTGAATTATTCAAAGAGAACAATGGAATTAAAATCCATAGGGAAACTAATATATGGTCCATTAAAATATGGAACAAAACAATATGAACAGAAAGTACATCTATCAAGTCATAAAACATCACACATATTACTGGCAAGCTAATCACATGAAAATCTTAAAATTGTTCTTTGATATGTTGATACACATGGTCTTGATGTAGTGAGAAACAAAATTATGTGTCACATGTAACAAAGTGTATAAGAAACTTTCAGATAAGGGGTAAACATCCTCCTGTAGCGTACTTTATGGTATTTAGCTGAAGATGTCCAGTAAGAGGACAAAACATGTACTAATCTTTGTTATCAGATGATATCTTTTATCTGATTAAATAGTGTACTGAATCGGTGGATCTTTTACATTTGTATATGGTTGTACTTCCTCTTAAAACAATAATCACCACCACCACCACCAGATCACTAACCCTGACTAATTTGTTTTCAGTGTTTGTTTTGTGTTCCTAGATGTTTACTACTTGTATTAGTCCTTTCTTTTTAAAAAAAATCTCTTTCCTATACCTATACTTATCCAACTTTCTCCTAATCCCACATTTCGTGGATCAAGACTGAAGATCTGTCATGATGGCTTCACAATGTGTGTTGGAACCTGCCCTTCTGAGAAGCTGGGAAGCAGAAATTAGTTGTCAGGGAATGAGAAGGAACAAAAGTAAAACAGTCGGAACTGATGAGGAGAGAGCCTATCTATTTGAAGACGTCAGTGTATAAAGATGTGAAGATTGTTCTTGTTCTTCTGCATTTTCTTTCTATTGCTCCCTCTTTCCATACTGACCTGTCACTGTGTCTATCCTATTTTGTGTTCCTCTTCATTTTTCTTTCTCTATATATGACTTGATTTGACAATTCTTATATTTCTTTCAGTCAGGATTCTTTTAAGCAGTGAGAAGAGTATAATTATCTCTGCAATTGTTAGCAGCCTTCAGTCCTGGTAATAATAATTCAGGTTATAAGTTCAGGAGACCTTACTTTGAGGTTGATTTTCATATTCACTGAACATTTCTGATGACTGAAATAACAACAATACAAATCTCTATTCCCTCCTCTTGTGGAAAAAAGTAAATGGCACTTATGGCACCTACAGAACTCACCAACATGCTTCTGTTGAGGGGTAGAGGGTGCTGATTGTGGAGGAGGAGCAGGCACACTGAAGCTCTTGAGCGGATGTCCCTGTAACCGCTTGCCCATGGTGCTCGAACCACTCGAGTCTGAGGTTATCCCACTAGACTGCTGTGTGCCCGTGCTACGGAAGAAAAAAAAATTGTTATTTGGAACACTTATCTTGTTGCAAGTTAGGATAATTTTTTCCATTTTGTTCACTGTTTTGACCGGGCAAGTTGGCCATGCGGTTAGGGGTGTGCGGCTGTGAGCTTGCATCCGGGAGATAGTGGGTTCGAATCCCACTGTTGGCAGCCCTGAAGATGGTTTTCTGTGGTTTCCCATTTTCACACCAGGCAAATGCTGGAGCTGTAGCTTAATTAAGGCCATGGCTATTTCCTTCCAACTCCTAGGCCTTTCCTATATCATCGCCGCCATAAGACCTATCTGTGTCGGAGCGACAGAAAGCCAACAGAAAAAAAATGTGCACTGTTACGTTGAGTGTTGAGTAACTACATCAAGAGCAGATTAAACTGGAAATTCTGAAGTGTTCAGGTTAGGTTTAGGATCTTATTTCCTGGATTGGAAAGTTGTTACAATATTCACACCTCAATGCATTAATTCTTTGGAAAGAGTGTGTGTATGTGTGTTTCTTTTCATTTGCAGATTATGACAATAATACTTCATTTTCACAGAGAAATAGAATACCTATTCTAAAACTAAAAGGCTATACAAATTATAAGAAGCCATTCTTAACTCGATAGCATGGGGTGCCAAACATTGGCACATATGAAATGCCACACTAGTATGCAATGTGCAGCCTCTGCATTAGGGTAGTATGTGCTGTAGATATTCAGAACTAAGTCAAACTTTATTTTACATAAGGATAGTGTATTGCTTCCTCTTTCCTTTCATGTATCGACCCTCTCGATCGACTTTGCCCTTTCCTTTGAGCAACAGCTTTCTGACGAGAGTATTTCTGTGCTTTTGAACAATATTTATGATTTGGGCGATAGTGATCTTCATACCGATGATAGTTTATTATTAAGAGATGTTAATGTGGTGGAAATGGATGCGAAAAGTGAAAGCGGTAGTGACAAGTCTAATTTTGAGCAACTAGCTTGCACGATTGGAGTCTGTGAAGTCCAGTGAAAAGGTATGTCCATTAGAAGAAGAAGAAGAAGAAGAAGAAGAAGAAGAAGAAGAAGAAGAAGAAGAAGAAGAAGAAGAAGAAGAAGAAGAAGAAGAAGAAGAAGAATGGTATGGGTTTGTGCAATCACATCTAAGTTTGTGAACCATGGGCATGTAAATGAGCTAATGATGTGAGTAGATTTAGCAGTGGACTAGTAAGTGGTCCTGAGAATTGGGATACCAGTTGTTATGAAATAGGAGAGGGCATCTAGAACATATTTTCTGAGTCCTGGTCATCCTTGTGCTCAGGTGGCTAACCACTTCGAGGAGAGATTCTCACTGGGACTAGGTGTAAGTGGGGTCGCATCCGGCTTCAAAGAATTTACCAAGCTTAGAATAAATTTAAGCAAGCCTTGAATCTATGGGAGTAACGGAGTCAAACTACCCAATTAACTGGTGAGGGACTCCTCAGAAGCAACATGACGAACAAAATGGAATTTGATTAGGAACTTTCAACATTAATGGGGCTTATTGAAGAAAGTAAAAGTGGCTAAGCCAGCAAAGAGGATGCATATGGATGTTTTACAAGTTAAAGTGTTCTTAACAGGTGTTAAAAATGGAAGAGTGGAGTGTGGCGTATACTATTCCACACAACATAGTTTCTGTTAGGCACACAAATGAGCTAATGATGCAGGTAGATTTAGCAGGTGGAGGAATTAGGATGAGAACTGTCTCAGACTATTCACCATGTGAGGGTGCAGATGAGGATAAAGTGACTAGTTTTGTGAAGCACTGAGTGACATCACAGTTGGGGTCAACAACAAGGATAGGATAATGCTAATGGGGGATTTCAATGCGAGAGTTTGAAACAGAACTGAAGGATATGACACGTTGGTGGGCAGATGTGGGGAAGACATGGAAGCTAAAAGGAATGGGGAGCATTTACTGGGCACCTTTGCTAATATGGAATTAGCAGTTATAAATACATTCTTCAAGCATAAGGCTATTCACCGCTAAACGTCAGAGGGTAAGGGCAGAGGATCCATAATTAACTGTATCATAAACCAACTTTGAATTCAGGAAATCTGTTAGGAATATGTGGGTATTTTTTTATGATACAGATCACTATCTAATCTGCAGTGAACTAAGTATCTCTAGGTCTAGATAGAGAACATGAAAACTATCTGCAGACGAACATGGGTATGAATAGTGAAAAGTTCCAAACAATAGATAGTAAGTAGGTTGAGGATGTAGAAAGAATGGGAGTCATACAATTTTAATGATACAATTTTATTTTGAAATAAAGCACTGCTCATACTGTAGCATACTCTGGACTGCTTGTCAGGAGCTGGGTGTCGCTGCATGGATCTCTGTGTGTTAACATGGACGTTAAATTCTCTGGCTCGACAATGAATTTTCTTAGCTCATCTTTTTACTTTGGGTGGTGGTTTTAAACCTTTCATCATTTGGTGTGGCATGTTCACTTTACTTCATAGCATAAACAAGAAGCAATATTTGTGCCAGGGCATTATTTATGAATTATTTATAAATCTATCTATACCTATGTAAGTGCATTTAAAAAAATTCTTTTTTGGATCACCTCTCAATGAGGAAAGCAACGGGAAACTACCTCACTCCTCATTTCCCTAGTATGCCTCTTTAGTGATGCCAATAATAATAATAATAATAATAATAATAATAATAATAATAATAATAATAATAATAATAATAATAAAATGCTACTTAAAATTTTATATGACTGGATTATATATTTTAGGTGATCTGTAAAAGGTTTTACATTTTTTTTTGGAGGGGGGGACTGCAGTCCTGTTTAAATACTTTAAGAAGCTCGGATCCATAGGGAACTTAATGCGAGTGTTAAAATTTCTGCTTATTCAAGGTTTTATTGGGTTTACTATCCAATGATTTCAACACCTCTACTTATTTACTTTTTGAGTTTATTTATATACAGATTTTCAGTATTTGTATGACGTCACCGCCCCCTCTTTTATTTTAACCAAATTATTTATGTCTTGCTTATTGTTATTTTCAGTAGTGTCATTGCATCTCAACAAGCTCACAGTAAACCATATCCACCCTCCGTCCTTATTCTTTGGTTAGGTCCTTTCCATACATTCCACCTCTCTTGATCCTTGTACGCTGTAGCCCTCCCTGTGATTGTGTTTGCTTCTTCCTATATTTTCCTTGTTTCCATTGTTATCTGTAGTGTAGTTGTAGTATTACTGCTAGCAATCGCATGGTTGTCTTTGTTTTACCCCTCTCTCATTATACAATACTGCTGTGGTAGAAACAGCAAGTGAATGCCTAAGAACAAATGGGTAAAAAAGATGGAGAAAAGAGAACATCTTGATGGAATGATGAATTGAGGGCAGTTTGTAATCATAAAAGGAAGGCATATCAGAAATTGCTAACAAACAAGGACTGAATGTAGGTAAATGAAAGAAACAGAGTAAAAAGAAAAACTGATAAATCCAAGAAGAAATCATGGGAAGATTTCAGTAATAACCTGGTGTAACATGAAGGCGGGTACATAAATAAATACACGACTGTAACGTTTATTTTTTAAACTGTTCAAAAATACTTCCTTTGTGTTGCACCAATACAGATAGGTCTTACAGTGATGATGGGATAAGAAAGGGCTAGGAGTGGGATGGAACCAACTGTGGCCTTAATTAAAGTACACCTCTAGCATTTGCCTGGTGTGAAAATGGAAAACCACAGAAAACCATCTTCAAGGCTGCCAACAGTGGGGTTCAAACCCACTATCTCCAGAATGCAAATTGACAGCTACATGACCCAAACTGCGCAGCCACTTGCTGGGTAGTAGCATATATTCTAGGATTTATTATCTTACACTAACTGCTTATACAACTACACAAACACACAATTACCCTAGTTGCATTCACTCACTCACTCACTCACTCCTATCATTTACAGCTACACAAGCACATGTCACTTTCTTCTACAACTGTCACTTAGACCTCCCCCGTGGGTAAGGGTGATCGAATAGCACCCACGGCATCCCCTGTCTGCCATAAAAGGCGACTAAAGAAGTATGGAACTAAATGAGGTAACAGAGCTAGTTACAAAATTGAGAATTGAGGTGGTGTTCAGTAAATTCACAGAGGCTTGAAAACTGCAGGCTGAAAGACATAACAGTCTTTAATGAAGATGTATCGTGCTGGTGTCCGCCATTTTCCTTTTTGTTTACAATTGGCTTTACGTCACACCCATATCGGTAGGTCTTATGGCGACGTTGGGATAGGAAAGGGCTCGGAGTGGGAAGGAAGCGACCATGGCCTTAATTAGGGTACAATCCCAGTATTTGCCTAGTGTGAAACTGGTAAACCACAGAAAACCATCTTCAGGGCTGCCGACAGTGGGGTTTGAACCCACTACCTCCCAAATGCAAGCTGATAGCTACATGACCCAAACTGCACAGTCACTTGAAAATTATGAAACCAAATATACTGATTATGTACATTTTAAGAAACTAACTCACCTGTAGGGTGCAACAGTGGCAACTCCCTGTGTGTGGTGGTGAGGTGGTCCCACTGAGCCACCTCCTGATGGCAAACTGGCTACAGTATCATAACCTCCCTGCAGAGAATAAGGGTTTTCAGGGGACTGAGCTGGAAATAGAATGATGATATAATCATTAAAATACTGTAGTTTCTATCAAGGACTAATGAAAATACACATTATTATTATATTATCACATCGCAATCTCTTGGGAAAAAAGTCCTGAGACTATGAATGTTAAGGTTAAAAAAGGCATAAACATGGCCTCAGACCACTACGTGTCTATAATTAAATTTAAACCTGTCCCTGCGAACTCCAACAAGACCCCCAAAAATATCACTCGCTTTGACAATGATAAACTCTGACAAAAAGTCACAGAATTCCAGGAAAAGGCTTCACCGATCAACTGTGACTTTAACAACACCAAAAACCGCCTGATTGAGGCTGCAAAAGAAGTTGCTGAAATCAAAACAAGCAAGAAACATGCCTGGTGGAATGATACCTGTGTTTCAGCTCTCAAGGAAAGGCTCAATGCATGGAAACAATATTATTCAACAAAATCGCAAACTGATTGGGAAACCTAAAAAGCCCAATGGGCCCAGATAGCTAAAGTGATCTGAGCTGAGAAACGTAAAAATGAAAAGTCACTTATTGAGAAGATCACTCAAGACTAAGAAAAATGAAACCAGAGAGTACTATAGAACATTCAAAAGGAAACTTATGGGCTATAAACCTCCATCGCTATGCTTTCAGCAAAAGGACAGTACACTGGTGACTTCAACCATTTCACCTCTAACGTCGCAATACGAATGCCCCCACCTGCCCCTATTAATCATTACCTTGGGTTCCGAAAACCAACAAAATAGAACCAAGGTCCTATTCCATTATTCCATGCACACAGTATTCAGGCACAGCCAGCCTGCTTTAAGCACTCTAATTTGTTCAAAGTAAACGTGCCAGCCCACCTCGACACTCAATGAAGAGCACCGCGATAGGATTTCATCGGGGTCCGCCTACGGCATGCAGGAACCGCACGCGGATAAGCACGGCGGCCGCACACTTTCGACTCGCCACCACCGGCAGGACGTCCCACGAACCATGCCAGTTAGACACCGACGAGCAATGAACCGACAGCACGGGACACAAATCCAACTACAAGCTTTTTAACCACAACAACTTTAATATACGCTATTGGAACTGGAATTTCCGTGGCTGCTGGCACCAGACTTGCCCTCCAATGGATACTCGTTAAAGAATTTAAAGTGCATTCATTCCAATTACGGGGCCTCGGATGAGTCCCGTATCATTATTTTTCGTCACTACCTCCCCGTGCCGGGAGTGGGTAATTTGCATGCCTGCTGCCTTCCTTGGATGTGGTAGCCGTTTCTCAGGCTCCCTCTCCGGAATCGAACCCTGAATCCCCGTTACCCATTACAACCCTGGTAGGCGCAGAACCTACCATCGACAGTTGATAAGGCAGACATTTGAAAGATGCATCGCCGGTACGAGGACCGTGCAATCAGCCCAAAGTTATTCAGAGTCACCAAGGCAAATGGACCGGACGAGCCGACTGATTTATTTTGATCTAATAAAAGAGTCCCTTCCACTTCTGGTCGGGACTCTGTTTACATGTATTAGCTCTAGAATTACCACAGTTATCCAAGTAAAGTGGTACAATCTAAGGAACCATAGCTGATCATCCTCGCCGACTACTTTAAGAACTTACTAAATTGTGACCAACCCAAAAATTCCATCAAAACCGAACAACCCACACTCAGATGCCCAGAATCAAGACCAACCGACAAAGATGAAATCAAGCGTCACATTGCCCGACTCAAAAAAAGCAAAGCACCTGAAGAAGACTCTGTCATTGCAGAACTTTGGAAATATGCCCCTGAAGAAGCAGTTGAAATTTTGTAGAAGTAAATAGAACAAATTTGGAAAGAAGAAATCATACCCGAAGACTGGAAAATGCCACTGATCCATCCGTTACACAAAAAAGGCAGCATGAAAAACGTCAACAACTACAGAGGAATGTCCCTGCTACCAATAACACAAAATTCTCTCGCTTACAATCCTGGAACGTTTAGAAGCCCAAGTTGAGCATCAAATAGGCTGAACTGCTGAACAGATCCACAACCTTAAAACAATCATCAGGCATTGTAATCTCAGGTCCAAACAGTACGCGTGATTCTTTGTTGACTTCAAGAAGGCCTACGATTCGATCGACCGCGAAGTTCTGCTAAACAAGGCTCGACGCATGGAAACAATATTATTCAACAAAATTGAAAACTGACTGGGAAACATACAAAGCCCAATGGGCCCAGACAGCTAAAGTGATCCGAGCTGAGAAACGTAAAAATGAAGTCACTTATTGAGAAGATTGACCAAGAATTTAAGAAAAGTGAAACCAGAGAGTATTATAGAATGATCAAAAGGAAACTTATGGGCTATAAACCTCCATCGCTACGCTTTCAGCAAAAGGACGGTACGTTGGCAACCTCAAACAAAGGAAACTGTACCAACTTCCCCAACTACTTAACCCATCCACTTACCTTATAAACATCAGTTCCGGACCCTTAAATTACTATTTAAATGCTGGTGTTTGTTTGGTCCATGCAAGACTGCACTCAAATGATATCACTGTAACTACTGGCTCAAATGTTGTCAAACTTTCATAGAAATACTCAAAAATAATCATTTCAATGGATTGTGCTACATTACAGTGAAAAAGATCAATACTGATACAACTAATTGCATAACTCTCTGTCTCATCACACACATTTTGCCAGAAATCATCACTAAGAAATTTATAAAAAATATGTGTAGGCGTAATTTTGATATTTTGAAAAACAGGATTTACCCCAGGAATTCTAGTGAATGGTATTTTGGTATGAATACCTTGCAATGAACAAGCAGATTCCCATTTTCTCTCTTCAACTTTCTGTTTTTCCTTACGGTGCATCAGAACATTTATGTTCGTAATATTTATATCCGCTTCTTCACTCGTATTACTAATCACTAACTTCACTAAGCACAGATAACGTACCCACATCACTAGATTCACAGGAAGAACTTTCAGATATATTATAATCTTCTTCACAATCACTATTCAGTAAAATATCTATGACTTCTCGCTAGGTAATACCCTCGCCGTGCTCATCTTCACTCACTGAATACCCGTGACATCAGCTCAATGCTATCGTTCTGCGATGTGATTTTATTTGACGTAAATAAATATCACACGAGAACACGTTCACTTCCTTATATAAATTACTTTATTTACACTGTACGCCACAACACACAATTATACACAGTCGCAAATGACACTATATACAACACTCAATAGAGGAGTACCCTGAAGTCGATCCCGACAAGTACAGATATCAACAACACTGACGTACGCACTATAACATACTCTCTCTTGAATTCACTGCCTCACTCACTTGAGTCCAATACTCAGACTCCACCTCGGAGCCCAACAATCACTCCCAGTCCATCATTTGCCTGAGTCCCAAGAACTAAGAACTGAAAACTTAGAACTAAGAACTGACTTCACTGACTGACAGCTCGATATTTATACTGCTCGATCAACCATCTAGAATGATCGACTTCTGGAAGAGTTCTTACAACACTCTAATGGAGCACACTCAAAACATCGATCGACCAGCTAGTCGAATGGGTACTCAAACTTTCCTTCAGTATTTACAAACACCTATGGAAATATCTACAACATTCGTAATGTCTCTACATGTATCTGGATAAAAAACCTTACAGTAAGTTTCCAGAAACCTTCATATATACCAAATATAGTACAATAAGTCTAACATACGAACATCATGGAATTTTCTACCGCTTTCGACTATCTAGATTTTGAGGTTAAACAATTCGTATTTGAGGTTATATAACTTTATACTACATATTTACAGAGAAACCATATACTAGTCATGTTTAACACTTAATAAAAGATAATTTAGCATTAAATTATCTATAATTAAAATATATTAAACATACTAATTGAAGGTTTTACACCAATACGATGTCGTACCTACGACAATTATCCACCCTAAAACCTTCAACATCTATCCTGTACATTCCTCACTCTAGGTCTTAAATTATATCTAGGTGTCCTTACATCTATTTCTTCGACTTTCTTAGTCCTCACTATTCAGTTACACTTAGGCTACCTCAATCACACTGTCTTCTCGTTGGCGTTGTTGAAGTCCACATATTGCAGCTACATAGTTCAATGGATGGCCACCACCTTCCCATTGGGGATCTGCTGGGTCTGGCTGATGGTGTCCCTGTTCTCCGTAGCAATGATCTGGATGTCCTTGCGTGGCAGTCGACACTCCACTGACTTTCCCCTTGGTCGTGCCTTTGTGTTCTGCCAGGACGTACACGTCTTCGTAGTCCACTGGTGTGATGCAAGGGAGAGGCTCGCAAGTCGTGGTCTTGGTCCTGTTGAGCCTCCTCTTTTTCCGGGGTGCTGAATTCAACGTTGCTACCGGCATATGATTTTGTGCCGGGACTAGTGTCCTGGTTACGTGGCACCCAAGTTTGTCGGTTGCCATCGCCACAATGATCCCGTTGTCCCGTGGAGTTGCCGTCTGCACGACGCTGGAGCCGCCATCACTGCTTGCAGGCTTTACCCGGGTCTCCAGAGCTGTCGTGCTTTCACACAGCGCACTCGCTGTTTCTGCTGGGCCTTGAACTACGGACTCCACCAAAGCTCGTACTTCGTTGCCCAAAGACTTGATTTGGTCCTTTATTCCTTGAGTCTGGGCCTTTATTTCTTGAGTCCGGGCCTTTATTGAGTCTCTTTTTTGTCTCCACCTGAATCCAAGCAGTTAGTTGTGTGAACATAATGTTTACCCGATCGTTGGTTTCTTCCTCCGAGGTGACTTTGAAGTCGAAACTGTCTGGGTCCTCTCCGTTGTCTATCAAATCCTGGTGCAGCATCTCTTGTAAGTTTGCTTTTCTTCCAGCTGTCGGTAAACCTCGGGATGCCAGCGCTTTCCGTAACATCACCAAGTTCATTTGGTCGATCTTCATTATCAGGAATACAGTTGGAGAAGGAAGCAATAACCCAGAAAGAGTGGCAAGCTGATGTAAAGGAAGACCTCAGGAAAATAAGAAAGAGGAGATAGAGAGGAGAAGCTATTCACCAAGTTGTGGAGGAAGCAATGGTCAATTAAGACTGTCACATGGAGGGAATGTAACCATGTAAGAACAGGTGTTGGCAGATCCAAATCTGCTCTTAAACAGTGAGGTTTCATAGGAGAAGACCCTAAGTGCATCTATGGTGAAGAACAGATAGCAAAATGCACGTGTCAGTGTCCATCTTCCTGTTCTGACCAGAAATTAAGTCTTGTCAGTGACAATGTGATACACTTCTGGACGAAAACCATCCAACTGTTCAATTTTGTCAACAGTCTGCATTCCTTTACCTCCCATGTATACATAGAACTACCTGTACATAATTCTTTAACATATATATGTATGTCCATTATATTTGTAGATAAAATAAATAAATAAATAAATAAATAAATAAATAAATAAATAAATGAATGAATGAATGAATGAATGAATGAATGAATGAATGAATGGCTACACCATGAGGGCTGCTAAAGAAATAGTAGTTTTGACCCTGAAATGGGCAAATAATTTACATACTGCTTGATTTAACTACATGAATTCAGCATATGACACAATGACAACTGTACATTTTGACTTTACCTGAACTGAAAACAAAAGTCTTACCTGCTTGATCCAGAGTGACGTGGGCTCGCGAGATGGTGTACTGTGTGCGAGGGTACATTGGACGGCTACCTCCAGCCCCAGACATATCCACTGCAGCACTCTGCTGGCCCTGAACTAAGCTACTGCTAGGAATTGGGGTCGCTGAAGTGATGGCTAAGAAAGAAAAAAAAGGGAACATCATTTAGGAAAAACCAACACACCAAGTAGATTATTAAAATATTCAGAGAGTAAGGCTTTAAGCAAGGAAACAGGACTCAAAAAGAAATATATTATTCACTTGGTGTTACAAACAGCAGGAAAACTATTTGTTTTCCATAGCAACCCCAGATCCATGATCTGTAACTCCTTCCTCTTTATTATGTCCATTTTACCCTTAACACATAAAACCTAAATACGATATAATGTCTGCCCCCCCGTAGTGTAATGGTTAGCACTATTAGTTGGTGTCCTCAGTGGCCTAGGTTGAATTTCCAGTATTACCAAAGATTTCAGAAAGGCGAGAGGACTGGTATGTGGTTGAAATGGTACATGAAGCTCACCTTCAATGGGGGTGTGCCTCAAAAGAGCTGCACCACCTCGGGACAAGGACACAAGTTTACTTTACTAGCTACATTATGCAAAGTTATCAAATGAAAAGTACAGTGCATTCACAAATTATCTTTTCAGATACATTAATATTATGAAATGGAACTAGGCTAAAAGCCCACGTTGTGTTGGTGTCACTGTTAAAAACAAAGAAGTGTTTCACCATGGACAACTTCCTCTAGCAGGGTATCAAATGTTTGCCTACATCTCTCTCGCGAGTAATTATTGACATTGTGTTTAAGTTCATATGAAAGTATAGGCATTCACTTGCTGGTGAATATAATAACGTCTTTCAAATGAATCACGTTCACCAAATATGAGATCTTAAATGGCTGATGGAACCAATTCTATATCCACAAGCTCTGTGCTGGCACATCAAAACTGTAAAAACCCTTCACTGTTATAGAAACTGGTGGTCATTTTGTTTTTTGATTTCTCATTCTTTTCTACAATCTCTTATTGGACTCATGCCTTCATTGCCATTGATAAAAATGTTCTGGGCCCTCATGGACAAGATGTTGCCACATCAGCCAAATAGACCCTATATCCTGATGTCAATTTGGCACTTTTCTGTACAAGACTTTAGAACTTCTTCCTTCCTGATCCATGGTTTTCCCTGATTACATTTTCCATTCCTCAATTGAGAACATATCACCTGCTTTGGAACGCATGCAGATGACATGGCAAACCCATCAAAGTTAATGTTGCTCCAAGACACTGATATTTGTTTGACTGCCCTGTCGTTCTACTCTAAGTATTCTTCTAATACGGTGCTGGTGGTACTTTTCCAGACATTTTAAGTTTCTTCTATAAGTAAGTCCATATCTCGTATCCTTAGGGCTGGTATTACTATGGCCGTGAAAACATATATCTTGGTCTTAACACTGCGGTCAATTTTGTCAAACACCCTCTTTAGTAGGTGAGTGAAGGCCACACTAGTACATCTGAGACAATACAAAATTTCAGCATTTGTACTCCTATTTCTTGAGAGGTGGCTGCCATGGTAAGGTAAGTGTTCGATATAGTGCTGGCTGGGTCTTGCCATTATCTGTAATGGAAGGAGCTTCCTAGCATGTTGGTAAAGAACTTGTGTTTTATTAATGTTGAGTTCTGCATACTGGAGTTTGATGACTGAAGCTGAGGCTACTTAGGTGTTGACTTGCAGTCTGCTAAGATTAAATAACCTGCAATCATTTCAATATATTATTTCTATGCCTGGAGGAAGTATGCAGGATAGCCTCTCAAATAGAGAGAACAAAGTCAGAGTGATCACACATACCTGATGAACACCTGCTGTGATCTGAAAGGGCTCTCCAGGTGCAATGCTGCCGAGAACAGGAACACTCCTGTTATCGTATTTTGACGTACTATGGTGGGCACCCAAATTAAACCTAGGATTCTCAAAAACACTCTTCAGTTTAGTGAGTTGAAGGCTTTCACAAGATCTACAGATGCCATGTAAAGAGGCTGGTTCTGTTCCTTAGATTTTTCTGATATTTCTCTGGAAGTGAAGACCATATTGATTATGCCTTGGTTGGGTCTAAAACCATACTGGGTTTCTGGCAAGGACCCCCCTCACAAGTGGTAGCAGACACCTGGATATTATTCTTGCAAAAAGAAATTCCAGCAACAGAGAGCATTGATAACCTTATCTTGTCTCCCTGTTTGAAGATGTTGATGATCAAAGAATTTTGTGGGTCAGCAAGATTGGTTTCAATGTAACACATTTTGGCAAAGGGAATTTTGGCAATTAGCATATGTGTATGTTTAACTGCTATTTCATTACCTCCTCCTTTGTAAAGTACAGCAGGCATTCTGAATGAGCCAGCTGCTCTGTTGTTCTTAAACTGTTGAATAGTGACTTCATGATTTTGAAGGGTGGGACATTCAAATGCCATCTTTTGATCATGGAGGGTCTAGACCTAGAGCTGATGACCCATAGACAGATTTGAGGCTTTGAAAGAAGCTCAGGTATTGTTGCTTTTGACTGAATTCAGCATTTAAAATGATTTTGCAGTCCACCATTGGTTCTTCAGTGATTGAGTTCCTCTCTGCACTTCAGGTTTGGCTTCTTGGTAGCGTAGTTTCTTTGTAGAGGATATTGTACTAAGGATATACTAATGTATCACCAACTGGTTATAAGCTAAAAAATAAATTATGTTCTCAAATTCACATGTTCTTCAGATCAGAGCTACTTTCTTTCACTTAAAAACAATAGCATCTCAAATGTTGAGGTATGTGCAGCTAAATGTTGATAACATTTTTAGCTGATTAGGGTATCCCTATTAGTTGGAGAATCACTTCCTCAACACAACTTTCAAAGATTTTTTACTTCTGTTTGAGATTGATATAACATAAAAATCAGTTGTCCTTTTGCATCAATTTTATACATGGATATCCTTATATGAGTATCATGACACAAACTTTTTTTATAGAGTTAGTGTTTTATTGCAGACAGTTACATTAATCATCATCATCATCATCATCATCCTAAAACATCTCCAGTTTCCCGGGTGTGGTATATGAGCCTCTTCCATCTCACCCTGTCCTTGTACCATTCTTCCTCCACCACTTGTCCCAATCATGACTTCTCAGCAGTACATAATTCTTAATTAAATCTATCCATTTCCTTCATGGCCTTCCCACGGGTCGTCTTCCTTCTACTTTTCTGTCGAATTCCTTCCTTGCAGTTCTGTTTACTGGCATCCTCTTCATGTGACCAAACCACTTCAGTCTTGATATCTGAATCTCATTGAGGAGAGAATCATCTATTCCTACTTCTTCTCTAATTTTCTCATTCCTAATCTTGTCTTTCCTGGTCTTCTGGATCATAGTGCATAGGAATTTTATTTCAGCTGCCTGAAGTTTGGAATTATCTCTCCTGGTCAGTATTGTGGTTTCAAGACTGTATGTAAGAATTGGTGTATAATAGGTCTTATACAATGTCATTTTTGTTTTCATGGGTATTTGCTCATCCCATAGCAGGTGTCTAACCTTGTGGTAAAATTGTGTTGCCTTACTGATTCGATTGTTCACCTCATGTTTTGCTAGGTTGTCATTTGATAGAATGCTGCCCAAGTATTTGAAAACTGGAAAACTGTCCAGTTGGGCTTCATTTAACATAACTATTGGTTCTGCTCCTTCCCCATACACTTTCATCACCACCATCTTGGTCTTGCTGATGTTTAAACCATATTTCTTGAACTCCTCATTCCAGTTTTGCATTCTCTCTCCCAATTCCTCTTCTGAGTCACTCCAGACTGCAACATTAATACTGAGTTTAATTTGGTAAGTTGTCTTTAGTACTGGTTTTAACCTCATTTTTGCAGTCATTTTCTTCCAGTCCAACATTTTGAGAAATCGAGATAAAAATCCTTACATGGACGGGAATATACTCATACTTCAACTCTCCACTAGTAAGGTACCTTCTTATAGACAATACTAGTTTCCTTTACATGCTATAATTTTCTCTCGCTATAAAGGACTTGAGCAAGTTGTGTTCCTCCTCAATCTCCTCATGTATGAAAATCTCATGAAGCATGTCGAAGGTCTATTCCAAGTTTATTCCAAAGATCATGAACTGCTAGTTTATAGATAAGATACTACCCAAGAGTTGCTACATTTATAAACATGATAATACCCAAGAGTTGCTACAAACTTAAATGCACCATAAACCACATGGAATTTAGTGTAAACATATGTGTGAAGAGTTCTGACATACTATTACTTGTACAAAGGGTTAATACAGTATATAAAATCCTTAACTTTAAACATCAATCTTACCTTAGCATGGAATGTTTACATTTTTTTAAAGCCCTGAAATATTTTAACACCAAAAGCATACAAGTACACAAACACACCTCACAGTACAGAAGCTAAAACCTGCCCAATGCTGTCTTCTGCAGCAGGGTGCCAGGCTGTTATATCATATCCAGGAAGAGTTTGTTGTCAACATCCAGCAGGCTATGTGAGGTGAAATATTTAGAACAACCCAATTTATAATGTTGAAGTGTACAGTCATCTGTGGTTGCATACAGCAGCTCCTGTATTGCTCGAATTCCTATGACGCCAGTTTCCAGACATCCATTTATGAGAAATCTACACTACTTCAAAGTCAAGAAAACACAATGTTGTTGATATCATTCAAAGTGCCACACAATGTTTGGTTCACAATCATGCATAATATCAGCTGCTAATGGAAAACCTTGTTCACAGAGAAACAGCAGAAAGTTTACCTTTGAGTGGTGCCAAAAGTATCTGGCACTGAATAGGAAAATGATCCATACAAGATACGAATGAGTTTTTAGAAAGTGGTCATAATCAGTGTTCAAAAAAATCATCAAGGCAGAGTTTTAACTTTCTCCTTTAAGAAGCAAATGAAGAATGAGTCTCAGTGCTTAACACAGAAGTTCACTCCATTGGAATCAAAATCTTTCAGTACGGTAAACAATCGATATGACCATATTTGAATAATGTGGTGATTCAATATTCATCCTTCCACACCAAAGGAATTTGCTCTTGATTTAGATAGAGTGAACTTTTGTGATCAGTACAGTGATCTGTTCTTCATTCGCTGTTCACAATGGAAATTAAAAATCTGCTTCGATCAGTTGTGACCTCTGATGATGACCACTTTGCTAAATGTAATTCCAATCTAAAATAGACCATCTTCCTATTCAGAGGAACATGCTTTTCTATTACCAGCTAATACTGTACATGTGAACTAGACACTGAGTGGAGCTTTCAATTGTATCAGTAACATTATGCTTCCCCAAACTTAAAATGGGACAGGTTCCTGATTTTTCTTGAATGGATAACGATTATGATTATCTGTCAATATGTCAATAACTACTATTGGTTTTAAAAGCCCACCTGGTGGCCAAGATTGTTTACGTGTCAAGTCTATATGGTATAACACAGTGGTTAGCTGGTTTGAGTCCTGTTGGTGGAAAAAACTTTCGTTATCAGAATGTTGGCTGGCTAGGTAGGAGAAGTGGTGGTAGACAATCATGAGATTGCATGCCAAAACCCAGGATTCAGTTCCAGATCTCTCCACAGTGTTCATATGGGGTGAGGGTGTACAATGCTGTTGGTGGTGATTTATCTGTTGGATGGAGACTTTAAGCCTTGAGCATACCTCTTGGTGTTTTTCAACGGGAGTAGGCTATAAGCCAATACCAGGTTTCGCCATCTCCCTACCTCAGAAAGACTTGCACCAGATAAGCCGAACATGTCCTCAGACAATCCCGGCACTAAAAGTCACACACTTTGTCGTGGCTCGCCGGACATTTTGAAAAAGTAACTACTTACATTAAAACTCAATTATATAAAAAATAGTCGAGGTATGTAGCAGAAAAGTCAGTATCATGGTCTTTGGTTCGGAGGGCCCTGGATTCGATTCCCAGCTGGGCTAAAGATTTTAACTTTGTATGGTTTATCCCTCTGGTTTGGGGACTGGGTTTTCATGTTCATCTTAATATAAATCTCCTCATGTACACACAACATACTACATTACTAACCACTACAAAAAACACACAACAGTGAATACATTCCTCCACATAGGGTTGGTGTCAGGAAGACCATCTGGCCATAAAACTGGGCCAAATTGCCACATAGTGCCGACCCAAGATATTAGAAAAAAGGCCAAAAAGAAATTAAAAAGTAGTTTCAATGAAACCCACAGGTCACTAACCTACATTTTGGTATTTAGAATGGTATGATGCTTTTCAGATTCACTAGGAATGCTGTGAATTTGATACTGAACATAAAACCCTATAACAATAAATAAACTCAGCTCAAATTTATGATATGTAAATACAATAATTACTTGAGGATATATAATTTAAAGAAAACAGTCCTGATTAAATACAATGAAAAATTGAAAAACGATAATGTAATGGAGAAAATATTCAAAGTCTCGTTAACTCTAAAATGGCCATGTATGGTTATTATCTCATGCTAAAGAAAAAAGTCTGGCAATGTAACACCACAAGAGACAATAGCTGACACAGTGAACGTATATGCTCTTTTACATGAATATTACACTGTACAGGGTTGACTTCGCATTGCTTCCACTTACCAGGCTCCTCACTTTCATCTATCCTATTCAACCTCCCTTGGTCAACTTTTGTTCTTTTCCAACCCTGACATTCGAGGCCAAGGAAGTCTTTCATTTTCATGCCCTTCGTGTCCCTTGTCTTTCTTTGGCCGATATCTTCATTTTTTGAAGTGTCAGGTCCCTTCCATTTTCCCCCCTGATTTGTGTTAATAGACAGTGATTGCCAAGTTGTACTTCCTCTTAAAACAATAATCACCACTACCACCACCACCACCACCACCAGGGCTGACTGTGAATGAGATCCTCTTGTATTTATATGAAAATAACGAAGTACCGGTACCAAGAAAGTTTGAGATGTATCTGAACACTTGGATGAACTACTGCATCAGTCATCTACTTGTAATGGTAGCACTAATACTTAAATATCGCTTGTTGCTGGCAGATGGCTGAAGAAGCATATCTGTTTTCATGAGATTTTATATAAAGTATCAAATGCACAAGGTTCCTTGCAAATCTGGAAGGTACCTTACAATCCTAAATGAATCAGTATAGCTCAGTGAACTGCAGGCTTTTTTGAAATTTCTAATGTGGCCTGCTCTGTCTGACAGGTTGATGATTCCTATGTTAAATGTACATTATGACATGTTTGTACTCAGAAAAATCAAAATCCACAGTAGCAAAACTATCATCTGCTATACCACAGTCTTCAATAAAACTTGGCGTTTGACCTCAACACTCTAGAAAATTGAACTGAATTGTTAATGAATTCCAATCAAAGGCATTTATACCACAAGATATAAGTCTCTCTTGTGGTATAAATGCCATCCAGGCAAGAAAGAAAGCCAACCTATACATGAATTAAAAATAAAGTTGTCAAAAATCTGCAAAGATATTAATTTCCAGTCAAAGTTTGTGACTCACAAGAATATAAACAAAGCCTCTGTCTTTGTAATGCTAGAATATTAGCCTGACAAAACCTGGAAATATGACAAGAATGACTCCACATAACTCCAGATTGTAGCAGATTTCAGCATACAATATTGTTTGTATACATCAAAGTGACTGGCTTCAACCAACAATTCCTCTTTGACTAAGCCTTCTGGATGATGATGAAATGTTGGCAACAAACTCTTCTAGATGTGCCAGCAGAATACAGCTGCGGCTCTGAAATGTTCAATATTGGACACCTTACTCACATTCTCGGGATGGTTGACTGGCACCCGTCAGTGAGATTGGCTTTGGTTTGATCACCCGTCTGGCCGTTGATGTTTTCTCCTCACCGTTTGAGGTACCTGACCACCCAAATGTCATATGAACAGTGTAAGGATGACAGGAGAGAGGAAGGAGAAGAACAGAAGAGAAGACATAATAAACTAAGAGAAACAAGCAGCAAACAGAAAACAAGAACAGTTCAGCAAACGTATATTTTACATCTTGGTATGCCACACCACAGTCTTCTGCCAGTATATGAAATAATTAATAACTTCTAAGTAGACATACTTCTGTAATATCATCACCATTCACTGTTATACATAAGATGGTAAGTTGTACAACTGATGGCCTTGTATGTCTACAATTATAATCATACAAATAAAGACTAATAGAGTTTTCTTAAGAAAGACACCATGTTTAAAATAATCTTGATCAGGGTATAATAAAAATCCAGTGATACATAAATATTTGAAGATCTGTGGCAGAGCTTACCAACAGGTAGCAACAAAGCAAATAAAATGTCTAATTTAACTGCTATATGCTGGCAGTGAAATGGAAAGGAGTTGCATGTGCAGAGCTATAAAGAAGAACAAGAAATTGAGAATGAAGTCTACAATCATGGCTCCTTCATTAACAGTAAGATGATGTGTGAGAAACTGAGCCTACCTTAATTTTGGTCATTTAAAAAAAATTATTTATTTCAATAATAATAATAATAATAATAATAATAATAATAATAATAATAATAATAATAATAATAATAATAATAATATTTGCTTTAGTCCCACTAACTACTTTTATGCATTTCGGAAACGCCAAGTTGCCGGATTAGTCCCGCAGTAATTCTTTTACGTGCCAGTAAATCTACCGACATGGGGCTGACGTATTAAAGCACCTTCAAATGCCACTGGACTGAGCCAGGATCGAACTTGCCAAGTTGGGGTCAGAAGGCCAGTGCCTCAACCGTCTGAGCCACTCAGTCCGGTAATATTTATTTTATCGATACTTGAGGGTAGAATCCAGCACAGGCCACAGCCATCCTGAATATGTTCTTCTTACCTCCTCACTTCCCTCATTCATGTTTAGATTGTATCCCATTTGTATTCATTTCTCTTCCTAAGCCAAAATTTAAAACAATGAGGCACTGCGAATACAAAGGGTGAACACAACAAATACATATTTTGAGGGGGAAAGAAAATTGTAGAACTAAGTCAAAGGCTATGACCAAAAGTGCATCACCTGAATTATTCCTGTACATCTTTATTGGAATCTGAAAAAATTCAGCTTTCACCTTTTCTTATTCAAGTTTTCCAATATTCAGCAGTTTGCTATTTTTTCAGGTTCTAGACCTTAATGTCTATTTTATCACACAGTATGCAAGTGTTGCTCCCCACAGGTTCAAATTCTTTTGCTAGGGGCTTTACGTCGCACCGACACAGATAGGTCTTATGGCGACGATGGGATAGGAAAGGCCTAGGAGTTGGAAGGAAGCGGCCGTGGCCTTAATTAAGGTACAGCCCCAGCATTTGCCTGGTGTGAAAATGGGAAACCACGGAAAACCATCTTCAGGGCTGCCGATAGTGGGATTCGAACCTACTATCTCCCGGATGCAAGCTCACAGCCGCGCGCCTCTACGCGCACGGCCAACTCGCCCGGTAGGTTCAAATTCAATATTAAATTCCTGGTTACATGGGTTGTGATAGAAATGTTCTACGATGGGCTGAAGTTCAGGGTAATTTTCTTTCAGCCAATCAACACACAGCATTTGTTGAGACCAACGAGGAGATACTTGCAGTGAGGATGGTTTGCATGGCTGTAATGGCTAGGGACAGTCAGGAGGGACAAAATGTGTTCTAAAACTTCTGAGAGACTATTGAGACTTTATTTGCTGGTTCCTTTTTTCCCTCTTAAAACAAGTACCAACAATTCCATATCCAAAACAGGGGCGTGCTGGGCTTGTTTTAGGGCAAAGGCTATGACCAAAAGTGCATCATCTGAATTATTCTCATACATCTTTACTGGAGTCTAAGTAACACTATGTACACTGTCAAAAGCTTTATGAAAGATCTGAAATCTCTGGCTTTAACATGTGATAATGTGTGAAATACATCTTAACATTCAGCTTGACTGACCTTTAACATAGGATCTCTTAATGTCTATATCCTTATACAATCTTGGATAAGTAGACATTTTGCAAATCATGATCCCTCGGCTTCCAAAATTTGTCAGAAATATCATTAACCTTATCCACTCCTACCTTTTCAAAGCATCTGCAACCACAAGGCAGTCCAAGTTGGCAGGTAGGCATATTTCTATTTGCACTTCTGGATGGTAATCCTGAGCTTCGTTCTGTTTCCTTCTACTGATATTTAACAATTTTCCAGTTTCTTGTTCTTTTCCAAGCAGTCTGTCCACTACACTCTCTTTCACACTCGCCATTGTACATAGTCACTGCTCTCTCCACTCAGCAGATGAATGATTTACAGACAATGTATACAAATAATCAGCGTTCTTATTGGTAAGCAGTTGAACTAGGCACACGTTGGCTTGAGCAGCCAAAGGTGGGTGCACTCTGAAATGCTTACGTATCCAAGGAGGAGAGTTACTGGGTCACCCTTCATACTCGCAAACACATCACTCATAATATTTGCACAGTTTACTTCAATGTTTGTTATTAAAAGAATAGAAGGGTAACTCACATAAATGTTGTCCCTGAGATCACCCTTTAACTTCATAGTACCTCATACAATAATACAGTTCCTTTATATACTAAGTGGCCAGAAGTCATTGGAAGACACTGAATTTGATGTTAATAATGCGTTGCTACTCCAAGAGCCCTCAAAACGGCAGCAATACCGCGAGGCATCGGCTCTACAAGGTGTTGGTATCGTTCTGGAGGGATCTGGACCCACGCATCTTGCACTGCTATCCACAATTTGTCTTGTGTAGTTGGAGCAGGATTCATGGAGCATACAGCAGTACTGACAGCATCTCATAAATAGCCGACTGGATTAAGATTGGGGGATCTGGAGGGCCAATCCATGGTTGTAACTTCACTGAAGTGCTCCTCCAACCACCTGCGTACCACCACAGAGCGGTGACATGGCGCACTGTCCTGTTGAAACATGGCATCTCCATCAGGGTACTCTAGGGCCAGAAGGGATGCAGATGATCTGAAAGAATCTCTACATATTGTGCACCTGTCAGCACTCCCCTAAGCCAGGCAATGGGGCCTGATTGCGACCACGAGAACACTGCCCAGACCAGAACTGAGCCACCTCCCACCTAGATACAACCTTGTTAACACGCAGGATCCATAGCTTCATGGGACATACGCCAAACTCTTGCGCGCCCATCTGCTCGATACAACTGAAACCAGAATTCATCGGACCATACCACACGCTGCCACTGTTCCATAGTCCACTGCCGATGTTCGCATGCCCATGCACGTAGTTGAGCTCTGTGTCGAGGTGTCAGCAAAGAGACACAAGTTGGTTGTTGGCTGGTGAAGCCTACACGGTGCAGTTGCCTCCTTACAGTCCTGGTAGAACTGGGTTCCTGATTCCCAATATTCAATTGGGTGGCGATCTGACTTACAGTAGCCCGTCGAGCGCACAGTATGGTTCTGCGGAGGTGACGTGATGTCCGTTCTTTAAACACCTGTGGTCTTCCCATGTGGTAGTTTATGCGGGTGGTAACATTCTCTCTGTGATTTTTAAGATCCACTCTAGACACTGTTGACCTCCGAAACCCAAATTCGCGTGTAATCTCTGTGATGCTATGACCGATGCACTGTGCGCCGATGATCATACCACGTTCAAAGTCAGTTTACTGACGACGTGTTGCTATCTTCATGACACTGGTGTCTGCGACAGACTGCTCAGCTACGCTGCAGTTATCTGCAATGCTCAGGGGTCATACATGGCACACTCCTTCCCCTGACTTTTGGCCACTCAGTGTATATACAATGCGCTTAGTTTTGCTTTTGGAAAGGCAAATATGAAGTTTTAAGGCAATAACCATATTTGTGCAACATGAAATAAGTATATTACTGTTCAAGTGATAGAAAAAGTAGATTAGTTATTTCCTACATAAGGTAATGATGTTAGTTTTAGGGGCCCATTAACTACTTTTATGGCTCTTGGAGACACTGAGGGACTGGAATGATGTCCTTCAGGAGTTCTTTTGCACCTCAATAAATCTACCTACATGAGCCTCATGTATTTAAGCACTTTCAAGTACTGCTGGACTGACAAGGGGCGGCCACAGCATTAGGGTTGCCGATTTCATTCATACTTTCGTAGGCTGATCTATGCATTAAAAAGAAAAGCTGATACATGTCCAATGATATGTGCCATTGGCCCTTATTTAATGAGGAAATGTTCCTTAAAATTAACCAGCCTGCATACCTGCTTGCAATTTGTGTGTACGTATCTGTAGCACCACTAGTCTAGTGATCAGGGTCTCTGACTTCCATACGAGTGTCCATACAACTAGGAAATGCACAGATTAAATATAAGCTGCATCATAAACCTGTTTACATCCTCTCACTCATGGCTTACAAATTCTTGCTCTCTGTGGTATTTTTGTAACGACTGCTGAAATTATGGAAAGTTCTGTATTTACTTTTTGTTTCATATAATTCAGTGACTCACAAACTCCAGAGTGAGGGATCAGATGGTTAGAGAGCAGAATGTTCAAATTGAATAACAAACAATTTCTTATTGTGCTGAAAGTGTACAGAAAGTAGGGAGAAAAGTTACTAATTAACCTTCAACCAAGGATGATAAACATGTTTGTCAGGATACAGCTTGTACTTAATCTCTGCTTTCCTAGTCAGCATGGAGAAAAAAAAAAGATATACCGGTAACAGAAGGGGAGAAGAAAAAGTAAAACTGAGGTGTTCTCCTTGAACCTGAGACCGTCGCATGGAGGTCAGAGATGCTGACCACTAGACCAATGGTGCTACAGATACTTCCATATAAATTACCAACAGGTATCTTCTTTCTCGTATCATTCCCTCAATTCTCAGGGTCTCTGATCTCTGAGGATATTTTTTGTATCAATTTCCATCCTTTGCAGTTTTCTGCTGAATGGGTTGCTTGTACGAGGGATTTCTTGGTGGCACATTTTATGCAAAGTGTCCAGCATGTAGCAGCTCATCCACACTCCCTCTTTCCAGGCACATTTCCTAAAATTATATTTTCTCAAGGCTCCCTTCTCTGTGCTGCATGATGTGACCACAGAACTGGAGAATAATTCTTTGCTGGCACACAGATGATAACATGATACTGACACTCAGTTCCTTCAGCATGGTCTCACTGGTACGAAGTACTGTCCAAGGAATGCAAAACATTCTTCTCCATCACCACATTTCAAATGAATTGATTCTCTTCAATATCTGTAGCTCACAAGGTCCAAGTTTCAACACTTTAGAGGAAGACAGTGAAAACCTGAGTTTGAACTAGAATCTCATCTTTAGCTTGACTGAAATGGAGTGATCCTTCTAAATATGAGACAGTTGAGTCATGATGCTCTTGGCCATGGTAATCCTACTCCCGGTCTCCACTTCACAACTGTTATTGCTAGCTATGAAGGCTATTAAATTTAAAGAGCCATATTCCCATTAAATAATGACACATACCCTGTTTATCTGTTTATTTTTGACAACCTTCCAAATTTGGAACAAAATCAGTGACCTCAGCCTCTCCTTGTGAGCCAGCACTGAACCAACCAATTTGGTGTCAGAAAGCCAGTGCTCTACTGTCTGAGTAACTCAGCCCAGCTTTTGCACATGAGAGTGTAGCTACATTAACATATGAAAAAGGAGGGCAAATTCCTGTAACAAGTTTTAAAACTTCAGGCTTGTTAAAAAAAAAAAAAAAAAAAAAAAAAAAAAAAAAAGGAGAGAGAGAGAGAGAGAGAGTGAGGCTTCAGGCTTGTTAAAAAAAGAGAGAAGTATTGAGGAACAAACCGGTCATCTGCATTTTTGTTGACTTCAGGAAAGCGTACGACTCGGTTGATCGACAGTCTCTCTTCGTTATTCTTGAGGAACTGGGGCTTGATTCCAAGACCCTCAACCTCATCAAGGCAACACTCACTGACACTATCTACAAAGTTAAATTCATGGGGGAGATCTCTGAACCATTCCCGATTAAAACTGGCGTCCAACAAGGTGACGGCTTATCTCCGCTTCTTTTCAACCTCGTCCTAGACAAAGTCATCCGTGAGTGGGAAAAGGTATTGAAAGACATGGGATACTGGCGCCCCATACGACTAGGACGACCCAAAGACGGTATTGAGATATCATGCCTCGCTTTTGCAGATGACCTGGCCATACTTACAGATGATGTATTCACAGCCGTTAAACAAATTGAAACCCTTAGCGAATGTGCTGGAAAGGTTGGCCTACAAATTTCCTTTGAAAAGACCAAGTTCTTCTGCTCAAAACTTGACATCCAAACTTTGAACATGGCACATGGGCAAATCAACCGAGTACCACACTTCAAGTACTTGGGAGAAATACTTGAACCAACGGGAAGCGAGAAGGTTGCCCAGAAAATTCGCCTACAAAAATTTCGGAAAGCCTACGGTAGGGTTCACAACATATACAATAAAAAGTGCTTGTCCCGCCA